>NC_080438.1:31357412-31681162 GCF_028018845.1 Melospiza georgiana | reverse complement strand
GTCTCCCCTGTGAACACAGCAGGAAAACCAGAGCTGGGTTAAAAATGGAATGGGACAAATCTGATGGCATTAGATTGACACACAGGGAAGGGATGAGCCACAGTCCCCATCATTTCCCCCCTCTGAATTTCATGGCATAGCTGTCAGTCTGTTTGGGAATCTGATGAAATCTGCAAGTTCAGTGCTGAGCTACAACATGAAGACGTGTGTGCATATGAACTTTAACTGCAATTGATCTCTCTTTCTGTAACAATTAGATTTGAGCTAATGATGACTAGATCACAAAAAAACTATCAATAAATTATTGGCTCTGCTCTTTAGGTTGACTTTCTCTCTGGCCATGAACAGGACTTCAGACACAGCAACAGCAGAGATGAGCAGTGGATGAGTTCCTGGCCAGCCTGTCTGTGTGGCCATCCTCCTCCCTCCCTTGTCCATGAGAGTTGCACTTAATAAAACTAAATGTTTACTTCTTTACAGAGCTCAGCCCTAGGCCTTATGGCAAATTCTCTAGCTCTAATTAAAGCTCACAAATCCAATTAGCCAATGAAAAAGACTTCTCAGGAGATGCTGCTAATCTTCTAATCACCAGTTTGCCTTTGGAAACAGCTGCTGTCAAAAGATTCTGCGAAACAGATGTTCAACTACCTGATAAATAGAAACAGGGACATGGCACATGGGAACTAGTTTTCAGCTGGGATGAGCCTTGAATGAAATGAAAGATAAATAAAAGGATACATTTTCTAACTTGGAGGCATGTCATGGCCATCCAGCAAAACCCCCACTCCCTTTCTTTCCTTTAAACTGAGCAGACCTTTGGGGACCAGTGGGGGATTTTACTTGAGAACACTCGTTGAGCCCCAAAACTCACCATTTTTCCATAACAAATGGTAGCAAAACACTTTTAGTAAAGCAAAATAGAGCCTAATAAAGAACGGTAGCAAAAAACCCTTAATAAAGATAATTTTGGCAAGTTTTTGATCACATCTTGTGCAAAGTTCTGGCGATCCATGGGCTGATTGAACCATCAATAGTTTTATAGTTCTGTCCTGAAGCTCTAAAGATGAAGTGACATTGGAGTCACAAATGGGCAACAAACTGTACTGGGACTCTGAAAAGATGGTGTCTCCTTACAGGGGCTGACTGGCTGTGGGAATGGTGACAAGACACAGGGACTGTACCCATCTCAGTGCCCGCCTAAGTCAGCACTTTAATATGACATCTTATTAATGAATTTAAAATGAATGTGTGTTACATGCTGTCATTAACCACTGCTTACAAAAATCTGAGAGCGGCAAGGAATTTTCTACTCATTCTGTAACAGCTCAAGTCATAATCAGCATTACGTGATTAATTAAGTTTTGTTGAAAGGCTAAGTGTTAATTTACTTTCCTCCTCAATTCACCAACTCTCCTGTATTTCCTGACACACCCCATTACCTGCTTGGGGGCTTTCTGCAGTGACCCTTCCCACAGAAACTGTGATTTTGGGGGCATCAGCCAGAGCTAAGTGCCCATTTTCCCTCTGCTGGGGACACTCACCTCAGGACAGGCGTTCCAGCCCCTTATCAGCAAGGCAGAGATGGGCTTGGGGATGGAGTAGCCGATGGGGGGGCGGATATGGTGATAAGCCATGTCTGCTGCTGCTGCCGCTGCACGGGACAGCCAGAGACAACAACCATCAGCACCTGGGGTCACCCCAGGAACAGCCCTGCCCACCGCTGAGACACAGCCCTGCAGTCACACCAACCCCAGGAACACCCCTGCCCACCGCTGAGACAATCATCAGCACCTGGGGTCACCCCAGGAACAGCCCTGCCCACTGCTGAGACACAGCCCTGCAGTCACACCAACCCCAGGAACACCCCTGCCCACCACTGAGACACCCAGCAGGTGTGGAAACCTTCTGCTGAGCCGTCCAACCAACGAATAAAGGCTGGCTGGAGGTTAAAGGAGGCTTTTTCCATCGGACCAAGAGCAGACTGGGATGCCCATGCCATGGCCCCAGGCCCACCTCTGTCACAGGTCAGACAGCAGTGAGGGTCTCACTGACACAGGGGCTGAACCCTCCCTCCTTTCCCATGCTGGCTCTGACCTTGTCCTGCAGCACTCATGTCCCCTAACAGCTCTTGTCAGACACCCAGGGGGCAGAATCTCACGAGTGCAAAGGGCAGCCCTGGAAATGTTGCTCTGGTGTTGTACACTCCCCTTTACCCCTGGTTTGTGGAGGCTGTCCTGAGACACACCAAGGAGATGTACCAGAGAATGGCTCTGCAATCCCAATATTCATGTGAGAGACAGACACTCTGTAGTCAGTGTCTTGTTGCTAGTCCTAGACCTAGATAGGATAGTTCTGTGCTCTTCACCAAATGCCGTATCTCAGCACTTAATAGCACACTTCAGTATGGTATGGGTTAAAAATTACACAGTGCAGCTACTTCTCGACTTTAGCGAAATTTAAAACATTAATTCATTGAGCATGTTACCTGGTTTCAGGTGAGCAAAGGGAATTTCCCCCGTTAACAGCTCCCAGAGGCACAGAGCGTAGCTGAAGACATCGGCTTTGATGGTGTACCTTGTGCACTGGGTGAACACCTCAGGGGCCATCCAGCGCAGGTTCTGCACACCAGGAAACAGCAATCACACATTAGCAGTGTTTGCCTCCTCAAACAAGCACCTATTCCTGTATTTGTATGCTTGTTTTCCTTTGTTTCCATATTTCCTGCCTCCAACATTCCATAAAATAATTGGTAATCTGCCAGGAAAAGCTTTCACCTGGCTTGCAGGATCCAGTCAGTGTGTTACAGTGCATGATATGCACCTGCATTAGCTTGGGGCTGTCTCAGGTCCATAGAGCCATAGATGTTTCTTAAAACATCACAGTAGGGTGAGAATAAAAGCAGAACCTCAGGCTCAAGGTCCAGAGACCACATCACACGGTCTGAGAGATATATGCACACATGCCATTTAATGGGAATTAACCACTGCTCCAGCTGGCAGAAGTAAAAGCTGGCAATAGCTGCATTGGACTGGAGCCTGCTCTCATGGGGTCTTGCTGCTCCCTGCAGACCCCCAGTTCTGAGGCTGCTTCACAAGCAACTCATCTCTCTCTGGGGCGATGGGTTCAGGGTGGATTTTTAGAGTCCTTGTGCTCCCTACCCTCCACCACGCAGTGAGGGCCACTCCTGAGTGTTAACGAGCTGCTTGCCAAGGCCTGGGGCAGCACCACCATCCTCTGGCACTGCCCCCTCATTCCACGCCACCACCCACCCCGGCCCACGTTAACAGCTGGGATAATGTGAACATTCCTGGCCATGGAGTGACACACAGCACACATCTGGACGCAAACCCACGAAGAGAACAGCTGTCTTGTAAATCTGACTGTGAGCAGCAGGCTGCTGTGAAGAAAAGAACTGTGAAATAAGGGAACCAGTGCTGAGTAGCTGTTAGAAAAAGGAACCACCTGCCAACAGCATGTGAGTAGGGAAGAGTGGATTAAAAATAACTCTTTAGTAAGGAATTGGAGCAACAGAGCTCCAAAGATAGCCTTATAAAGCATTGTTTTCTGCAGCAGATGTTATATATTCCCTCATCTCTGTTATTGAAGACAGAGGAAAAAAATAAAATCAAGACAGAGAAACATTGAGAGAGATTTAATACTACACCTGTCCACCTATTCCAATAAAGGTATTTCCAACGTCTTCTTCTCCTAAACTGTGTTTGCCTGCCTATTTGATATTAATTATGTGGAACAAAGCAAGAAACAAACCCCAGGTTGTTTTGTCATGTTGTCTTCATCCAGGGATTGTAGAAATCGAGATTCTGAAACAGAGCAAGAAAAAGAATTACTCTCAGGCCAATACACTTACTATACAAAACTCCTACCTTAAGTGCAATTCCACAGGGATTTCCATGTGCCCCCTCAGAAAGCACATGTTTACTTTTAGAGAATTTGGGTTAATTTATAAGTGTTTCATAAAAACTCCTTACCTCCAAAATCAGCAACTACTGCATGACCATCCTCATACAGGAGAATATTGTGACTGGGGAAAAAAAAACATAGGTAATTGTTTGATAGCATCTTAAAGACGGTGAAAATGCTATAGTTTTTGGGTCCTAGCTAAACATTTGAGCTCAAATCACCTCCTCAGATAGCTAAATGTCTATAGGTATGCCTCATATTTACTGTTAGAAAGTACACATTACCCCAAGAGGGCAAGCCAACCTTTGACTGACTTGTATGCAACAAATCCAGAGAGACTTTTAGAAATCAGCAACAAAAACTCAGGGTTTCAAACAAAATGGAAACTTGGAGAAAGACCCACAAGCTGCTTTAGCTAGGTCACAGGTTTCCAGTACCTCTGGGGATGAAGATTTCCCTGCCCCAGTCAATACACCTTCATGGCACAGGGCTGTGGAAGGGCTGAGCAAATCACAACATAAGGAATGTGGACACAACAGTGCTCTCAGGATATTTATCAAATGCTGACTGAGCCAAGAAAATTCAGAAGAGTGAAAAGTGTATGAAAAACAGAAATGAAAAAGTTGGCAAGAGTTTACATGAGGAGGGAAAATGGAAGTAATATTGATGGTCTCAACAAAAAGCACAACTTGCTTATATTAGAGCTGCGGATACAAACAAGAACAGTCAAGTGAGGAACACAAATTTTACCAGATAACAGTCTTAGGACAGAAAAAAATTTAAGCTCTCTCAAGCAGCTCCCACAAATCACTGTCTTCAAGATTTTCACCTTCACCTAAATCCAACCCTTGGGATGATAAATTTAACCATAAAATTGTAACCATGACTCTCTTGATTTATCTTTGATCTGATTTTAGCTCTCACACGTACTTTCCATCAAAATATTGACATGATTTTAGTATGACACGTGGAATTGTTTTGAGACCCACACCATATGCCAAATGAAAATATGAATCAAACACAAGGCTGAACTAGAGAGACTCTTGAAGGCTGTGCCCCAAGGTAGGTGCAGGTACACAAGCCATACAAAGCTACAGACTTTGCTGTGGTCTTTGCTCAAATTTGGCCTCTGTCAGCAGGGACAAAAAATATCACCATGTCTCGATGTGAATAAACTGCACTGAGCCCTAGCTTCAACTTCAATCTATTCCAGGATTGTGTAGACCTGAATAAATCCAACTTGACAAGTCAAGACATAATGAAGACCTAGGCTGACAGTTTTTGTGGAGAAGCAGAGAAATAAACTGAAATTCCCTTTCTCCTCATGGCATGCATCAGCCTTTCATAGAACCACAGAATCTTTGAGACTGGAAAAGAAGTCTCCAAGATCCCCAAGATCACAGAGTCCAACCTGTGACCAATCCCCACCTTGCCCCAGCCCAGAGCACGGAGTGCCACGTCCAGCTGTTCCTTGGACATCTCCAGGGATGGGAAATACACTACTGCCCTGGGCAGCCTCTTCCAATGCCTGGCCACCCTGTCAGTAATGCAATTCTCCCTGATGCCCAACCTGAACCTCCCCTGGGCCAGGATCTGAGCAACAGTGCTGAAATGCTCATCTTGGTGCTGAGTGCATTGATGGGCATATCTGAGAGCAGGAAGCAGGCTCTGGGAGGGCTTTGTCAGTCTGCTACCTCCAGGAAGCACTACAGTTACTGATTTTTCTTTTTTAAAGTAAAAAATACACCCCACAGATATAAGGCTTGGAAGGTACATCTTAAAAATGCTGTTATTGCCTCAGTGGCACTTGAAAATTTGAAAACCTCAGATGACACAGGAAATTCTTAAGCTTGTGTTTTTGAGAAATACAGCAAGAAAAATCCAAGCTGAACTGAGCTGGCAGAAGACTGAGTTCAGCAGAATCAGAAATTAATTGTCTTCTGTTAAGGTCACACAGGGATTGCAGTGGTGAGAGCAGGCATTGTTCTCATCATGAAACCATGGAAGGAAGAAAACGAGATAAGAACGAGGAGTGTGCAATCATCCTGGCTTTGTGAAAGGACGTGGTGCTGGGTCTGCCAGGCACGGAGGCCTCTCTCTCCCATGGCAAGTGACAGGCTCAGCATGTCCCTTTCACAGGGATTCGGGCCATTAAAAGATCCTTCTGCCTTTAACATGCTGTGGGTGTAATGAAAAGCAATGGATATTTTAAGATTTCACAAGGGATATTTCAACAAAGAGGAGTCGCAGACTCCATCCTCATTACACCAGGCTGCCATCCTCTCTTTCATCTCCCTCACCAAGCAGCTCTCAGAAGTGTTCACAGATAGTTAGAGTCATCAAAAGCAGGTCAGTTGCTCAAAGGCTTCCTCCAGCCATGTTCAGCTGTTATGGCTTAAATTAAATGGATAATAAAATGGTCTCTTTTATTAAAGTGCTATAATCATCGTGGCTGCCATCCCTCACCATGGTGTAAGTGGAAATAAGTTGATGCATGCCACCGTTTCTGATGGCTGTCAGAACTGAAAAGCAAAATAAAACTCCCAATTATTCTTCAAATGGAAGGATAACCCCTTTTCCAGGGTAGAGACATGAAAGATTAATTTTCCTCTCTATTCTGTCAAGCCATATTGCAGGTTTATTTAATGCATTATATGCAGTGCATTAGATTTCAGAATTCACAAAGGTGGTTATGAGTTATGCGAAAATTTAAGGTAAAAAATATGAGGCTCCTGTGAAGCCACTGGCAAAACTTAACACAGAATTTCACTCTTAGTCTTTCTCTTAAGCTGTTGCAAAGATTTTCATCTGGTAATTGTGCCTGGGGGTTGGCTGGGACTCATGCTGCAAACATGACTCCTGCTCTTGCACTAAACTTTCAGAAGTTGAGTTCTCTCAGCAGCACACATGAATGGCACCAACAACCCCAGGGCACATTATCTTCTGACCCTTACAAATATGATCTATATGGCTGCTGTGGGGCTTTCTGGCTCTCTAGGAAGGTACTGGTTTGGGTTTTCTTTGGAGGAAATAATTATCTAAAATCCTGCAATGCAGAATTGTTCTCCTCAGAGCCACCAAGGCATGGGGCTGCACTGTGAGGTCTGAGCCTTGGCTCCCCTAGAGCAGTTCCACAGGCTGCAGAGTCAGCCATGGGGCTCTTGGCTCGTGCCACTGCCCCAGGAGCAAGGCTGTCCCTTGGAACAGCACAGGTTTGTGGCCTGGAAGCACTGGGCAGGGATGCAGGTATGTGAAGGAGGCTCAAAGCACAGTGCAGATGCCATTCCAGCCTGCCTAGAGCTCTGTCAGCCCTCGAGAGCAAAGGACCATGTTTTGGCTTTAGCAAAGGGTCATTTTCCTCCAATCCTGCAATCAGTGCAGCTCAGGTATTTCATCCCCTGTTGCTGCAACATGCACAGGACTGTTCCCATAGCTAGAACAGAAAGAACAGGCTTTTCCCTGCAGACACCGAGGCCTCAGTGCTCCCACTGGGACACCACCAAGGAGATGGAGGAGTGCCCAGTGCCATGCAAGATCCCAGCTCCCAGGGGCAGCAATCAGAGCTGCTTGCTGTTAGCTAGCTGTAACAAACGAGCTCAGCAAACCGAGAAACACACCAACTCAGTGACTGGGGGAAAATATTTACACAAAAGAGACAAAGCAAAGGGATGAAGAGGAAGTGATGAGGGAATGTGACCAAGTGCCCTTTGACAGACGGTGTTAGGCTGAAACTCAGCACTGGAAAACAGAGATTCAGGAAAACAAACAGATGCAGGAAAACACTGCCAGCTACTGCAGCCTTCCAGGACAACCACAGTTCAGCTATTGTGACTTGTACAGGTTTGTATAAAACCCCTGAGATTATTTTCAACTGAGTGCTAACGAGACACTGGGGTTGCAGGACACTGCACAGTGTCCCTGGGGCTTTGAGCCTTCACGTTGTCTAAATTTTTAGGTTAGAGACAGAAACTGACCTGTTCAGATCCCGATGTATGATGGGCTGTGTGAGATTGTGGAGGTATTCCATGCCTTTGGCCACATCTACAGCAATGATTAATTTAGACTGCAGATCAAGAATTCTGTATTTTGTAAAAAAATAAAAGATTACTTGAAGTTAATAGACAGTTGAAAATTATTCTGATCTGTAAATCGTGCAACATTTAAAACTGTTTTACATACAAAATAATGTTACATAATGTATGTAAAGTAAATCTATATACTGTAAAATAATGACAACAACAAGTTTGTGAAGACTTATCCGTTTACCTTGCACACCCAATAAACTGAACCAAAGCTCAACATTTTCTAGGGTGTTCTTTTCCCTGTTGTCCTATGCTGAAATGGATATTTACATGAGCTTGGATTCCCTGCTGTTCCAAATTCTGTAAGCAGGCCCGCTGGTGGATGAGGGCAATACCTCTTCTGCTCGTGGAGCAGGGAGAAGAGTGATCCCCCCGAGATGTACTGGGTGACAATGGCAAACTGGCTGGGGTCATCCAGGCAGGCTCCCACGAACTGGATGACACAGGGGTGGTTCAGCCGGCAGAGGATGGAAACCTCGCGGCAGAACATGTCCACATCAGACTTGGAGCAGTAGGTGTTGGCTCGGTAGCTTGGAGTGACATGAGAGGAAGCAGAAGGCAAAGGTATCATACAGTATGGGCTTTTGAAAGGCTTCAAACTAGGTGACTGACCAAGCAGGATGGAAAAGCATGACAAACTTACCGTTTGATTGCAACAATTTTATTTCTACATCGTCCCTTATAGACTTTTCCAAAAGACCCTAAAATAGTTTAAAATAAATAAGCTCAAATATGTTTGTTATGAACACGGAACATTTAAAGTGAATGCCTTTTCACTTCTGGTACCTGAGCCGATGATCTCATGGAACTCAATCTCAGAGAGCTGCAGGTGGAAGTGTGATGGCAAACCGGCACGGAGGAGGAGGACATCAGCCTTTTCTGCAAGAGAAACACCCATTCCGTTTGTAAAACATGGCCAGGGGGAGGACCAAGCGTAAAAGCACTGAAATTCAGAGCTCTTGCCCTGGGAAAGCTGATTTTTCCCTGTAAATTGACTGCCAATCCTGCTCCCTGTTACAGCAAAGCCCAGTGACAGACACATCCTTGCAATGCCACAGGCTGCCTTGGGCCCTGCTGGCTTTAGCACCTGCCAGCCATGAGCACTGCCCCACGTCCCCAAACTCTGCCTGAACCATGGGATGGTAGTGCAGAATTCCTTACATGGAGAATTCATCCCTTCTTTCTGTGCAGCCAGTGCCCATTGCTGCTGCTGGGGATGCTTTTCCAGAGCCAACTAGCTCTTGGTGACATGTGTAATCTAAACTGTGCAACTGAATTTTGTTGTCAAATGTCTTTCTCTTGTTGAAATTTTTAGTTTATTATTATAAAGTTTATCAGAATATTTCTAAACAGAGCATTTTGATGCTGCTATGTGAAGGATGCAAGGATTTGATGACATTCAGAGTGAACATTTAAAGTGGAAAATTGAAAGTACCACAAAAAAAAAAAAAGAGGAACTATATTAAAATATCTTAAAATATTTATCTGAATGTTTCAGCTGTATTTTTTTCAGAGCCACACAAATTATTTTTGGACAGAAATTTTCTTATAAGGATAATTCAGGCATTCTATGGTGTGATTTAAATGATACTTTGCATTCATGGAGAAATGGGTATTTCATTAGTGCTATTTCACATCACAGCCTTTCCTCAAAGAAATAAAAAGAAATATATATATATATTTTAAAAATTAATGAAAACAGGACAAATACAGGAATTGTCATTATACTGAGTAACAAAGCTAAGTATGTTCCTAAAATTACCCCAGGGAAATAGAACAATGTACCACAGAAAGTCCAGGAATAATGAATCCTGTGTAGGATGCTCAGGCTGACAAACACATTGGATCAAAGGACCACAAAAGTTCACGTTTTCCCAATCTGCCATTGCAAATACCTTTTGTCATGCTTTTAATCTTCCCTAGGGGGGATGGCACTGACACGTAGGAACCGTCTGAAATAAAGAACAGAGGGAAATTATGGAGTTCAACGACAACATAAGTGATGGTGCTGATAAATTAATGAGTCAATGATGCCAGAAAGAATTAAAAATAAAGGGTGAGAATTCAGATGAACACACCAACACATCTGATGGGAGCTGGCTTGGGCTGGGATACAGTTCATTTTCCTCACTATACCAAGCACAGCAGACTGGGGTGCTGGATGGCTGCAGCCTCGAAAGGAATCTGAGTATGGCCAGAAAGTGCTGAGTCTCATGACTGTGATTTTATTTGTGCTGGACAGGACTGACCCAAAGCTCTCTGACATTGGTGGAGCACTTCCAGAGATTTCAGCAGTCTTTGGGTCAGGCCCCTTGAATAAAATGATTGCTCAGCCCATACCTCCTCCAGGCTGGGAGTATTCATTGCAGGGGGATTCATCCTGAGGTCTCTTGTAATGCTTCAGGAGGGTCACAATTGCATCATGACCTAGGAGGGAAAGTGAAATACAAGGATTTGCTGGTAACTCAAAAGACTTTTTAAAAAAATATTAATTTATACAAAATCAAGGGATCAAAAAAAACCATAAAATGTGACTACAAAATATGCAAAGACATGGTGATGCTAATCTAAATTTACTGCGATTCTTCATTGTAGAAATATGGGAAATTTCTGGCAGTAAAAACAAGCACATTATTTTCTTGAGTCCACTTACTCTGAAAATGTAAGATATGGCAAAGGAAAACCCTACTGCAGGAATTCTGCAATGGAAACTGACAATATATAGTCTTCAGTGAACTCTTCTTGAGTTTGTGCTGGATTAAACTAATGTGTAGCAGAGATCTGAGATGACAATTGAAGAGCTGGTGTTTATAACCCTTTGAGCCAGTGCCTGGGGAGCAGGTGGTGGGAGCTCTGTCTGCAGACATTGGCAGGTTTTTTTCAGTGTTATCTCCTTCCCATGCTGCCCTCTCCTTCCTGCACAGCTTCTGTGGGTTTTGCAGCAGAAACTGGAGAATTGAAATACCTTTCTCATAAGCCCACATCAAACAGGTCTGCTCATCCTTTTCTCCACTGGACCTGCTGGGATCACAAGCTACAAGATTCATATCAGCTCCGTTATCCAGCAGGAACTGCACAAGGCGAATGTGGCCATGGTAGCAAGCACAGTGCAATCCTGCAACATCAGAGAAGCGTGGGGAGCACAGCTGTCAGAACACAGCAATGGGACTGCAGCAACAACTGTAAAGTGCAAATTGATCTCCTTGATAAATAAATATGTTGTCAAAAAATACCTGAGGCAAGAGGTGAAAATTAAACATTAAGGTTGCAAGAACTAATCTATTGCCTCTGCACAATGTGCCACCACTTTGCCACCTGCAAACCCCATTTAACGACTCTGTATACGAGAAAAAGCAAGAGGAAACAAAGGCAGCTCTGTGTAGCGGGGACAGGAAGGTGTGCAGCCCTTCAGACACTACATTCCAGAAGCCTATCTCTTTGCAGAATGATCTGTAACACTACTTAGAAGCCTTAATATGGGAGGAACAGTTTACACCAGGTTTTGTTACTCATATACACCCCAATGAGCCTGATACATCCTCATTGAAGTCTTATCACTTCTATGCCTCCAGTAAAAATATTTCAAGAAAGCTGTGCTCTGCCTGAAAGGTACTGGGGTGCTGGAAATCCTGGTGGTGCATGGCTTCCCAATATTGTGGGGCTGGTATATACCCTCACACCCAGTAAGTATGGAGATGTTACCTGTGTGCCCATCTCTCCCCTGATGATTGATGCTTACAACATTCTGGTCAAGAAGAAACTTGACAAGTTCTATGTTCTTTCCATAGGTGCAAGCGCTGCAGAAGTAAAGGGAGTGGTGAGTTCCATAGTCCATAAAAGAAGTACTTTGGGTAGGCAAAAAAGAATTGCAAAGAAATAAAAATGCAGTAATAAAGGATCATTAGAAATGTGCAAATGCATGATTAATCCACCAGAGCATATTCATTTTTATTGTTTCAGAAACATTCTAATTATTGTTGAATCACCTAATTTTGCATAGTTGTGCAAACAGTCTGTTCAGACTGGACAAGGAGAGGAACCACTGTCCAATCAGGTGTTGGTGAATCTGATTTTCACTGCCTTGTTGTGCCTCTTGCTTCATACCCTGTCATGTATCTCATGACACAAACTCACCCTCCCTGTGTAGCTCCCTGCTTGCTCTGTCTCTCACCTGGGTGTGGGGAGACATTGTAACTTTGGGTGTGGGGAGACATCTGTAACTTTGGGTGTTGTGAGACACCTGTAATTTTGGGTGTTGTGACACATTTGTAATTTTGGGTGTTGTGCTGCACGCGTGTGTAAGTGAAGCTCTACTGACATTGGCATTTGAACACCTCACCTGTGGAAAGCTGTTTCACTGAATATATTTTCTTTAGTGAGACTTTCTGTTCCTGAGAGCTGAATTATTTCCTTGACAACTTCAAACTTCCCATTGTAGCAGGCACTGAAGAGGAAGCCAGTACAGAGGAGTTAGCCAGAGCAGCCTTCCCAAGAGCCCCAAACCTGCCCAGCAGCTGCTCCAGGGCACTCACAGGTGTAGAGGTGTGTCTCCATAGATGTTCACCACGTGGGGCTGCACCTCGAAGCTGCTCTGCAGTAAGAACTTGACAATATCATGGTGCCCAAATCGAGAGCAGAAGTGCAGAGGCACATGATCTTCGTTGTCCTGAGCATTCACTGCCGGTTCACCAAGAGAAAGACCACAGAAAGGATTTTATCCTTAACACAGTGTATCTGGGGTGGTTTGGGATGTTTAGTAGAATTTTATGTGTTGTGTCTATGCATTTTGAAACCTCCTGGAACAATATTTGTGGGTGCATTTGTTCAAAATTGAAATTTCTGTGATCTTTTGGATATCAAACCCACATTGCTCTGTGCCACCTGCAGTGCACTGTCAAGGTGATTTTCTGAACTTGGGGCATGACTGCTTTCTTCCAGCTGCAAACTTATTGAGTCTTTTGACAAAGCTTTCCATGAAGGAATCATGAGTTATAAATGACCTTTAGAAACAGCAATTTTGAAGCAAAAGTAAGACAATAACAACATCAACAGAACAGGGAACGTCCAGGCAGCATAGAACTGCTGGCACGTACCAGTCGTAGCAAAACAGTCCAAGGGCAGTTGCATAGAGGGTCCCTGGGGGATCCTTGATCTGCAGATGGGAGTGCTGGAGCCTGCCAGCTGCCATGGAGCTCCCCATGCCAGGGAGCCTTCTGCCTGCTTATGGGATGGGCAATTGCTGCGGGTTTGGGCTCACATTGCGTTAAAAGAAACAGTTCAAATTTGTGACCCCAATTACTGGTCTGCACTGAACAGTGCCAAATTTATTCAGGTTCGTTCCCCAGTTCCTTTCATTCCTGGGCACTAAAGACTTTTCCTCTGCTGCTGCATTTACAGCAAGTTTCAAAGTGTGCTACTTTAAGAGCAAAAGGCTTCCAGCTTCCAGTCTCCCTTTTCTTTTTTTCTATGCAGAAGATTTTGAGTTTAAAGAAAAGGACCTGAAATGGTGCCCCAGATTCTTTCCTTTTGGAATAAACTCTCTAACAGAGGGCAAACCTCCCACTGCCTTGTCATGATGAGAGAACGTCTCTTTTTCCCCCCATTTATTGTAATTATTTCAGCCCAGTGCATACACATGGAGGCTGAAACACCCTGAGCTCACTTCTGAAAACAGCACGCACAGACCTGACTGTGCTGCTTCCCTCCATGCATTTTTATTGCAGGAGGAGGATGTGTGATTGCAGGCAGGACTCCCAGAGAACATGGTAAATTGATGTATTAACGAGCAGTACATTTCCAAGCAATGTACTGCTACGTCCCAAAAAACATTTCTCTTACTCTGAGGGTAAGACATTAATCTTTAAATAATTTGGAATTTGCTCAGTATTTCACAGAATCGTAGAATGGCCTGGGTTAGAAGGGACCCTGATCTTTCAGGTCCCTCCCTGTGGGCAGGGATGCCTCCCACTGCCCCAGGTGCTCCAGCCCCAGTGTCCAGCCTGGTGTGGACACCTCCAGGGATCCAGGGGCAGCCACAGCTGCTCTGGGCACCTGTGCCAGGGCTGCCCACCCTCACAAGGAGGGATTTGTCCCTGTGTTTAATCTAACCCTGCCCTCTGCCAGTGTGAAGCCATTCCCCTTGTCCTGGCACTCCAGGCCCTTGTAAACAGGCTCTGTGGAATTTTGACTTCCGTATGAATTATTTTAAATTACTTGCAGCATAATTTTGACTTTAAATCCTTCTCCTACACTGCGTTCACTAGTTCTCTGTGCATTTGCGTCACTTTGACTACAGATCCCCACCACATGGCCACATGTTCCCTACCTGAATCAATGTCTAAATAATGAGCCACCTCTGTATATTAATCTTAAGTTTGTTTTTTGCCCCTGTTTTTTACCTCTAACTTATTACTGAAAATAGAGTAAACGTGAGATGACAAACCAGCATGCTTAACCAAGGAATGCTTTCCAACTGCTGTTTTCTTGTTTCAGTTGTCCAAAGATGATACACAGACACACATACAAAGAGTATGTGTTAGGAAGCTAGGACTCCGTCTAGAAAAGACAGTGTTACAGAGGATTTTTAAATATGTTTTCTTACCATCTGCTTTGCTTCCCTCTTCCATCAAAAGCTTTGTGATGTTGAGAAAGCCTTTGGCAGCAGCCAGGTGGAGAGGTCTGTCCCCAACTTCACCACTCGCATTCACATCGGCTCCAAACTTCAGTAAGAGGTGGGTTACCTAAATAATTAATTAGGGTTGATTAAAATATCACATGAAATAAAACCTTGAGGAAACCAGATACAACAGTGCATTGGGTGATACAATACATAGGCATCTCTGTAAAGTTAAAACAGGGAGAAGAGATTCAATAGGAAACTCATTTTCAAGTTACATGTCTATAAAAATATTAAAGTTCTCAAAAGCAAGCACACATTAATTGTGAGAAACATTCCCTGTGGTGAATGGACACAGCCCAAGCAGCACAAGAGAGGAGCAGACTCAGAGTGCCCGGGGCAGGGCTGAGGCCCGGTACCTGCTCGTGGCCGTAGTAGGCGGCGATGTGCAGCGGCGTGAAGAACACGGCGTCCTGCACGTTCACGTAGGCGCCGTGCTGCAGCAGCATGTCCACGGCCTGCAAGAAAACAGCAGCACTGCCCAGCACCAGCACTGCGGGGTGTGCCACGGGCCCACCGCAATGCTCCGTGCATGCACTGCGTGTGCTCAGCTGGAGAAACAGGACTGTGAGACCTCACGCCTCCCATTTAAAACATGTCAAACAGCCCCAAACAAACGGGTTAGAAAGGTGCAGAGCATGTAAAAGTGATTCGCTTACAGTACTTGAACTGAACACTGAATGTCACTGATGCTTTATAAATGAGCCTGAAAATCGGCGTGCCACTAAAAAAACTGATTTATTAAGTAAGAGACGCAGAAATGGCTGTCTGGCTGTCTCAAACAACCTTTAATTTTCTTCTAGCCATTATGAACAAAGAGCTGTAAACATACCAGAGTTTTTAGAAGTGAAAAAGTCATACAAAATGAAAGATCCTTTTAAATTTAAATGTGTGAAGGTAAATCCTCAAACATGGAAAGATTTCTTTGTATTTTAGAACATAAGAGCTCTTTGGCTTCAATAAATAACCCTAAGTGCTTTCTTTCAAATTTTTTTTTTTTTTTGGTCCTTCAGGAGGCCCATGTTTTTTTGAAAGCTATGAACTCTCAGGAAATGCCTTGCTGCATAGCTGCCAAAATAGAAGGCTGAATGAAACCACTTTGGGTTCTACATTGAAGCCTGAGGGGGTTTTCCTGAAGCACAAGGCAGTCCTTGGGCACACAGAGGGCTTGGGCTGGGGATTGCTTCAGAAATTCTGCATACCAGTTTGATGAGTGCAAAGATTTGAATGTCATGATGATGACGGACACAGAACCATGAGTCAGGACAGGGTAAAGAGCTGGGGCTGAGGGGCTACCAAGGATGGGGCAGGGGCCATCCTGCACTGTGCTGCTCACACCAGTGCCTGCCCATGGACAGCCAGTGCCAGGTGTCACCGTGCACCTCTGTCACCTGCTCGCTCAGCTGAGACCCCCAAATCACATAAAACATGCAACAACAAGGACAGTCAGTCCAGCCCATGCAACTCTCGAGGGCTCTGAGAACACAAACTCTTCCCAGGCAACATCAGTGTACAGGGATTGCTTCTTTACACAGTTACAATTATTCTTTTTTCATAGGAAGGCCTGAAGATATTTTCTGCACAAAGTGTGTGCCCTGACAAATGTAAATGTATCCATTTCCCATTATTTTTAACCATTTTTCCATGGCATCAGCTATGATTTCCCCCAGAGGCAGCACTGCAGGGCCAGGTGTGATTATTGCCAAGTGTGGGGTTCTGCATCCTCCCTGGAATGCCCTCAGTGCTGCATCACTCTCGTTGTGATCCCCTCGCCCCCTTCACATACAGTCAGAATTTCCCTTGCCAAATGTCACATATGTTTTGCTGCTGGTTTCAAAAAAGCATTTGACTACATAACAAAAATCTGAAGAGAGATCCCCTGAGATCTTTCTGCTGGCTGTTCTATCAGCTCAGCAACAGGCACTCAGGGGATGGGTGGGAATATGCTCAGCTGCTAAATAAAGAACACACTCCATTATTGAGCTAACACAGCTGATTCTCTCCACTGTGTTTCCTGTGTCTGGCCAATTTTCAGTATCTTGGTGAGCCAGAGGTGGGAACACACAGCCAGCCAGCCAGGGATTTAATGGTTTGGTGGCTTTCAAATGCTTAGTCTACTAAGACATTTTCCAGCAAACTACCATGAAAAAAACCTGAAGTTGTAGCTGTTGTCTCTGAAAAGAGATGTTTGGGCCCGTAGCTTTTACATTAATATAACTGAAATGTCTTTGGATTAGCCTGATTTTAATTTAGCCATGAAGTGTGAGGCTGTAACACATTCAGGGATGTGAATAACTCCAATTAATAACTCCTTATTCTCCTCAAACTCTTTGGGAGCTGGAATTCAAAATTTAGATTCATCTAGAAGCTTTCAAGGTGGATCTTCAAGGTGAAAAAACTGTGTTGAGTGATGTGGATCCATCCCTGATGATGAACATAAAACTAGATGGGTTTTGACACATTTTCCAGGCTGTAGCAATGGCACCCGTGCCTGCTGCTTTGTGATCCCCTGATAAATAGAATTCTGTGCGCTGTACTAAGCAAACTCCACTCAAGTGTAAATGATGAGAGGGGTACAGAGACAGGCTTGATAGTCTCCCAGACAAGATATCTTTCTCGGAGAGAAGAAAGGAGTCTTAGAAAGCACTGAAAGCTGTCATAGGCATCACAAGCAGGAGGCTATGCTGGAGGGATAGAAATACTTCAGAAACTAAGTAGGAAAAAAACCAAAGATTTTTATCCTCAGGAGACTGACGGTGAGTGAAGGTGAAGCTTGTAACCCAGGGGACGTTCCCAAGCTGCAGAGAAAGCAGCTGGGTGGGCTGGTCTAACGCAGCCGCAGCATCCCAGAGGGGTTCACACCAGCACAGCCTGGAGAACAAGGGGAACTAATGCTTCCCTCTCCTTGCACAACCAAATGTTATTTCAAAACAATACTTAAACAACTTGCACAATAGTCTTACTTTGCAATTTTTCTTGAAATTCTCTTACAAAAGGTTTATTCAGAACTTTTTTGATCACTCAAGTTAATGATCCTCACTTCAAAGACAATTAATTAAGCTGCTCTGAAGGTTGGAAGGAGCCAACAAAAACCCCATGAGACAGACATAAGGATTTTGTCTTTTGGAAAAGGACAAGAGGTAAAAACTCACCCTTATAACGTGGTTTGAAAAAATTATTCCATGTTTCCATGAATATTAATGAAATTGTGGACAAAACAAGCTACTTTATCTGGCAGAGGAACTTCTAAGCCGACTCAAAAACTCACAGCTATGTAAAGAAGGAAAGCAAGAACTCGGACCACGAATCCTTGGTTCCCTGAGCAGCAGATGAACCAAATGAGTTTATATATATATACATATAGAGTCCCACTCAATTTATGGAGATGCTTCAGATACAGAGCTGATCATTCCAAAGGAAGAAATAAGAAACTTTTCAATACTACTAACAGTTTATTTCTTATTGAGTTAATATTGTTGGGTTGTGAGCACCCTAAACTTGCCCATAACCTCAGCAGGAGCTCAGGACAAGGGAGCAACAGCAGGTCTGCCTTTGACATTTAGGGCAGAAGGCCCAGATGTTTTAGAAATTGCTTGAAACCCCAGAGTGCTCAGAGGAGATCTGATTTGTACTGTCCACAAAGGAGACAGTAAATACCTGTGAATGGGACCATCCCAGAGTCAGGGCTCAGGTTAACAGCTCCACCATCATTCTGCACTGAACTATCACAATCAAAGAATCATCAAGATTGGAAAAGACCTCCAAGACCTATCAAGTCCAACCTTTGACCTGCGTCCTTTTGTGCATGTTTGCTCAGTGTAAAAACACATGCACAGATACGATATTCCCAAAACGCAGAAAAAATTAAACAAAATCCAGCTGCACTTAAGCAGTTCTGAATTCTGTTTTGAAAGACAGCAAACCAGAACGACCTGCCAAGGCCAGCACTCACCTGAGTCCCGCAGAGCCCAGGGACACGTACCTTGTGGTGGCCGGCGATGGCGGCGACGTGCAGCGCTGTCAGCGCCCCGTACCCGACCTGCTGGATGTCAGCCCCGCCGTGCAGCAGCGCCGTCAGCAGCTCTGCGTTGTCCTGCAGGCCAGGATGAACCCACATCATTCCTGGGACAGGCTCTGCAGCGAGCAGCCCAGCCCTGGCTGTGATGGAGAGGGAGCAGCCGCAGCGCAGGGGCTGAGTGCGGGCAGCTCTGCCCAGCGCCAGGCCTCTCTCTTCTCTATACTGAGGCCTGGCTGTTAAAAAACTCTCTGTCCTGATTTTATGGTGGCACTGGACAACTCCTCTGTCTCCAGCTGCACTGGATGTTGCACTGGAGTTGCACGAATGACGCTGCAAAAGCACACGCTGATTTCTGTGCATGGGCTCATTAAAGGGCATTTCTCTATGCACCACAGATGTGAAACTTACATTTTCACCAGAAATAATGACTAGAGAGCTCATCTGGACAGTTCAGACAAATCAGTTGCTCAGTTCTGATTTCCCGTCATCAATTCCATTTAAAATAATTTACCTTATAAGCTGCCAAGTGCAGAGCTGTAAATCCATTTCTCGTTAGTCTGGACGGGCGCAGCCCTTTTAGCATGAGGGTTCTGATGTGGGATTTGTTGCCTTTAGAGAGAAAAGTGGAGAAAAGACAGTTACAGGAAAGAACATGCAGATGAGGCAAGAAGCTCCTGTGTGAGTTTGAAAGCAGAGAAATAGATATCTTGACTGCTGACCTGAGGCAAGTAATAAAATATATATTTTGAAACTTTAGAATGATGAGATTGATGGAAATACCTCATTGGCTGGGACAACTGCGGGTCTGGCCATATACCAGCTCACTGTTCACACTTTAATGAGGGTTTGGTAAGGGTAGCTGAGCTTCTAGAGAAGCCAACTCCTCCTTTAGCATGCAGAGCAGGCTGCAGAGAGCTCCATGAGCCAGAAGGTGCTTCTGGAACCTCTGGTTCCCCTGTCACTGAGCTCCTTTGCCATCTCAGAACTGGAGCACTGCTCTCCCTACACAGGACATCCTCACAAGGACAGTCATTTTGGGCAGTGCTAATGTGGCTCCATTAATGTGGTCCAGGCCAGGAGCTTTGCTCTGACCTTTCTGACACACTGTGAATAAATACATAAATTCAATAAATTCATCTGCCTTTTGAGCATTTGTGACAATAGCTAAGGACAATGTCAGATCTAGCAGCTCTACCCTTCTCTGAGTGTTCACAGAACTAACGGTAAGTGTGTGTTTTCCTAAACTTCCTCTCAGCTACCCCATCTGCACTGAGGTTCCCATATATTGATGCCATCTTTGGATAGGATCTTGCACTTAAAAATGACAAGTAAAGATCCACTCATTTTTCAGTAGTGCAGGATCAGGTTGTTCCTCATGGTGAACATCTAACTAAGATTGATAAAATCATTTATGCATGTCAGTACTTTGCAGAGCTGAAACCTCAGAGTAAAAGTCTCTGCCTCTCTCAGCCAATATCTGCTGAAAATTGTATAACAAGAGCAAAGCAAGTACATGAACTAATGACTTTTTTGTGGATAACAGAGCAGCTGTGTGGATCCAAGTGGAAAATCCCACCATTAGTATGTTTGTATGAGCATCCCAGAACACATCTTGCCCTCCTCCCTCGTGTATTCTGATGTGCTATCTGGAAAAGCCCTATCCGCTGATGCTTCTCAGTAGAGCATTTCAGTAATTCTTCTTTTAATCAGTGTGAAATGAAATACAGATATTTTCATTACGGTAGAAAAGTTGGTGGTGTAAGTACCACAAAGTGCCGCTACAACAAGGTTCCTGTCCTGCAGCCCGAGCCAGGACAGAAATGTGGAGCCAGAAATGCTCTGCGATGGGTTTGGATTGATCAATCAGAAGCAATTTAGGATGAGCTGAACACCTGCAGTGGATCATGCTGCATCATGCACAGAGCCTTGGTCAGACAGAAGGATCAGCCCTTGTGGGGCTCCACTGAAGCCTCGGGCAGGGCAGCTCAGAGCCCTGCTGGGAGCTGCTGCTCCCGCTGAGGCTTTCCCTGAGGGCCAGGCCTCTGCCAGCCATGGCAGACCCGCGCTGGGGCAGGGTGCCGTGCCCCACACCTACCCCACATGCGCTGCTGAGGCTTTCCCTGAGAGCCCAGGCCTCTGCCAGCCATGGCAGACCCGCGCTGGGGCAGGGTGCCGTGCCCCACACCTATCCCACACATGCAGCTGAGGCTGTCCCTGAGGGCCCAGGCCTCTGCCAGCCAGAACGGACCCACGCTGGGGCAGGGTGCTGTGCCCCACACCTACCCCACACATGCAGCTGAGGCTTTCCCTGAGGGCCCAGCCATGGCAGACCCGCGCTGGGGCAGGGTGCCGTGCCCCACACGTACCCCACACATGCAGCTGAGGCTTTCCCTGAGAGCCCAGGCCTCTGCCAGCCATGGCAGACCTGCGCTGGGGCACGGTGCTGTGCCCCACACCTACCCCACACATGCAGCTGAGGCTTTCCCTGAGGGCCCAGCCATGGCAGACCCGCGCTGGGGCAGGGTGCTGCCCCCCACACCTACCCCACACATGCAGCTGAGGCTTTCCCTGAGGGCCCAGCCATGGCAGACCCGCGCTGCGGCAGGGTGCCGTGCCCCACACGTACCCCCACAGACGCAGCACAGGTGCAGCAGCGAGAGCCCGCTCTCCGTGCGGTAATTCAGGTTCACTTTGCAGAAGGCTTCATCAGAGCTGAAAAAGGGATTTCACAGATGAGTATTTCTTTCATCTTTCAGCACAGCCTCTTGCATGCGGGAAACATTTAAAAGAGAAATCTCAATGCAATTTTTTCTGAGATGCGAGGTTGAATTTATACCCAGGGTACAGTCTGTAAATCTAGAAATACTTTATTACTATCATGTTGAGTGGTCCAGATTTATTGCTTTCTGAGAAATCTGGCTATGCAATCACAATATATACATTCTAAATTTATCTAAATTAGGGGAAATCAGAAGAAAGACTCTTTAAAAATATAAACAATCCATATAATCTACACGTCTATATTAATGTAATAATAAGTATGATGTATTTTAAAAATATGTGTATTGATTTTAAAATGGTGAGTAGGACATGCATATAGCAGGGGCCATCTTGCTAAATGAAACGAATAACCAGGAAAAGCCTATCAAAAAGTGGGTTTATACTCCACAGATGAAATGACAGGGGCAGTGATCACTGTGCTTGCTTACAGGTTGTGAAATGAGACAGTACTTGGACATTTTAGCTTTTGTCATTGAGCCTTGTGGGTTTCCTTCAGCACAGACCAATTTGTTAGTGATCCATCAGACACTCTAAGTAATTATATTTGTTGAAAACAAAATACACCTACAGTTAATATTGCTTTGGAGAATCTCAATTTTGGCCTGCCCATAGAAGTTTCCATCCAGTATCAGCATACCCACGACCCTGAGTTTGCAGAACACTCGGATTTGTGTAACAATAAACCCACCCTGAGGGAGGAGCAACCATTACAGATATTTAACAAGGTTACAATAAAAAAGAAGTTTCAATACTTTTCTCAGCTCCTTTCCAGTCTGTGAGCTGGGAGCTGGCTGCACTGGAGCTTTGCAGGTAACGAACAGGTCTGTGTTACTCAGCTGGGTGAGCCTGAGTGTGAGCATGTGCTGTCATGAGAAAACCAGTCCCATCCTAACTTTGAATCCACTGCTTTTGTGTTTGCTCACAGTGGTACACTTCAGCAATATTCCCGTCTGCAGAAACACACCAGCAAAACTGAAAAGTACACAGCAAAATCAGACATTGTACTAGAGCTAACTATTTTACAAAAGTATATAAGTGTGTGTTGTAAAATATTGGCATTAATAATCAGCAGCCACTAATTTTGGTACTCTGCTGTGGGGCTCTAGCCA
This sequence comes from Melospiza georgiana, assembly GCF_028018845.1. Classification (NCBI taxonomy): domain Eukaryota; kingdom Metazoa; phylum Chordata; class Aves; order Passeriformes; family Passerellidae; genus Melospiza; species Melospiza georgiana. The sequence goes on along the minus strand of NC_080438.1, from coordinate 31,658,575 downwards.
GCACTGTGATGACATATTCCCAAAAATAGACATAAGGAACATGCATTCCACACAGGAGAAACTCTGTCCATATAAAACACCTGAAACTGGAAACACTGTTTGATAACAAATAGTCATTTTAAATAAATCAATAAACAGATTCACAGAATATTTTACCTGAAAACATGCTTTAACTCTGCCAGCTCCTTTTCCTTGATTTGCAGGTCGTCCTCCAAGCGCTCCGTGACTGTGGCATAGGATTCACTGACTTTCTTCTTCCATTCATCTACAACAAAAACTCCAGACTGATAAAACACTTCAAAGCAAAGAAATAACAATGTCGCAGTAACCAAAACACTGGATTTTTAAACGTCCAATTGTACAGTTTCACATATATTTCTAATAAAGTTTAAAATATTACAGCTATTAAACTGTTCCTACTGCAGCCAATATAGAACCATATACAAGGATTTCAGATACAGTGCATATGTATTTTAATATTAAATAATATTCAAGAGAAAACTTAAAGTTCAGGTTGCATTTGTTAGCTCTTTTTTCCTCAACAGACACACAGCAGAAAAAGGTTAGAGACTTAAAGGTTTTTCTCATGAAATATGAGTTAAATCAACATAGTATACAAATTATTATGATCTTATATTATTGCCCCAAATAAATTTAGTTTAGTAGTTTTTTTGGCTTTTTTGTCTTCTTTCACAGCCTGTATCTGGGTTAAGTCAAGAACAATACCTGAGCCTTGAACTCAAGAGTAAACCAGGAATGAGTTATCTCCTGAAATACCATTTGCTCCTTTCTGATGGATGGATGGCACACTGCCTGTAAAAAAGTGACATTAGTTACCCGTGCAAGTCTGGGTTGGTCTAGATTTATAATTTCCCATTTGTCCAATTTATCTTCTTTGTTTCAGCAAAGTTCTTGCAGTAATATGATTCCCTGTTCAGGGGCAGTGACAGTCCTGCTGAAAAATACTTGTGATAGTCTCTGGCTAAAAATAAACGTTGTGCCAAGAGGAATGTCATGCAACAATAGCATGGAGCGAAACAGCCTGTGCTGTCCACTGGGCTAAAGTCATACAAACACCCACTGAGCTTGCTTAAAATCCCCAGTTCATTCCCACACAAACACTTGCCTTCAACTGCGGAGCACTTACAACTAGTTGGAAGTGGTAATTTGGCAGCTTGCTGCTGATTTTGTAGAGAAAAGGGAATTTGAGCACCTGAATCCCAGGTGTTGTGTGAGGATCCCCAAGGAGTGCAGGGGTGCCCAGCTCAGAGAGGCCAGGGATGATTGCCCCTCACAACCCCCTGGCACAGGGGGTGGCACTGGGAGCATCTGGGGATGGCACTCAGGAAGGGCAATATAGAATTCAAAGTGAAATGCAAATATACACACATAAATATTTATATCGATATATTTATGCATTTAAAGTGAGGTGATTGACCTTGGCAGCTGTTCTGTGTGTGAGTTCTCATAGCAGTGAAGGATTTCAGGCAAGCAGACAAGTTAACAGAACACACATCTCTAAATCCTCCCACACGCTGCAGCCCGCTGTAACAACCTTGCTGGCATTGCCAGCCTGTGCCTGTACCTGCACAAACTTACACACCGATCCAAGGATCTATTTCAGAAGAGTTTGAACTCCTGGCACTACCAGCCTGTCCCTTTACTTGCAGAAACTTACATATGAACCCAAGGATCTTTGTCTGAAGAGTCTGAACTGCTGTCTCGGTGTATCCTGTGATATTTGACCAATGATTTGCACAAAGGCACCAGCCTGGCAACTGATTCCCACATCCAGTCTCCAAACAACTGGGAGAGCTGAGGTTTCAAATGTCCTTCGCAGGGAGGGCTTACAGGAGTAAGTCTTTTGAAATGATCTTTATTTCAAATAATCAGAACACACCCACAATTAACACTATCCACATCTATAATTTACTTGAGGAAGCTGTAAGCTGCTCCTATAAATTTCATTGCCGTTATGGTGACATTAAGGTATGTCCCAGGTAATGAAAAGGGCGCTAAAAGAAAACACATGTTTTGAAGAAGACAGCGGAGGAACCCTGGCCCTTGTAAGGGAGCAGGTGTTTGCAGTGGCTCCCCCCTGGCAGCAGATGAACGGAGTGCACAGCAGCACTGCGCTGTTATTTTTGCTCCACAACATTAGAGAGGTCTTTGCACGGGGGCTCAAGTGCAGAGAGCAAAAAACAAAGCTCTTACATCAGAGGTTTGGGAACGAGAGGAGGCTGGAACTTGTGAGCTCGAGCAAAAGCACCCTGACAAGGCACGAACATCGCTCTGCAGATCCAACTGATCCTTGGAGCTTACTTCCTCTCGTCAGCTCCCCAAATCCTTCTGGCACAGATTCTTCTCAGCTGCTCATTTTTATTTCAGCTGCCCTCCCTTGTGCTCTTTGTTAAGCGCCCAATTTCTCAGGTTTCAGTTTCCTGCACCAAAGGTCACTGAAATACCCCCTCTCAGGTCTCAGGATAGCACAGACAGCAGGGCTAAACCTCTGCTGATCACGGCGCCTGCTCAAGGCATTCAGGGAAATCATTGCAATCATGTTCATTATGAGCCCTATTATTGCACTACACAGCAAAACTAATTGAATAAAGAAAGCTGACATGAAAAAAATCATTAAAAGCTCATCTTGAGTTTGTTTGAGATTGTACCAGCCCGAATTGCATTTCAGGATAGATGGAGCCAGGCAATGATCTAGAGGATATATGAACGTTGCACCCATCTGGGAAACTGTGAGGATCAGACAAAATCAAACTCTAGGTTTCAGTAGATGACTCCCATCCACAGAGGTCCTGCATGCCTGTCACTCTCATGACTGCATCCTTCATCACTCAGACGGCAGGAAAATCATGGGCCAGGATGCTGTGATGGTCTTGTTTTAAGGGCCTGGTACTGGAAACCAGCAGCCCCCAAATTACTGACCTTGCTGTGGACTTTTACTGGGTGGCCTTGCACACAGTGTGTCTCAGTTTCCCTGGGACACACTTATCCCAGCTGGCTGCATGAGAAAATTATTGTCATCTACATTAACAGCTGACTGTGGAATACAAAGATTACCCGGAGCTGTAAATGCAATAGGATAAAATACATACATGGATTGAATACCTCAGCCTTGGATTATTGTTGTCAGGAAGGGTCTGCTCTGCAGGCATTCTGATTTTAATAAGATGCACTCACACTGTAGCATGACCTTTGCTGTAAGGACTGCCATTTGTTATAGCTAAAAATGTACACACTTCACAAATAGCTGCAATACAGAGAACTGTAGGATCAAAGAAGCGTTTGGACTGAAAAAGCCCTCCCAGACCATCAAGCCCAACCATTCCCCTGGCACTGCCAAGGCCACAACTAACCTCTGTCTCCAAGTGCCACATCCACGTGGCTTTGGAATATATCACAGGGGAAAATAACTAGTATAGCTTTCTGTAAATAAAATATACAATGTTTTTCATAACATTTTACATTAAACTTGATTGCAGTGTAAAAATGAGGAATGGCACACCACCAGATATTCCTATACCTGTAGAGTAAATCCATTAAACCTGCTGATGTTATCCAGGGCTAATACTGACCAAAATCTGCCTTCTCAACTTGAGACAAAAATGTTCAGAGTAAGAGGAAAGCAGTGGGTGACACTCAGAACACTCAGAATTAAAGCAGTGCAATGTTTCTTACCTGGTAAATCCATGCTCATTCCATTACAACAGACTTTCTTTTTTCCTTAAAACCTTTGCCTCAAGATCTGACCTGGGGGCTAGCTGTGCTGGTCCATGGCTACCACCAGGATGACACTCCTTTTTTTTTGCCTTGGAATTCACATTGCTCCCTAAACCACAGCAGCTGCTGCTGGCCCCACCTACCACAACCTTTCCCACAAGTTGTTCCGTCACCATTTTTCCTCATTCTCCCAATACTTATGCGCCAGAAACAAATCCACTTCCTATTTTTATCTAGTTTGCTTTCAGTAATGAAATCAATACCTGGAATTCAGAACAAATGCAATTGTATCAGTTAAAGTGGATAACCATGTTAAAAGGATGCATTTCACTGTCACCAAACACTCAGAGAACTCAGCTGGCAGCACAGCAACCCTCAGGGAAGTCTGTACCAAACAAAGTTTGGTCTCCAACTCAAGATGCAAAGTCTGCATCAAACATGTTTCTCCTAGAATCTTTTGTGCAGCAACAGATTAATAAATCATGCAAACAGGATGATATACAAATGACAACTCCATGCTCTATGACTACTTTCACTTTCTGACTTAAAGGGCTTATCTTGGACTTGAGTGTTCCCAAACCTACTGATTCCATTGTTTAACTAATAATTCATACTGCCTGTTAGACTATTTGCTCAGAAATTCTTATTCCTTTGAAGCCAACTCCAGCAATTCCCAACCTCCACATTTAACTTCTTTCTATTTCTTCTTGGAAGGTTTATTAACGAAGAAGAAACCTACTGCCAGTTAAAGAAGGGTGGGTAATGCTCAGGGGACATTACTCTGCTGCCTCGTAGGTGGCATAAGAAAGGTGTCATCTGGGATTTCAGTCAGCAGGGAGATAAACACTGTCATCATGAGACATTAAATAAAACATGAAAACCCACAGAGACATTCAAGAGAAAAAGATGCATCACATTTACAGCCAAATCACGCTGTTACACTGCATGGCATACTCCTAAAACCAGCAGATTTATCTGTTTGGACCTGGATCTTGGGCATCTAAAGTAGAAACAGGAGGACTTCAATATTAACTTTATTTGCAGAAGGGGAAGAAGGGGAAGAGGGTTTGTCAAGAAGATAAGTACTGTGGGGCCACGCACAACAAACCTCTCTGGCTTTTGCTCTGCCCCAGCAAGGACAGCAAAGACTGCAACAGCTCAGTTTAGAGAAATACAAGGTGCTTCTTTTTGCAAGGGACACATCAGTCAATCCGTGGGTGACAAAGAGCTGGCAGCTTCTCCATCACACTGCCAGCTTCCAACAACCACAAGAAAAAAAAATAAATCATTATGTCTTGATGACTGGTGTTGACCCCAGTACTATGAGTCACAAGGGGAAGAATAATCACTCATGCCAATCTTTTTTCTTCTGACAAAAACCAAGAAAGAATAAAAAGTTAAGAAACAAAAGAGAAAAATTTATTAATGCCCAGCACAAGATGTCTTGAATTAAAAGCACTTTTAATCATTTTACCTCCACCTAACTACTGTCTGAAACTGTATTGCAAAATGGCAGCATAAAAAGAGGGAAACATAAGTTGTTGTATTATTCCACATTGCTACTATTCTACCCTTTAAAAGCTTTTAAAGCTGTTTTCAGCCAAATAGACATTTTTTCTCTATTGTATTCTGACAAAAAGCTACAAGACATAACATCCAACCCACAAAAGGTCACCAAATACTGTTTTTAGATCTGAAATATTTCCCTGTTTTAATCAAAGAACACTTTATTTGCATTTGCTGCATTATTAATGTTATGCAATTCCTTCATTTCTACTTCAATGAGATCAGAGAAGAGATCTGTGTACTTCTCCCTTAGGATTCTTACAAGCAGGGAAGTAATCAATTGTCCACAAATGAAAACAGGTTTGATCAAGTACCATTCATTCTATAATCAGACTTCTCTTTTTGTCTTTGTAGGCAGATTTCATAATAAATTTGTTTCCTAAACTTCAGCATGTCTTCCACATCTTTGTAGGTGAGCATTTCTTCAACAGACAGAAGCTGAAAGCCACTCAGTTTGAAAGCTGACTTGTGCTGCACAGAATTCAGCATGTTCAGGGACATCCTAACTGATTCACTCAGAGTAGAACAAACAGGGAAAATCCTTGCAGTCCACAGCCCCAGATGTGTGCCCTCACTGGAGAAGAGCTGGTCTGAAGCCTCTAAGCTCCAGAGGTCAAGGCATTCTGGCAAGCTGACTCCAAAAAACTGGAGAGAGTGTATATCTGACAGCAATTTCACACACTTTTTCAAGTTGTCGCCTACACCGAACACCATGGTGACATACTCCACTCGATCAGTCATTTTCACACTTACTGAACTCAGGAAGCAGTGCGAGGGTATGTCCACACTGAAATTTATGTAGGACCCACTAACAATGCTGCCTTTCCCTACTGAGACTTCAGGCCCAATTCTGGAGTATTCCACGACAGAGCCAGGCCTTATCACACACCCGGGCTCAAGGATGCTCTGGATGATGCTCAACTGATCCAAGGTCTTGGCTGAGTCAGGGAAGATGCTAAAAGCCACAGGCCGCAAGCCAAGCTCAAATCTCAGTTTGCTCTCAGCAGTAAAATGAAACAAATACTCCTGAGTAGTCCCGATGTGGTAGAACTGGGAGTTGTTGAGGACTATGACATTCAGGGCGGTGCCTTGCAGGAGGGAGTACAGCTGCTGCCGCACTGCCACCAACCCTGGGTCCTCCTTGGAGACATTACTTGTGTTTTTGGTGTAATCTGGGGTGGCTCCAGGCCCCAGGGCCTGGAGAAAGTCACCATACGCATCTATTTCACAGCCCAGAGTGCCCATCTGCTTATAGAACTGCAGGAGCTGCTGGGCAGTGCTGTGGTGCATGTAGAATACACTGTCTGTGTACACACACTCCGAGGCCACGGCCGAGTCTCCGCAGCTCCCGGGGGAGCTGAGCTGAGGGTGACCCCTCCTCACGCACACCGCACCACTCTGCCGCATGGTCTGCACGTCAGGCTTGTGCAGGAAGCGGGAGCATGATCCATACTCCAGCCCTCCCTTTCCTGAAAAGCTGCACGGATCCAGCACAAACACCCCGTGCGTGGTCCCGACTGCCAGGTCTGAGGGGTGGGCCAAGGCAGTAAAGCCAGGTTTGTCAAAGGTGATGGCTTCTGTGACGCCGGTGCTGTACAGCTCTATGTCATCCGAGCACGTGACGAGCACTCCTGGTTTCATGTGACGGGGGAAGTCGATGTACATGGCCAGCTTCAGCTCCAGCATCTGGTACGCGGGCTCGCCCAGCGGCAGCGCTGTGAAGATCTTGCCCAGGGCACTTGCACTTGGCAAACGCTGGCTGTAACCACCTGGAAAAAGACTCTTTCAGTTCCACAGAGACACTGCACGCAAGTGAGCAAAAACCTAAACCTAGCCAGCTATTTCACAGCTACACAAAAGCGTTAACAACCTCTCAGCTTGGTCATACACCAAGTCTCAGAGCACATCTGACCTTATGTCCAAAACCCAGCCTGCCTTATTTAGCTCATATTAAAACTGTGATTGATTTGTTACCTTTTTGTTTCAGAGCTATCTGTTGCTGAAGTGACAAAAGCAAACATTACCCGCTTTGTGCTTGGAGGAGAATCACCACATTCCTGATGGGAATTTTAAGCCAGTGATGGGTCAAAAAGGCCAAGGTTTGGTCACAACACTTGTTATCACTTGGTTTCTTTCTCCTCTGCAGCACTGATGCTCTCCCACATCTGGAAGTGGCCTGACTCAGTGGATGAGAAGGCAAGTAATCAGCCTGCTGCCCAGAGGCATGAGGAGCCCAAGGTCCCCTGAGGGACGGTTGTGTTCCTTAAATTGATGTTTCAAGGCAGAAATTTAAATCACACCTGCGAATCACATCTTTCTCACTGACTGAGCAACTTTAGGTGCTGAGAAAAAGTGTTGAAGTGACAGTAACATCTGGCAAGCACCAGCCTAATTTCAAATTATCAGACACATGGGTTACTTTTCTCAGGGAACAGTATTTTGGAACTCCAGCTCCTCTGCCACTTTATTATTTTAAGGAAGAACAAAAGAAAAGGTATCACTTTATAGTAAAATATATAAAATTTACCAGAATGGATTAGCAGCACAGTGAAGGAAGTCCACTGATCACCATACTGCTCTTCCAAGCACCGAAGAGCATGAAGAGTTGATCCACCATTTCCTAAAGGAAAAGTATTTTAGCATCTGTGAGAAGAGCTCCAGTAACACCTGTTCTGACAGGTGAGGTGTACTGGTGCCCAGCCAGAGAGATGGGATAGACTTTCTACCATATCGTGGTTGATAAGATCACACACAGAAGCTGATGGACAGTCCCTCTGGAAGCCTGTGCTCTCTGAGGGGATGGCATCCTGAGCAGACAGCTCCAGAGAAATCTCTGTGATTTCCCCTCCCAGTCACCTCTGCACAGCCCCACCATTTGAAGCATTTAATCAATCAAATAGGCCATAACTCAGCCACAAAAAACAGCTCCTGTAAGAAACAAGTCACATAAAAGCCTACTAATGGATTCAAGGCAGTGTTCAGAAGTACTCCTGACATTTACAGTATGGAAATCAGAAACGTTTGGGATCTGAGGGAATGGTTTGGGATATTTTATGAGCTCATGCAACTTAAAACTGCCAGATTCCTGAGAATTAACCTCTGCATATTACTGTACACCGCAGATAATACTGAGATTACTTAATTTGTACATCAAAGCGAACAGGAATTAAGACTTACAGGAAGGTATTATGAGCAGTGAGACCACTTTTACATCACCAGTGGGTAGTGTACTAAAACATAATCAGACTGTTTAAATAACCAGGTCAAGCAAGTACGACTGTGCAACACACGAGTTAGTGCTATCCCACACCCAGAGGACACGCTCCGAGGAGCGGCACAGCCCGTTCCGCGGCACCCCCCGGTCCCACATGGGCTGCCGCCGCCCCGGCCGCGCAGGAGCCCCGCGGCCGCACGCACCGATCCTGGGCCCCGGCGGGTCGGCGCACACGAGGTACCGGACGGCCCTGGGCAGCTGCTCCCGCCGCAGCTTCTCCGCCAGCTGCTCCCGGAACGCGCCCGCCTGCGCCGCGTCCGCCGCCGTCAGCACCACCACGTCCCACAGCTCGCCGGGCCGGGCAGCCGCGCCTGCGGGAACGGCCCCGCTCAGCCTCCGCCGGCACGGCCTGGCCCGACCCCGCGGGCCGCCCCCAGCCCCGCGGGACACGGCCCGGCCCAGCCGGACACGGCCCGGCCCAGCCCCGCGGGACACGGCCCGGCCCGGCCCGGCCCCGCCGGACACGGCCCGGCCCAACCCGGCCCCGCAGGCCGCCCCAGCCCGCCGCACCTCGCAGCGCCGCGAACCGCGCCAGCCGCCGGGCCGTGTCCTCCCGCCGCGCCGCGCTGCGCTCCCCCATGCCCGGCCCGGAGCGCGGCCCGGAAGCGCCGGCGGGACGGGGGCGGGCGGAACCCTCGGGACCGCCCGGCCGGGCGGGGCCGGGGCTGGGCTCTGCGGAGCTCCGCCGTGCGGGGCTGGCCTCGGTTCGGCTCGGCTCTGCCCGGCTCTGCGGGGCTCCGGGCGGGCGCGGCTCGGGGTCGCTCCCTGCACCCACCGCGGGTACGGGCGGGTGCCCGGTTTGTAAATCCGCCGAGGAGCAGAGTCCGGCAGCTCCTGGACTCGCCCTTTGCCGTCCGCCGCCCCTCCCGCCCCGCTGGGAGCTGGGGAGCGGCACCTACCAGGCCGATAGCGCCTGCTTTCTCTCATAGCGACCGGCAGGAGTCACACAGCTGAAGGTTTTTCCTGCTGAAGATTTTTCGCTCTGCGGTTCCTTGCCTCGGATATTGTGGGTTTTGATCTGCGGGTTCCGTTTGTATTCAGAGTCTGGTGAGATTACAGATACCAAATGCAGTCAGAGGGGAATGAAAGAAGGCTTTGCTGTGATAAGATCTCATTATACACAAATCTTACAATAAAAAGTAGCTGTAAAAGCACAATAGGAGCTACTGAGAAAAAAAAAAGAATTTATGAAGTTAAAAAAATGTACGATAAATCCATAGTTTTTCGTGATTGTAAACCGCTGACAGAGAAGATTAAAGAATAAAAAGATAAATGCTTCACTGTGCTTCCTCAGTGTGAGGCTGTGATGCAGGGGATAACAGTCCTAATCAGAGCAATGCACACCACAAAGATCCCTTTGATCCTTCCTTGTGCTCTCGACCCGCTCCAGTAAAGACGATGCTCTCTTCTGCTGGAGCTGCACCTCTGCTCTTTTGTGCGGGGTTTTCATTGCTGGCAGCAACGCTGCCCGGCAGTCCCGGCTTTCCCTGGAGTCCTTCTCTGCTCAGCGCCCGGGCTCTGCAGGCCCGGCGCATCTGTGGCCCCTGGCCGGGCTGTGCAGGATCTCTCTTTGGATGCTGCACCAGCCTGCCCAGGATGGCCTGCTCCAACATTGGCACTGCACCTCGCTTGTGCTGCGATTACAGGACACAACCCCAGCTGCATTTATCACTGAGCAGCTATCCCTTCACTCGCGGCTGTGCTAGAGTAGTGCAGTGAAAAAACAAGCACGGGCATTTGTTTCTGAGCACACTTATTCCACCAAATCCCATCAAACTGTGTGAGGGAGAGTTTTCCCACACCTGTGGTGTGAGCTATGCTGCCAGTGGAAGAGCCTGAGTCCCTCCAACACCTCAGATGGAAAATGCTCAAGCCCTGAATATTTATGAAAGTGCTGAGATTTTATGTCATTTTTGTAATCTAAGCTCTTGCAGAGGCACAGTGAGAAACTGCTTGTTCTCAGCAGTGATGGACCTGTAACACCAGACCCGCTGCTCAGCTTTGCCTGGCTTAAATAGCAACAAAAAATAACTGCTAAAATAAAGTCTGTGATTTAGCTCAGATTTCCTATACTCCCACCCAGAACAGTAAATATCTGGTATTTCAAGGTGAATTAAATGTGTTGATAAGTGCTGTGAATCTGTGCTCTTATGGTCCTTTTCCTTAGAACTGGATTTTAAATGCTGCATAAAAACGGGAGGAAATGCCTATGTGGTTCAGGTGGCAGAAATAAACGGGTGTGGTGCTGGCTTGTGAGGAATTCGTCACTGAAGGGGGTCAGGCTTGTCAGGGAGGGTTGGGGTGCCCATCGCTGGAGGTGGCACTCAGGGCTGGGGGCACGGGGCCCAGGTGGCACTCGGTGGTCCCGCAGGTGTTTTCCAGCCCCGCTGCTCCATCTGCAGAGCGCGCCCTGCTCTGTTCCACGGATGGGCTGTCCCCTCCCCGCTGTCCCCACGCCTGGCACAGCCCCTGCTCCTGCCTGCCAGCGCTCATTAGCGCTGCCTCTACTTGATTACTTTCCCAGTTCTCACACATGCAGTTACTTATGCTTTGGGTTTATTTTGCATAAATTATCTGTGTATCTGTGTCACAGTGGAAGTGTCCCCACTGCATGCTGGTGGCCAGGTCAGCTCATGGAAAAATAACTTACATGTGTTGTTATTTGTATACTACTGTATATTAATATAAATATTGTAACACTGGTGGTATTATAAAAAAAGGGATACAGTTCAGACCATTTGCCTGTAAATAAGCTTTGCCTCCTTAAAATATATCTGGGTAAAAGAAATTATTTTTTTAGCAATACATAATTTGGCAAAAAAACTTCCACTAAAATAGAGGTGGAACATTTTGTAAACATTTTATTAAAGTCATATGTAAGAAAAATGTTAAATACTTTCTAGGCACATCAGCTGTGACTGTGCTGGGCTTAGATACCTGTCAAAGGTAATATCTGCAATTTATTGGAGACAAAGCAATTGAAATGCTTAGCAGAAGATAAATGATCTTTTTAGCTGGAGTATAGAGTCCATAATTACAGTGGGAAACAGATTAGGAAAAATAGCATTCCATCATTTGTCCTGTTTGACATTTGCAGAAGTTCAGGGTATTTATTTAATATTTAAACAGCCCATCTCAGGAATGTTTTCAATGTTTGATTTGGTTGAGCACTTCCCTGACACCCTTCATCATTCACCCAGATTATTTTTGCAGGCATACATACAATATTTTAAGATTCTGTCTTTTTATCCGCAGCGTGTTTGTACCCGGACAGTTTGTTAAACTGCTAATGAGTCCCACGGGGCAGTATGTTAGAATTAAACAGACACTGATACCTGCTAGAAATAAGTTTACAAAGCCCAGAAAAAAAGCCTCTCTCTCCCTCTATACAAACAGTCTGAAGCTAAGCTGCCACTTTATGGGCTGGGTTGCCTTCTCCCTGCTCTGGGGTGGGCAAGCTGGCACTGCAGGGCTGCTGGAGCACCATGCCCAGCTCAGGAAGGACCTGGAGCTGATGGGGAGAGCCCAGAGGAACCCACGGAGCTGCTGCAGGGCTGGAGCCCCTCTGGAGCCAGGCTGGGACACCTGGGGGTGCTCACCTGGGGAGGAGAAGGATCCAGGGAGAGCCCAGGGCCCTGCCAGTCTCTAAAGGAACTTAGGAGACGGGGAGAGTCACTTTTTACATTGGCAGATAGTGAAGGGACAAGGGGGAATGGTTTTAAACTAAAGAGGAGAGATTTACATTGGAGACTAGGGACAAATCCCTCCCTGTGAGCGTGGGCAGCCCTGGCACAGGTGTCCAGCTTTGCTGTGGCTGCCCCTGGATCCCTGGCAGTGCCCAAGGCCAGGCTGGACACCGGGGCTGGAGCACCTGGGACAGTGGGAGGCGTCCCTGCCATGGCTTTAAGGTCCTTCCCAAGCCAAACCTGTCTGTGATTCTGTGAACTGTAGGGAAGTAAAATCAAATGCTTCTCAAGGTTTTTTGAGAAAAACACTTAACTGTTGGTAGATTCGGTTATACTGTCCAGGAGATGGCACCATACATTCAGTCTTTCTTTAAAAAACCAACCCAACCCCAACCACAGTAAATCTTCAAAAAGTATGGAGGAGATGCTAGCAGAAGTCCAATGTATTATCATTACAGTGTTGTGTACAAGTTTCTATTTTTGATATAATCACCAAATATTTGATAACTATTACTCCTAGTGTAAATCACTCTTTGAAAAATGTCTGGTGAGAAGCAGAGTGGAGGAGTTCAGCAGAAAGACTCCAGTGGAGTGTTCAGTGAGTGGGAGAAGGTGTCTGTTTCTGACTGTGGTGTGATTTTTGGGCCTGAGACACGAAAGAGCAAGGCAGGGGGATGGGGTTGGTTTGTTCTGACAGGAACATGAGGTCCTGTAAATCAGGCTTTACACTAAAAGTGATGATACTTTTAGTAGCATTGATGGGATTGGACCCAAGTTCCCTGATAGCAAATGTACCTGAGAAATGTTTCTTTTTTTTGTTTGTTTGTTTTGGTGGGTTTTTTTCCCTGATTGTTTTAAAGGTTTGGGCTTGTTCTTTGCTATTTAAGCCACCTGAGGATCTCCCCGGTGGGGGTGGTGGCCTCGTGCTGCAGCTCAGCTGGGCACAGGCACAGAACCCACCGTGGGCCCAGCCTGGGCACCCTGAGCAGGGCTCGCTCCTGGCACACACCGAGCTCTGACCTTGCAGCTTTGTACTGGAAATGAGGGGTTGGTAGCAAAAACTGGCTTTGCATTCTCCAGGTGTGCTCCCTGAACAGTGATGCTGATGCAGGAAGACAGGAATGATTATTTTGTACTGCTCCTGGCAGCAGTATCAATATTCTTATTTTCTGTTCGTTTCCAGCACTTTCCCTTTTCAATACTGCACTTTTTCCCTTTAATATATCGCCTATGTTTCTGTTGCACTTATTTGTTATAAATATATTATTGTCTATTGGTTGCACAAATGTCTTTTGGGAATTTTTTCTTCAAAGGCAGGGAAGGAAACAGAGAAAGAAGAGAGGTTTTCTTCTGCTTTTGAGACTGGCCAGTGCTCCAGCAGCTCCATGGAGCCTGTGTGCCACGTCCTGTGTGGGACAGATAAGCCCAGGGCTCACTGAGCTCTTCTGGAGCCATTTCTCTAATGCATCAGGCACAAACTGTCTTTCTGCCTTTCAAAGTCAGGCATGTGTGTCTCATCCTAATTATGTTCTTTCCCCTCTAACCCATTTTTGTTCAAGTTGTTGCCATAGGCAATTGTGACAGTGTTCTCCTTCCATTGCTACTATATAGAGGGGATCTGCTATAATTATTGCTTAAACTGAGTTTTTCGTAATTGAAAATGTTAGAACCTATATTGACCAAATGCGCTGCTTTGGGCCAGGCCAAAATGTGCCTTCTGTCTCCTGGTCATCCTGCTGTTGGGGGTGTGCAGGACAGGCTGCAGGAGGGCAGGCACAAAGCAATGTGCTGTTCATTTCAAACTTTTTGCAGTATTTCCTATTTATTTGAAAAACAATTAATCTCGACTCTTGCATGACCAACAGAGGAGATGGGTCAGGTCTGTGTCAGGGGGCAGACATGTGGGAAAACTTTCACAGCATATAGCTTTCCCTTTAAAAGTAGAAAAAAGAGAGAATTACAAATAATTCTCTCTTTTTCCATCCCTGTCTTTAATAAAAGTCTAACAAAGCTGTGTTGAAATGAGTAACTGTTAGATGTATAATTAAACCTCCCTGTGTAATCTGGGGCGCTGCAAGATCGAACGAACCGTGAGTTTCCCTTCTGGATATATGACCTCACTGAAAGCTCTCAATATTTTTCACCAAGAAAGAATGAAAGATATGGGGTTTAAAGAATGGGGAAGTTATAGACTACAAAGCTGCCTACTATTGGCTCTGCAAGGAAAAAAGCAAAGTCTACAAAGACCTATTGTTGGTTGTATGGACATCCAGGAGCCAGTGGTGCTGGGAGTGATGGGTCTGGAACAACTTCAGTGTTGTGTTGCTGTTCTGAGACCCTTGTTTACAACTTCAGCCCCAAGATTTAATGGTTTCTGGTTAGTTAAAAGATGGAGAATGTTACCAATTACATTTTAGATGCAAAAAATGGGTGCTTGATTTTTCTTGTCTTTATCACATCCTTAAAGGAAGAAGAAAAAGACATGAGAAGCCTTTGGCAGACAGGCAAGGAAGTGAGGCTCCCGGAAGACTTTTTAATGTGATTCTAAAGAGATTCCAGACCCTGCAAAAGAGCAAAGCACTTTCTAAACTGCAGAGAAAAATAAATATTTTTAAAGGATTTCAGCATATTTAACATAAAACTTGTTGATTTATAAGAGTCTAATTATTACAGTCATTAAAAGACCATGATTATCATTAAAAGGCTATTATCAGAAATTAAATGTTAAAAACAAATGATATATATTGAATAGGATCATACATATTTCATAGAACATATTATACTGCAAAATAAGTTGTCATGTAGCCATGGCAATGACTTTTAAGTTACCCTTTTTGATGCCTTAATGCACTGCTCTGCATGTTTTAGTGTCAAGCCTCTGAACATGCCCAGCACTCAAAAGCTCCAGCTGAGAGTGAATATAAAGTGGTAATTATGTACCTAACTGGTCACATGCATGGATAAATGGTGTTTGTGGGCACAGGCCATGGCCCTGGGAGCCCGAGCTGTTGGAGGGCAGCTGGAGGTGCTGGAGGGGAGCTGGAGGTGCTGGGTGGGAACTTGAGGTGTTGGCCAGGAGCTGGAGGAGCTGGGCAGGAGCTGGAGGAGCTGGACAGGAGCTGGAGGAGCTGGACAGGAGCTGGAGGTGCTGGATGGGAGCTGGAGGAGCTGGGCAGGAGCTGGAGGAGCTGGACAGGAGCTGGAGGAGCTGGGTGGGAGCTGGAGGTGCTGGACAGGAGCTGGAGGTGCTGGGCAGGAGCTGGAGGTGCTGGACAGGAGCTGGAGGAGCTGGACAGGAGCTGGAGGTGCTGGATGGGAGCTGGAGATGCTGGACAGGAGCTGGAGGTGCTGGATGGGAGCTGGAGATGCTGGATGGGAGCTGGAGGAGCTGGACAGGAGCTGGAGGAGCTGGGTGGGAGCTGGAGGTGCTGGATGGGAGCTGGAGGTGCTGGGCAGGAGCTGGAGGAGCTGGGCAGGAGCTGGAGGTGCTGGACAGGAGCTGGAGGTGCTGGACAGGAGCTGGAGGAGCTGGGCAGGAGCTGGAGGAGCTGGAGGTGCTGGATGGGAGCTGGAGATGCTGGACAGGAACTGGAGGTGCTGGATGGGAGCTGGAGGTGCTGGATGGGTGCTGGAGGTGCTGGACAGGAACTGGAGGTGTTGGGCAGGAGCTGGAGGTGCTGGGCAGGAGCTGGAGGAGCTGGACAGGAACTGGAGGAGCTGGACAGGAGCTGGAGGTGCTGGATGGGAGCTGAAGGTGTTGGGTGGGAGCTGGAGGAGCTGGGCAGGAGCTGGAGATGCTGGATGGGAGCTGGAGGAGCTGGGCAGGAGCTGGAGGTGCTGGACAGGAGCTGGAGGTGCTGGATGGGAGCTGGAGGTGCTGGACAGGAGCTGGAGATGCTGGATGGGAGCTGGAGGAGCTGGACAGGAGCTGGAGGAGCTGGGTGGGAGCTGGAGGTGCTGGACAGGAGCTGGAGGTGCTGGGCAGGAGCTGGAGGTGCTGGGCAGGAGCTGGAGGAGCTGGAGGAGCTGGACAGGAGCTGGAGGAGCTGGACAGGAACTGGAGGTGCTGGATGGGAGCTGGAGGTGCTGGATGGGTGCTGGAGGTGCTGGACAGGAACTGGAGGTGCTGGGCAGGAACTGGAGGTGCTGGATGGGAGCTGGAGGAGCTGGAGGTGCTGGATGGGAGCTGGAGATGCTGGACAGGAACTGGAGGAGCTGGACAGGAACTGGAGGTGCTGGATGGGAGCTGGAGGTGCTGGATGGGAGCTGGAGGAGCTGGGTGGGAGCTGGAGGTGTTGGGCAGGAGCTGGAGGTGCTGGGCAGGAGCTGGAGGAGCTGGACAGGAACTGGAGGAGCTGGACAGGAGCTGGAGGTGCTGGATGGGAGCTGAAGGTGTTGGGTGGGAGCTGGAGGTGCTGGGCAGGAGCTGGAGGTGCTGGACAGGAGCTGGAGGTGCTGGATGGGAGCTGGAGGTGCTGGACAGGAGCTGGAGGTGCTGGATGGGAGCTGAAGGTGTTGGGTGGGAGCTGGAGGTGCTGGACAGGAGCTGGAGGTGCTGGACAGGAACTGGAGGTGCTGGGCAGGAGCTGGAGGAGCTGGGTGGGAGCTGGAGATGTTGGACAGGAACTGGAGGTGATGCATGGGCCCCGATCTCATAAACCACAGGGAAATGAATTTACAAGACAGAGATTGTGTCTGCACTTCTAAGTGTCCATATCCATTCTATATGTCCTTAATTAAGAAAGTTTTCAGGGTATAATTAAAACACCAAGGCCAATATTGACTGCTCAATTAAATTCAAGGCCAGGGGAGGTATGAATGGGTTTGTTCTAGGCCATGGGGCTCCTCCTGATGATCTTTGTTATGAACAGGGCATCTGTCTGTAACAGCATTTTATTTGAGAAAAAAAAAAAAAAGAATGGGATTCTGGACTATATTTGCGCATTTAAAGTTCATAATATTTTATTGATAACCCCTTCCTCTGTCATACTATGTCGGTCTACTTTTATTTCGAGTGTTTTCTTTGATTTCTGTGTCAAAGAGCTGATGGGTACATCACAGCTGATAAGATCCAGCTGAGATTAAATGACTTCAGGTTTGTGGTAGAGAAGAGAACAGTTTCTACATACCAGACCCCATAAAAGCAGAAGGTTTGGATGCATGGTGGGCGCTGAACTCTCATTTACCCTCTCATTAGATCACGTGGGACAGGAGCTGGTCTTGGTCCAGATGCTGCAAAGGCCATTGAAATCTTTTATTGCAGCCTCTTATTGCAGCTGCTTCACTGAGGAGCCAGAGGTGGAATCATCCATGTGAAGTCCTTGCTGGCAGTGTGGAGTTCCTTGTGAAGGGCCTCTCCTTGTCACACCAGGTGTTTGTTGCTGACTGGGCTTTCCCTGTTTGCACAGGGGCTGTGTTGGGCTCTGGCGGCTGCAGCTGGTGGGGAGACCTGCAGGTGTGAGGAGATGGGGCTCCCCAGAGGCGGCTGTCACCCAAATCCCCCTTGGGAGAAATCCAGTGTCTGGCCTGGCAAGGAGCTCGGAAAGCACAAGCTGCCCAGAGCAGCTGTGGCAGTGCCCAAGGCCAGCCTGGACACTGGGGCTGGGAGCACCTGGGACAATGTTCCTGCCGATGGCAGGACGTGAAACTGGATGAACTTTAAGGCCCCTTTCAACCCAAGCCAGTGATTCCATTATTCTATGTATCTGTGGCATTTAAATAGAGAGTGTAGAAGAATATCTCAGGTTTTGTCCTCATTCTTCAGGGGGACATT
The DNA here is from genome assembly GCF_028018845.1 of Melospiza georgiana. Taxonomy (NCBI): domain Eukaryota; kingdom Metazoa; phylum Chordata; class Aves; order Passeriformes; family Passerellidae; genus Melospiza; species Melospiza georgiana. The sequence goes on along the minus strand of NC_080438.1, from coordinate 31,640,541 downwards.
AATTAACATGTTTGAGGCCAGCATTTATGTCCTCACCCTTGGCTGCAGGTTTTGTGCTGTGGTAGGTGAGACAGTTTTCCACCCATGTACTGCTCATGGTGCCTGCTCTGCCCACCCTGCATGGGGCAGCCCTGCAATCATGCCATCAGGGTGCCTTACACAACCTCCAAGGTGACATTGCAGTCACTCAGAAATTACACAGATGTGGTAGAGGGTGACATTCTTGTCGTCTTGACACAGTGGTGACATTAGCATCTAATTATCTTGTAGTCAATTTAACAGCACCAGTCACATCCTGTAGATCACATATTGTACCACCTTGATGAACTGAATCTCCTGGGGACATTAAATGGGTTTGGATCACCAACAATTCAGGTGATCAAGGAAGCATTCAATGGATTCAATAAGTGTGGCAGTGCTCAGTTGTCTCTGCAATGGTGGCTTGCTGCTGTGAGGCCTGGGTATACTGTGGTAAAAATGAATGGAAAGGAAGATCTTGGGCTGGAAAACCAGCCAGGAATAGTGTTACACCAGGATCTGGTGCCTGCAGGATGTGGCAGCAGCCCTGAGAGCCCCCGGGCACGCGGGGCAGCACGACAGAGCCCAGCTTTGCTGGGAGGACAGCCTGGTCATCTACACAGCGCAATTACAGCTGAGCTGGCTTGAACTGGATCAGCTTCTTCCCATTGTTAGGGCCTCCCTAATTTCTCATCAGCCCTGTCTGCAGTCAGGGCTGTCACAGAGTTTTGTGTGAGCTGTGAAGCACAGCCTGGTGAAGCAGGGGACAGGGCGATCATTGCTGTCATCTCTGGAGCCTGCTGTCTGCGTTGTGCAGACATTCCAATGGGAGTGAGCGTTGCACAGACATTCCAATGGGAGTGAGCATTGTGCAGACATTACAACGGGAGTGAGCATTGTGCAGACATTCCAATGGGCGTGAGCATTGCACAGACATTCCAACGGGAGTGAGCATTGCACAGACATTCCAATGGGAGTGGGCATTGTGCAGACATTACAACGGGAGTGAGCATTGTGCAGACATTCCAACGGGAGTGAGCGTTGCACAGACATTCCAATGGGTGTGAGCGTTGCACAGACATTCCAATGGGAGTGAGCGTTGTGCAGACATTCCAACGGGAGTGGGCATTGTGCTGACATTACAACGGGAGTGAGCGTTGCACAGACATTCCAACGGGAGTGAGCGTTGCGCTGACATTCCAACGGGAGTGGGCGTTGTGCTGACATTCCAACAGGAGTGGGCATTGTGCTGACATTCCAACGGGAGTGAGCGTTGCGCTGACATTCCAACGGGAGTGGGCATTGTGCAGACATTCCAATGGGAGTGGGCATTGTGCAGACATTCCAACGGGAGTGGGCGTTGCACAGACATTGCAATGGGAGTGGGCATTGTGCAGACATTCCAATGGGAGTGAGCATTGTGCTGACATTCCAATGGGAGTGAGCATCGCACAGACATTCCAACGGGAGTGAGCATTGTGCAGACATTCCAACGGGAGTGAGCACTGTGCAGACATTGCAATGGGAGTGAGCGTTGCACAGACATTCCAACGGGAGTGAGCATTGCACTGACATTCCAACGGGAGTGAGCATTGTGCAGACATTCCAACGGGAGTGAGCGTTGTGCAGACATTCCAACGGGAGTGAGCGTTGTGCAGACATTCCAATGGGAGTGAGCGTTGCACAGACATTCCAATGGGAGTGGGCATTGTGCAGACATTACAACGGGAGTGAGCATTGTGCAGACATTCCAACGGGAGTGAGCGTTGCACAGACATTCCAATGGGTGTGAGCGTTGCACAGACATTCCAATGAGAGTGAGCGTTGCACAGACATTCCAACGGGAGTGAGCATTGTGCAGACATTCCAACGGGAGTGAGCATTGTGCAGACATTCCAATGGGAGTGAGCGTTGCACAGACATTCCAATGGGTGTGAGCATTGTGCAGACATTCCAACGGGAGTGAGCATTGTGCAGACATTCCAATGGGAGTGAGCGTTGCACAGACATTCCAACGGGAGTGAGCATTGTGCAGACATTCCAACGGGAGTGAGCATTGTGCAGACATTCCAACGGGAGTGAGCATTGTGCAGACATTCCAATGGGTGTGAGCATTGTGCAGACATTCCAACGGGAGTGAGCATTGTGCAGACATTCCAATGGGAGTGAGCGTTGCACAGACATTCCAACGGGAGTGAGCGTTGCACAGACATTCCAATGGGAGTGAGCGTTGCACAGACATTCCAACGGGAGTGGGCATTGTGCAGACATTCCAACGGGAGTGAGCATTGCGCTGACATTCCAATGGGAGCGAGAGGAACGCTCTGCGCTGGAGGCTCTGGCTGGTGAGGCAGCCCTGAGCTCTCCAAACTGTGCTGCTCTCTCTGCGAGGCGCTCCTTGTCTCCCAAGGGTGAGCAAAGCTCCTGAGTCACCAAGCTCCTCTGCAGGCTGCTCCAGCCCGCCACGGCTCCCCGGCTAATGAGCACTTCTGAGCAACAACTGCAGGCTGCCTTCTGCGCGTCCAGCCACCAGCATGTTTTCCTCTATTTAATTAGATAACAGTCAACATATTTCACAAATAATGTCTCTCTCTCAAGAACCATTTGTTGTAGGTGTCTAGCTTTCTGTTTCTCAATTACCCCTTTTTCAGAAAGCATTTCTGGTTTTGATTGATCCTCGGTTGTTATTAATGCATTCCTGGCTGTATTATCCAGAAATGAGAACTATAAACTCATATCTCTGGATGTAATCACACCTCTATTACTGTCCATCACAGAACACACAACAAAAAAATTGATGCAGCTTTACACCTCAGTATTATTCAAATGAGTTCTGATTTTTCTTTTTTTTTTTTTTTTTAATGGGTGACCTGGTTTGGGGATAGTTTTATGCATATTTATTGTAATCACACCCAAATATTACCTTCTTCCTTAGCATTTGAGGTCACTTAAGGTAATTGCAAAATTTAGTTTTAGCGACATGCATGGTTACTAATGAACTACATTGACCACCCAGAGCAGTTGTCCTCATGTTATCAGTCCCTTCTTTGATATTCACAAGGGAAATCTTACCGTCTTGCACAGAGACAGAGAAACAAACATTAAATTTGATTGTATGACCAAGCACCAGAGTAATAATCTTCATATGACGGTTAATGCTTTTACTACTTATCAATTCACTTATTATGTTACTCTTTGAAAAGTGAAGTGTTGAACAAATAAGTAGATCTTTCTCTTCTACATATGTAAAGACAGGGTGTGATTGAGTAAGCCTACTGAAAATTTTGATTTTATATGAATTGTTCTATTAAATCATGATGCCATCTCTGTGTGTCCCTAAATAGATATCTCTTTCAAATTCAGGAAAAAGTTTTCAGGTATTTCATATATTTAATGAAGTCTAAAAGAGAATCAAGGAACACTGTGAAAGTCCCAGAGTCAGACTGAAATGTTGGTGCTGCTTTGATGAGTTTTCTAAAGTTCTCACATACATTTGTTCTGTGTTTTGTGACCAAGCTGTGGTGGCATTCCAAAGCAGTGTGGTCAAAGCGCTGCTGCAGTGGGATGTGTTTAATTGCTGCCCCTGCTGATGAAGAAGCTCGGGGCTGAGCTGTCCGTGTGGAGCCCCAGGCAGGGGTGCCCGGTGAGCCCGGTGCCCAGAGGAGTTTGCCAGCCCTGTGGGGCACCAGGTGCCCTCAGTGCAGCCTTGCTGCCTGCTGAGGGAATGGCCAGCACCTCCAGCTCCCCTCCAACACCTCCAGGGAATGGCACGGTGCCTGAATGAAAGCTGCTCTCTGATTCCTGGAAGGAAATGAGATGTGGCCGTCTTTTCTACCAACCCTTCAGATATGTGTGACTGACAGAGGCAAATACAAACACAGACTCTCCGTGCATGCTGGGGGACAGGGGCCTCGCTAAGCCTCCCTGTGCCGTGCTGGCATCAGGAGAGCTAAACCAGGCTTTTCACCTTTAATTAAACCTAGGAGTTAATTTGTCCCTGCAATGGCAATGGAGATGTACCCACCCACAGCACGGTGCACGCTGGCCTCCTTCCCATTCAGTAACTCTTGCTGTGCTCCTCTACTTGCTCTGGAACCAACACCCTTCAGCAGGCTCAGGCTTTAGCTTATATTTATATGATTGTAGTGCTGGCAATAAAGCTTTCATGTGGAGCAAGAAGGAGATGAACATTAAAACAGGTTAAGTGGCCCAGTAATTGAACCTGCTAACAAATGGGGGGAAGCCCTCTTTGTAGTAATTTCTTTGCTTTGCATAATGTGTGAGTCTGGAGCAAACAGGGTTTTCCGTGGGCTGTTGGTGTGTGTGTACTCGATGTGCCACGTTAATAATGCACATGGAAATTGAGTAATCGGCAGGTTGTCCTCTCAGCACACAGATTGCCATTGCCCAGAGTGCATGGCAAATGAGGAGCTCGATAATCCAAACGGGGCTGTGTGCTCGGCAGAACCCAGGGAGGGAGGGAGGGTAATCCTGCCTCAGAGTGTGGGATCACCCCGAGTAAAACCCCTTGGGAAGTGCAAAGGGTCATAAACAAGCAGTGTCTGAGCTGCTGCTCTGTGTGTTCCAGCCAGACAGCACTTCAGTTATTGCTTTCCAGGCTCATTGGATTGTTCTGGCTGCGTTGGTCTGCAGTCTCAGCATCACGCTGACCTGCCAGGATTTTGTCCCTGTGTTCCCTTTTGCTGTGCTCCTGCTGCCCTTGGCACGCCCTGGGTGCTGTGCTCCCCGAGGTGCTGCACAGGTGATGGCTCTGACCACCTGGGGCCAGGTGACAGAGGGCATTCTGACAGGTGATGCGCCGTCTGAGGATGGCTCAGAATTGCTCCTGCAGGGCAGCAGTGCAGCTCGGGAGGGATCCCTGTGGGATGTGGCTTTCTCAGCATGCCCACTGCCTGCCACCCTCTGCTGTCTGCCCACTGCCCATTGCCCACTGCCTGGGGACCTGGTGCCACCTCCTCTCACCTTCCTGCCTTGCTGCCACTGTCAGGACCCTGCTCCAACACACACCGCACCCACATAAGAATTCCCCCTCTGATTTCTGTTCTTGTGCATTATTAAGCAGCATCGTGGCCTCTCAGTGTTTCTGTGTTGCTGTTTCCCTCTATGCTGTTGCTGTGTGCAAATGCTGAGATGCACAAACACCTCAGTGAAATCCCCCTCTCTGTGCAGAACTCACAGTGATTCTGTCATTTTTAATACAGCACCTAATTTACAACCCTCAGCATGCTGCTGCAGCAGCAGAACGATAACAAATTACCAACCTCATTTATTTTGTTGCATAGTTTGTTTTGTAATTACAGGAGCAGGGTGGTGGTGGTGGTGGTGGGGCTGCTCTCAGGCTCTGGTGGGTGTGTGTCTGTCTCAGGCATGGTGAATGAGTGCTTGGTCACCCTCGGAGCAAAATGCCTCCCCGTGCTTAATGAAATTCCAGCCTGGCCATGGTTTCAGCCTGGTTTGTGAGCGACGCTAAAGGCTTTGAGATTCAACAGTTGCCACATCCTGTGTATTGCCAGAGACAATTGGGGCTAAAGAAAATACCCGCAATCCCTGAATTAATCAGCAAATGAATTTGCTCTGCCTGTGCTAACATTGATTTTTCCTCCAGTTTTGCAAATCTTGGCTAATGAACCTTCTGGCAAGAGTGCTTGCCAAAAAAGAAAAATTTGGTCAAATATTGTAGAATTTTGATGGCCTATGAAATGAGTGTATAAATCCCAGAGTATATTTGCTAGAACCCAGTTATGAAGCTCATCTTGCCAAGAAAAATATGAACTATTATCTGACTTGCTTGCAAGCAGGCAGCAGACAAATTTACTTCCAGGATGTATTCAGGGAATGGCTTAGAGCTCCAAAAAGGGAGTGATGGTCTCCGAGGCAGAGGCTGCTGAGGAGTTAGAGCAGCTCCTCGCTGTAGTTTATTTACCCAGCTCCCAGTGCATGGTGTGCCTGCTGAAGTCTCCCTGTTGAACACTGCTCAGGACCTCCAGCTGCAATACTGGGCGCGGGAAGGCAAGCTAAAGGAAATGGTGCTTGATTCAGCAGCACCAGGGCGTCTCCTCCGTGGCTGGGGGATGGAAGGCAGGGCAGAGTGGCCACTGTTGTGTCCATGTTGGCCAGCTGGGTACCCCCTCATCCCCTCTGCCCCCAGAAGGCCCCAGGAGCAGCCACTGCAGCTCCTGTGTGCACAGCTGGGAGCAGCTGGAACTGGGGGTCTGTCCTGGTCTCCATCCCTTCCCAGCAGCACCTCTGGAGTGCTGCAGGACAGTCCAGGGGTGTTGTCCCCATGAGTTCCAGAGGGAAGGATGAAGGAACAGAGCTTGTGTCCAGAGACATGGCCAGGGGCTGAAAAAGCCTCTGTTGTACTTGGTGCCATTTGAGCTATTTTAATTTTATCTAATTTTTTGTGTTGTCAGACTCAATACCATCAGCCTCACCCCCATGCCTCTGCAGCATGGCCACTGCTGCTGCCACCACTGTGGCCATGGTGTCACTGCTGATAACTTGTCTGATATTAGAGAGATTAATTTGCTATGAAAATGACCCTCAGGAGACTCGTGCAGACGCAGGATGAATCATATTTGAGATATGGGATGTCATTGTTTCGGAAGTTCTAATTAACTTTTTTTAGCCGTCAAAAGTAGTGGTTACAGGCAGATCATGTCTGCCCCATCCTTCCAATGGGATGGCTCAAGGAGCAAAAGCCCTCTTACCATTCTGTGGGAGGCAGGATGATTGCTGAGTTGTGCTGGGACCTGCCCAGCCAGGCTGCTTCCATCCTCTGCACTTTCATTGCGAAGGTAAATGAACATGTGGATCAACTTGGATAAACTTGGAACTAAGACTTCTCATCTCTTTCTGGAAAACCTAACAATCAAATATTTCAAATAATCAAACAGAGACTCTGTTTGGGACGTGTGAGACTGGAGAACATGAGAAATTAAACCAAACTTTCATTTTGAATCTGTAACTGTCTTAGTTTTATGATCAATAATCTGTTTTTTTTTCCTGAGGTTATTATCATTTTCCTCACTGTTTCTCCTGTTGTCACCTTTATCCAATATTCTAGAAAATATGATAATACAAAACTGTCCAGACATGGAGGCTGTAATAAGACCCAGCAGAGAGTCCAGCTGGGGAATTTCTACTATGTAAATGGTTTTGTCTTCCTATTTAGGCCCATTTGATATGCCCAAGCAGGTTCCTGCTGTAGGAAATGGTGTGTCTCAGCTGTGCAGTCCAGCTGGGACCTGGCTGAGATGTGTTTGAGGGCAGCAAATCACTGCTCACACCTGGGAGGAGGAGGAGATGACACAACCACAGCATGGATTCACTCTGGCACTCTGCTGGTGGTAGAGCAAAGAAAAGGAAAAGGGATTTCCCTCTTTCTTGCCTGTGAGTGGTGCCTCCAGAGCACCCTTCCTGGCCTATTTTCAGCCCGAGGTTTGGGTGCTCAGAGCGCTTTGCAGCAGAACCACAGGGTTTGCTCTGTCTCTGCAGGAAGCCACAGCTTAATCACCTGTGCCCTGGTGACTGCCACCTGCACCATCACCCAGGTACCAGCGATGGGTTCTGAGCCAGCCCCCAGAGCAGTGACGGCACTGGGATGAACTCCCATTTGCCAGGAGTTACGCTCTCCTCTCCCGGGAGAAGGCAGGGTGAGCTCAGCCCAAGGTCTGAGCTCCAGGTGTGCTCGTAGGAGGTGCTGGGCACTCTCCTGATGTGGCTGGGAAGAGCCGAGCTGCCTTGGGGAGCCCTCCTCTTCTGAGGGGCTGTGTTTGGTGAGCTAAGACAATAACTGAAGGCAGTTCAAGCTTTCTGGTTTGAGGGTGCTAGCAGCAGCTCCTTCCCTTGGGAGGTCTCTGATGAGAAATCCCCAGCGTGAGCAGCAGCCTGGCACGGGGCTGTGCCAGCTGGTGTGCCCAGTGCCTCTGCTGCTGGCTCACCCAAGATGTGCAGGGAGGGAGCTCTCAGTGTGCTCCCCAGGACAGCTCTCCTCACCTTGCTGCCATCCTGCTGCACATCTCCTGCTCCTGCCCACAGCCCTGCTAAGCAGTGAGGTGATGCTGTGCCACTGCTGCCAGCTGTGCCACAGCCTTCCCTCTCCCTGCTGGGCTGGGGCAGCACCGAGATTCCTGTTCCACTTCATATCCGAAAGCTCTGTCTTGAGCATTATGGTTGAGAGCTTCCTGATGGCTCTTGCTTGGAAACTTGGCACCAGCTTCATTATGTTGGAGAACAGACAATTCATCCATTAGGTTTCCTAGAGCAGCTTTCTGGTTTGCAAAGGAAAAAAAAAAAAACAACCCAAAAACCTACATCCACAAAAAAGCATTGGGTAGCATGTGTCAGAACCATCTGCACATGTAAAACATGGAAGGGAGGGGAAAACTGTTGTTGAAATGTAAATGCCAGAATACCGGATTTGAATGACCTCGTTTCGGCAATAACCAAGCATGAGATTCCCAATTTACCAGCCTGTGTATGGTGTCACCTCATCTGACAGAGGCTGGGGGTCACCCCATGCTCAGTGCCTGGGCTGTTCCCACCCCATAGGGGGCCAGTGCTCTCAGAGACCCCCAGCTCCCCTGGCTGGGCTCACCCCAGCCTGTCAGCCTACAATGCATCTTTTCCCTCACCCTCTTCTGTGCAGTTTTATCTGGGTTTTTGTACCAGGGTGATAAGAAAGGGCAGTTTTTGTCACTGACAGACATGATGCAAAAGGTGATGGTCTCCTAGAGGTGTGGCCAGGTGCTCACTGGGATTTTCCCAAGGCTTACTTTTTCTGGAAATATGTGTTACTCTTACTAATGTAAATGTTTCCATCAAGTTCTGTTTAAGCTGGGCATCTGCCTAGTTTGAAAATCCATCTGAGAAGTTATGGGCAGTTATGAGCAAGGTTTATGGGCAGTTATGGGCCAGGGTTTTACCCAAACACCCTCAAAAGGCATGTTTTTAACTGAACCATGATGGACAACAGGGGTGAGCTCCCAGGTGCATTGTCCATCCCTGGCTGGAGGCCCAGCCATGACCCCCGCCCAGGCTGTGTTTGGAGCTGGGGCAAAGGCAGTGCCCCAGTGGGGAAGGAGAGCTGCCACGAGCCAGGGCTGGGGGCTGGAGGAGATTTCCCTCCTGGGCTCAATGGAAAACACTGTTTGTGTCGCTGTTTGCTGGACAGAGAGGCTGCTGCAGAGGTATCTGACCTTGGTGCCCTCAGTTTGAGTTCCTTACTGCCAGAAGAGCTGCTGCCCTGGGGAGTGTGGGGCTCAGTGCTGTGCTGCCATGGCAGTGCAGGTACAGGGAGCAATGTATTAATGAGCAAAGTAATCAGCCAGCAAGCAAATGAACACCCTGGGCTGTTTGTCACGAGCCAGCTCCGTGGACAGAGCTCTCTGCAGATCCCTCAGAGAGAACAACAGCTCTGTGCCAACTTGTCTGTCAGTGTCAAGGAGACTCTAACGCACTGGTGTCTGGAGACAGCTGTCTCGGGGGCAGGAGGCTGTGGTGGGCTGCAAGGAGCAGCCAGCACATGGACTGCGCTGTGTGGGGAGAGTGCTGGGGTGGGTCAGAGCCTTGGGGGCTGTGTGGGGCACAGGGAGCAGCCAGCACATGGACCGGGCTGTGTGGGGCATGGGGAAAGTGCTGGGGTGGGTCAGAGCCTTGGGGGCTGTGTGGGGCATAGGGAGCAGCCAGCACATGGACTGCGCTGTATGGGGAGAGTGCTGGGGCAGGGTCAGAGCCCTGGGGCTGTGTGGGGCATAGGGACAGCTCTGGGGCAGGGTCAGAGCCCTGGGGCTGTGTGGGGCTGGGTCAGAGCCCTGGGGGCTGTGCGGGGCACAGGGACAGCTCTGGGGCTGGGTCAGAGCCCTGGTGCTGTGGGGGGCACAGGGACAGCTCTGGGGCTGGGTCAGAGCCCTGGTGCTGTGGGGGGCACAGGGACAGCTCTGGGGCTGGGTCAGAGCCCTGGTGCTGTGGGGGCACAGGGACAGCTCTGGGGCAGGGTCAGCCCTGGCTGCAGAGCCTTGGCTGGTACCTGCGGTGCTGAGCATCCCTTGCTCCAAAGTGCCTCCGCGGCCTGCTCCGATGGCGTGCTGCAGCCAGCTCTCCAAGGTCCCAATTAGTGTTTGAGCACTGCCCACGGCTCCTGGTGCTTTCTTACTGCACCTAGTGCTGGGATTTTACTGCTTTTCCGTCAAAAAGCTCCCTGGCCACTGCTCTCCATCTGGAAGGTGCCAGCTGCAGCCCCGGCCTGGCTCTGGTGCCCATGCAGGGAGGCCTGGGCCTGTGGAGCCATCTGCGCATGGCATGGCAGGTGTGCAGCACTGGGCTGAGGGAGGGATCCCACGGCACCGGGGGCACTGGGGGCACTGGGGGCACTGGGGGGCACCGGGGGCACTGGGAGCACTGGCACACAGCTCCCACAGCTGGGGGTTAAGGCTCCACACCCTGATGTCTCTCTCCAGCCCTGACCTGTGAGGGGGGATCATCTCTCTCTGCACAGCTCCTGACAGGAGGGCACAGCCGGGGGGGAGTCAGGGAACAAGGACAGGAGCAGAGGGAACGGCCCCAGGCTGGGCCAGGGCAGCTCAGGGTGGATATTGGGAATATTCCTTCCTGGAAAGGCTTACCAGCCCTGGCACAGCTGCCCCATCCCTGGAGGGATTTAAAAGCCCTGTGGATGGCACTTGGGCATGTGGGTTAGTGGTGGCCCCTGCAGCGCTGGGGGATGCTGGACTTGGTGGTCTGGTAGGGCTTTTCCAACCTAAACAATTCTCTGATTCCCAGATGTTTTGAGGGAATGGGAATGTGCTGCAAAGTTGTTTTGAATTGACAAGTCATGACAGCATGTTTATAGGTACCGTTGGGAGAAAAATCAACCACAAAGGGAACTCGGTTTTATTTGTCATTAATTTTGAATTGCTTCAACAGATGTTTGCTGGGAGCTGCTTTAACCTGCTTAATTTGTCTCTGTGTAAAGCAAAACAGATAGCCTCAATTAAGAGACTGATTAGCAAGTTCTTTAATGACTTTCAATAGTTTTAGTCATTATTGCTGATACAGAATACTGAATCCTGAATCCTGGGAGCTGGGATTTAGTTATTGTGTAAAAGCTAAAACACATTGCAGTTGTGTGTGTACCGGGCATTTTTAAAATTTTGTTTTTTGGTAGGGAATGGTACCTTGGGGTGTCCCCCATCCATTAACAGGTTTAACTCTAATGAATGAATGCCATCTCTGTCTGCACTGCCAGCAGACACATCTGCAAGGCTGGGAGGGGTGACAGGTTGTCATCTCAAAGGTGCCTATTCCAGCCCCCCACAGGCATTCCTGCTCTCCTGTGTGCACAGGTGCCAGCTCCTCTCCTGGCAGCTTATCTTGCACAGCTGCTGGGCTTTTCCCCTGGTGCCATCCCACCTCGCTGCCTCACAGCACACCCCAGCTGCAGGCTGTTCTCTGCTGCTGCCTGACACCTGGCTGAAGGTGAAGGGACTGCTGTACCTGTGTGTCACCTGGCCACGGGCTCGGAGCCATGCAGAGCTTTGCCTGGGAAGGGCTGGTCCAGCCAAATACTTACTGCACGCTTAATCTAAGTGCTGAGGTGTTCAGAAACCAGTGAGGTGAAATGCTGGGTTGGTGCTGCACTTCACCTGGGCAGCAGCTGCTGAGGAGCGAGATTGATTCCATCAGCTGTAGAGCTCACACTGTCCTGGCTCCTGCCTGCACTCCTTGGGCACAGCTTTGCCCTGCAGTGTGGGTTTGGGACCCCTGATGGCACGAGCTGGGGCAGGAGCATTGGGAGCAGCACAGCACCTGCAGCTCACAGTGATCCACCCATCGCCTGGGAAAGGCCAGGCTGGGAACTCCTCCCTAAGAGGTGACAGCTCAGGACATTTACTGCTCCCTTCTTGGTTCTCACGTAGGAGCTGTGTATATTTCTCCAGGTATTTCAGAAGTCAATTGTTCCCTGGCTTACTGAAATCCGTGACTTCTCCCTGCATTTCTGGCTTCTCCAGCATCCTCCTGCCATGGGGACTGCCACACCAGCACTGCTGGCAGTCACTGGGCACATCCAGGGGCTCTTCCACTGAGGCCTGGATGCTGAATGACCTGTTGTGTCTCACAGCTCTGTGATGTCTGGGACTGTCCTTTGGTTTATGTTAAACATAAACACTCCATGTTTCCTATTGAGTGGGAATGCTGCTTGCACTAAGAGGGCAGCCAAATTTTTTTAAAAAATCAATAATTGTTTTGAGGGCCACCATTTAAAAACAAACAAACAAACAAACAAACAAACAAACAAACATATTGGGAAATTACATGCTGAAAAAGTTGCAAGCTGGCTACACAAAACAGCCAATCATTTCTGGAAATCTTGACCAGCAATATTTTGTCCCTGTTTGGCTCTGCTCAGCTTACACATCTTATTGCCATGTCCTGGAGCCAATGTGTGCTTTCATCACTGAGAATTAAGTCAATAAATGAATGTAGAGAACTCAGCCAAGGGCAAAAATCAGTCTTTACAGCACCATGAAAAGGTGTTATTTATTTATTTATATTGTCACTCACAGAATGCTGCCACAGTTACATTGAAAGTTATAAACAACTTGTGGCTGAAAACTGCATTTTAGGTAGATGAGGCCAGTTTTTTTGCTAAAAAGAGAAAAATAAAGCAAACAGAGGAAAGAAGATCTGTGAGAAGGAGCTACAGGAAAGCAGTAAATTCCAAAACGAAAAGGCAAAGTGCACTGTCCAAATCATTCACTGCAGGCTGATGGTGAGCAGCAGTTCAGCCCTGGTGAGAGGAGTGCTCAGTTTGCAGCCTGGGCTGTGAGACCAGGCCCTAGTGATCTCAGTGTGCAGTTAGAACTCACTTTGGTGAGCTGTTCTCAAGCTTTGTCTGCCTGGGAAGTTCGGAGGAAGGTTGTGCTGCATGGTGAGGGAGGGTCTTTGGCAGAGCCTGGTGGTGGCCCTGCTCTGGTGGTCCAAGCTGCAGTGTCCAGCACCACGAGCAGCCTCTGCAGTGGCAATGCCAACAGGAATGGCAGTGATCCTTCCCAGGTGCATTAAACTGTGCCACTGCCTTCAGAACCACATGGGAGCAGGCAAGATTTAATCCAGGAAGTGTTTACAGCCAAACCTCATTTCGGTTGTTTTTTAATATGTAAAAAACTCTTACCTCTCTGTTGGTGAGCAAAACTCCTTGAATTTTTGCAGATGTGCAATGTGGGTATAAAAATCTCTGGAAATGTGTTTAGTGAAAATGATTATTTTCAAGGATAAAAGAAGAAAACAAACCTTCAGCCCTGGTTGGGAGTTTGGTTTCACCCGTCGAAGCTCTTTTTCTTCTAGGACATCATAAACAATCTGTTCAACTGTGGAAGGACCTGTCAAGAGACATCTGTGAAGACGTGAGGTAACGAGTGGAACAGCACACAGGGGCTGTCCCTCAGGCTGAGCTCGTTAAAAGGCACCACTGACATACATGCTACAGGTTTTAATGGAGTTTTATTTGTGATTGTTACATCAACACCTACCATGGTTACAGCAGAGGAGAGACCCAGAAGAATCGATTTCGTCTGCAGGTGATTTTGAGTCTCTTTATTTCGAGCAGCTAACACTTCAAGGTTTTTTCTCTCTGTGTCTCAGTCAGGGCAGTGCTCTTCCTTCTGCACGTTGAGTCCCTCCCCAAGTCCAGCATTCATGACAAGGACTGTGCATCAAGAGTGTGGGCAAGGGCTCGGCTTGTCTGGAGCCACGGGTTCCCTTGGTTTTTAAAGACAGTGTTACAGGAAGGTGAAGTTATTTTTTTCAGTAGGGCAATGAGATGATAAGGCAGTAAAAGTGGTGAATGAGACCTGACAGTAATCATGGTGTACTGTGTCCTTGGAATGACCTGATCCAAACATTCCCAGCTGGTGGTTCTAAGGCAAGGCTGCGGGTCAGAAACACACCTCAAACCCCCAGCTCTGCAGGCGTGCAGACCTGAGTCCTGGCCAGCTCTGCACACCTGAGGGAGAGCACCTTGCCCTGGTGGTGCTGGTGCGGACTGACACGAAGCCCCACCTCTGGGTAGCATCGGGGCCCTTGGCGTGGCTGCTTGGAGGAGTCAGCACCAGGGACAGCTACCTCAGAAAGCAGGAAGAGACGCTGGCATACCTGGTCATTAGCTTCAGAATTGCTCTAAAAAAGCCTCAATTTTTCCATTCGAGCAAAATCACAAGGATTATTTGTACAACAGAATGGCAGCCGATGATTTAGCTTGGATTTGCCCTGGCAGGGGCCTTCATGAGGACACGCTGGCGATGGGGAGCCCTCCCACCAGGCAGGGAGCACAGGCTGGAGCCACAGAGCTGGGGCAGGGGCTGTGCCCATGCAGGGCTTGGCAAGGGCGCCGTGCCAGCCCTGGGGGCACAGCCCTGGGGGCACAGCCCTGGTGTCCCTGTGCAGCCCGGGGGCCTGGGCACCTGGGAATGGCTGCCAGGGTCCCTGTGCCCCCCAGCCCGGGCAGGAGCCACATCTGGAACAGGGTGGAACTGGGGAGGGCTCCACTCCACACTATTTCTGCTGCTCATCTGGTCAGCGCCAGTCTGTTGTGTGGGCAGATTGTGCTTGTCTCAAGGTATTTGGAGTGGATAATCTGATCAGTGCCAGTCCGTTCTTGGCTTCTCTGTCCACCTGCTGACTCGCTTGTGTCACCCTTCTGGTGCTTCATCCATCTGACAAGAATTTACTTACAAAATGCATTAAAATAAATCACTGGGATTTTATGTGCACAGGGATCCTGTTTCCAGCATCTCAAACCCCAGTAAATACCCGTGTCTATAGTAAGAGTGTTGTAAAGTCCTGCACTAGTGATTTACAGGAATGCCATGATGCCTGGGGAGCAGCCTTTTGACATTCAGATTTAGTGGTTTTCAGGGTTCATTTTATACCTTGCTGTTGAGTAATACAGGCTTTCAGTGCGGGTGCATGTGCTGAGCACCGTTATCAAAGAAATATATTCAGATGCAGAGCACAGCAACAGCTTCCATGGAATTATTGCCTGACTGAAGAAGTTCATAGCTGAGACCTGGGGCTACAGTAATCCTACAGATTCAGGCATTTGTTGCTTTCTGGGCTATTGATTTGTCATGGGGAAGAACAGGGTGACCCTTTGAGGAGTGGGTTGACTGACCCAGGGATTAAGATCTTTGAATGTTATGTCCAGATAGTGAGCAATGTGATACAGAAAGATTCTAATGCATTCAGCACAGCCAAACACAGCAAGACCTGAACAAACCCCGAAGACACCAGGACAGCCAACCTAAAATACAGGTCAATGGCTTCAAATTTGGTGTAAGTTCTTTTTGCCTAATTAATCTATATCTGTCTATATGTAAATGAGCCGAGAGGCAGAAAGCTGGCTGCTGCTGAAAGGTCCCTGAGGCTGAAAGAAAACACCTCCAGCTTGTGGCTAATTATTTTTTTCCTCTGGAAGATAAGCAAACATGGAGTTTATTTGACCTGTGCACCTCGTACCAGACTCTCTTTCCAAATACCGCTCTTTAAAACAGCAATTAAAATATTAGAGACAGGGAAGGAAATGCTGCTGGAAGCACAGCAGCGCAGCGAGGCAGGCAGGAGATGAGCACGGCCTGAAATCACAGCTGCTGCACCGAGGTGTTCGTGGCCTGTGGCTGTGCCCGTGCGAGGCGTGGGCTGAGTTTCCAGCCTTGCTGGTTCTCCTCAGCTCTCAGGACATCTGCCATTTCCTCCTGAGAGCCCCAGCCTGTAATGTGCAGCTGAAGGAGGCTCATCCCTGGAGCACGAGGTTCTGTGTCCCATTCTCCAGACTGGTACCAGGGGCTGTGCCCGCCGCTGTCTCGCTCACTGCTCTCCATCCCTCCCCAAGGTGAGCTGCAATCCTCAGGGAGCCATCAGGATATCTGATTTATGCAAGCATCTGTAATAAACTGGCAACAGTTATTTCTGTAGCTAATGGGAATGTAAATTTTCAGATAACATATGTTAGTAATGATAAGCAAAACCTCTGATAAGAACACCCCCCACCAGAGAAGAAAACCCTGCTCTGCCTGCTGCAGTGCTGCTGCCCCTGGCTGTCAGGAGCTTCCCTGAAGGATGAATTTGTGGTGTAGAAGTGGCTACCGAGACTGAAAGCGTCTGTCTTGGCAGAGACCTTGTTCTTCCCAAGCAGGTGAGTTGGCTGTGCCTGTGTGTGGTGTCTCCATTTAGCCTGGAATGAGGCAGAGAAGGGCCTTTCTGATTTACATTCCGATTTACATTCTGATTTACTTTTCTGATATACACTCTGTTGCATCTTCGGGAAATAAATCTGAAAATGCAATGCCCGGGCAGTGCTTAGGGCGATGGAAGGGAGAGCTGTGGCACACAGCTGCTCCCACCAGTGACTGACTGGGGCCCAGGGGCTCCAGATGGGCCTTTGATCATCTATGGATGGCTCTGGAATGCACAGATTTGCTCCCTCCGTCCTAAAGGCTTCATAACAAATTCATGGTCTCGCTCTTCAGAGTGAGGTTAAGATGTGACTGACTGCTCTGCTGAGCAAATGGCTTTGCTTTGTGGTGTTTCTATCAGGCTTGAAAGCAAGTATCACTGCCTGGCCTAAGAGGAGGTTTATATTTCATGTAATGGAGGCTATACATCCCCATGTGCATTTGTAATGCACTGGTGGAATTTGTCATAGGAACATCCAGACCTCTTGAACACGCACTAAATTTAACTTTAAAGCAATGCTAATTCAGGGGGAAAAACCAGTATGCATCATCTGTCGTCAATCTGATAGTCTGTGATATGTGTAACCAATTGTTCTTATTTACATTAATTTGCATTGTGAAAAGCAATTTTACAGTTTCAGTCAGACTTAATAGGCAATTTGCAGCTCGCTGCCTAATGGCGCAGTTACTTAAGCCTGCCCCGGGGTGCTTTCGAGACCTGAGAGGAGACTAAACCTTTTAAATGTTCAATTGAACAGCTTAAAAAGTCAGGAAGTCTCAGCTGTTAGCTCTGGCTCCTGCCTGCCTTGTCATATTTGACATTGTTGCTTCAGATGCCCTTTGGTTCCGATATGTTTTGCCCGAGAGAGCCGAAACGCTGATGTGATCCTGCAGAAGGCGGTGGCACCCGTGGCTCCCAGCCTGCAGAGACTCTGTGCTCCAGGGAGGGCAAGGCGAGAGTCCCCCAAACCTCGTGCTGTGCCATTTGTGGGTCACTGGATCTGCTACCTGTGTTTAATGACTGAATTTGCACCGAGGTGTAGCACCTCGGTGACCCATTTCTGCATTTACAGACACAGGAACCGCCCTGGGTAGGTGTGATAAAAGCAAATTCTGCAAGATGATTGAGTGAAAACCCTTAATTTGCAGCACTTTTTCTTCAGGTTGGATGTTTGCAGACAAATTGTAAAATAAAGTAACCTCCAACTGGGTGAGCAGCAGAGGCTGTTGTGATTCCAGCACTCTGGAGCGCTGCCTCAGAACGGTCTCTGCTCCATCCAGGAGCTTCTCATTGTTCTGAGAGTTGGTTTGCTTGCTGCAGAGGTGCTTTGGGAAAGCTGTAAGCAGTCCTGTGGGGAAGGGCTCTGGCTCTGTGCACTACAGATGAGGAAGTAACAAATACCTTCTCAAAAGTTGGAGCCCCACTTAAATCCTTGCTCTGGGAACGAGTGAAGGTCACAGGACGTCTGAAGTTGTGTGTTGTTTGAGGAATGCCAGGCGCACGAGACTGAAGCAGGCCATTGGTGGTGGTCATTGGTCACGACCATGGCTGTTTCTCTGGCCTTTGTGCATGGTGGGTCATGTGAAATCACAGAATCCTCAGTGTTGGAAAAGACCCTAACATTTGAGGTCATCCAATCCAGCACCATGTAACCCACCACCATCAGCATCACCCCTAAACCATACCCCCAAGTGCCACCTGGCAGCTCCAGCAAGAGTGAGTTTGGTGAGAATTGCACAAGGGCTGGGCTGCTTGTACTGATGGCTGATGGAGACAGTGGAGAGCTGGGATTCTCACTCACCCTCGTGACAACGCTGGTGTGTTTGAGGTCACTGTGACTCAGGGCCTGTGCTAATGCTGGGCTGGGACTGATCCTCTGCCACATGCAGCAGTGTTTATTCCCAGCACGCTCCCAGATGTTGAGGTACAGGTGTCACATAACGATATGCCCCAGTGAACCAATTCAGTACCCCATCCTGCTTCTTTAGGAGCTTGTTTTATTCCTGCAAGAGGGTTTTACTTCAAAGGATGTCGCAATTCACTTCACAGCAGAGTGCTAGAGAGATTCCAGAGCAGTGCCACAGCTCTGTGCTCCTGGGCATATCTGGTGTTTGCAGCATTGTGTGGAGGAGCACGGAGAGATAGGCAGGGGGAGTTCCTGATCAAATCATTCCGTGTCCTCGCTCACAGAGTCCCTTATCTACAATTAGCTCAAAGGGTTTGAGGCTGTGAATATCCCTGCCACTTTGGTGAAAAGTAGCTAAAGCAGAATTATGCTTTTATAATGTTTTTCAACTAGATCTGGCTAGTTGGAGGCCATCTGAGCTTTGTGATGCATGGAGGTGGTGTAGGTAGCCGAGGCAATCTGGCACTGTCTATATTTGTACTTCAGAATAGCAGAGATCCAACCAATTTTCAGTTTTAAACATTTTTTAGGATGGCCTTGCCGTTTTCTCATGGATACATAATTAAAAAGCATGAAAGTTCAGAGGCCAAAGTGTGAGAGGTTGAAACCAGCTCATTTAAATGAGAGGTCTGGGACATATTCACAGCACTAGCGTGGATCTTTACTGCCTTTTGGAGGTTCACGTGTAACACAGCTGATATTTTTAGCTTTTTGTGGGAAACAGTGACAATTGCAGCTGGACACGGTGTGACCTGTGGCTGAAAGCAGTGTTAGACCTGGGGCAGCTCCTGGCTGGAGCTCCTCTTCTTCCACCCAGGCTCAGAGAGCTCTGGGCAAGGTCTGCTGTGTCCCAGTGATGATTCACTGCAGCCCAGACTCTCACAGGTGACCTTACTGCTGTCCTTTGGCACCAGCTCCTCTGGCAATCCGGCTGCAGTGTCTGCCACAAAACCCAACAGGAATAATATTTTTTTCAGCCTGCTCTGGATTGTTCCTCTGCACCGACCAAGAAGTCCCTATGTAGAGAGGAAGGCTGTCACCTAAGTTAGCCCTCCAGTGCTGAGGTTTGGGTTGCTGCTGGCCACCCTGGGTGTGCACTCACAGTCCCAATGGTGCTGGGAGCAGCTGCTGCTGTTGGCCACACGTTTCAGAAGCAGGATCTGGTGGAGCTGCCACCCAGCCTGTGTTCTGCTGCTCGGACACCCGGCCCTCTGCACGGCTCTGGAAGGCAGATGGGTTTTATGTTTTGGAGTCTATAGTCTCTAAAATGCAGAGGCAACATTTAACAAAAAAATCAAAATAATGCAGGGTTTAGATCAGTTGTACTCTTTTGCCTTTAAATCAGGGACTGATGGAGACAATTTCTAGTTTGCAGCACAGTGCAGACACAAAGCTGTTGGCTAACACAGCAGCTACAGGATGGCACGTTCTGGGCTTGTACTCCTCCTTCTGTGAAGATGACTTGCTGCATCTCAGCCTTCTGCTACAGGACACTGAGCCTTTCATCTTTCTTTGATTTTTGAGGATGAGCTTCATCAGCTGAGCTGCAAACCCTCTGGTTCATGCTGAACACTGAGTACATTCTTTAAAGCCTTGAGGAATGCTCAGGGGAGACATTGGTCTGTCAATCTCTTGGATGTGCAGTGACCTTCATGCCTGTCTCTTGCAGGGTTGGCCATGGCTGCCTGCATGGTGACACCAGAGAGTGTTTGTCCCCAGCGCGGGTGGGGAGCAGACACAGAGGTGGGCACAGAGGAACAGCAGCCACGGAGAATGGGATTGGTGTGCAGAGAGCACCCAAAACACAGAAGTGGATCAGCAGCAGGTGCTGTGGAGTGGGGATGGTGCCAGCAGTGCCCAGCAGGGTGGTGCAGGCAGAGCGAGCCCCAGCGTGTCCCTCTGTGCCCAGTCTGGCCCTGCCCTCCTCAGGGGCCGTGGGATGAACCAGCACGGAGAGCTCTGCACCAGCCACAGGAGGGGACATTGCTTCTTAAGGCACCGAGGCACACAGAGAGGGCTCTGCACTTGGATGTACTGAAATTAATCTTGTGCAGATTGCACAGCTGTACCCTGGGCACACACGGGGCCCAGGCAGGGGCACTGGAGGCAGGAGGGGACAGCAATACCTGTCTACTAAAATAAGCATGGCCTGGAGCACAGGGCCACTCAGGCAAGGCTGGCTGTGGCTGGATCACTTGTTTCTGTCTTCAGGAGCAATGCTGAGAGGTGCTGCTGTGATACAGCCTGTGAGCTGTGCAGTGACAGAAAAACACTGGTGAATTTATTCTGAGTGGTTCTGATACACTGAGAATCCTGATCTCACTGTGATTTACTTTCCCACCTATGGAGCTGCATCCTTCCCAGATAACTCCAGCGTCTACTGTGAAGGTTCTTTGTTTTCCTCTTTGTTTCCTCCCTGCTAGACATTGAAACAGAGATGCCTCCATCAGCTCTCTTGGCAAGGCTCCCTGCCTCTTCTCGGAACACCCACACCCGAGCAGCTTGTCTGTGGGTTCTCACTGAACCGCCGGGGAAGCTGCTTTGTGACAAAAGTATGATTAATGATTGCTTTTGCATGTTTCTTATAAATGAGATGCTCTGTCACCAAATAAATACACAAATAAATGGGCTGGGTGTAAAAGAACATGTTTTTCACCAAAAATGACATCCTTAGTTGTAAATTTTAACAGATGTCATGAAACCAAAGATATTGTAATCTATTACAAAAACCCCTTGAAGTTCTATTTTAATTAACTGGCAAAGCCATCAGAACTCTCGGAGAGAAAATGATATGTGCATGTATCTCAGGAATCTCTTGAATGTGATCGGGAGGATGTGATTGGCATGGTTGGAATATGAAGTGCTGGGGAATAGAAGTCAAGAGCAGGCGCTGCTGTCACAAAGCATAGCTGATACTTAGCAAAGGAACTCTGGCATGGAAAGCAACTGAGAAAAAAATTGGTGCCTTAAAAGCCCTTCATTCTCCAGCAGCAACTGGGGAAGTGCAGTGAGCCAGCACTGGAGCCCCTCTGCTGCCAGGCTGGGCTAACCCGCTCAGCTAACCTGCAGCTTGGGTCAAAAGGAACAACAAGAAAATTTAGAGTTTGACCAGTGTTATGAATAGGGTGTAATGCAAATGAAGAGGAGTTATTAGGTAGGGTAGGAAGAAGTTGTGTTAAAGTTTATTGTTCTTTTGACAAGTACTTTTGTTGTCCCAGTTTGGTTTGGAGCCCTTTCCTGAGCAGGCACACCTGCTGCTGGTGGGACGGGCAGGGTGACACCTCAGCAGCAAACAGGGTGTGACAGGGGCTCCACCAATGAGAGGCATGGAGGGACTGACTGACAGGCCTTGGGCGGAGCCAGACTCACTTATACACATGAGGCCACGCCCATAGGAGGAGCCAATGTACACATATGGGCAAAGCCATGGGCTGTGGGCGGTGCCAGAGGCCATGTAAGGACTGTCATGAATATTAATGTCACGGTTGCAACCTTGGGTATATAAAAGGTAGAGATGCCATTTTGTGAGCAGGAGCCCCACCAAGCTCCCAGTGCTGTCTCCCTTTTGCTTTGTGTTTTTAATTGGTTCTTAACAAAATTTTTATTAGTCATTCCTGCCCGGGGTCTGAGTTGTTCCTAACATCAGTGAGAAATAATTTGAGTTTGTTTGAAGAGGGGTGAAAGGAAGCAAGCACCACAGCTGTGGCATCAGCCAGGAGGCTCTGCTGCAACTTGGAAGCTGAACATCTGTGTTCAGTTCATGACCCCCCACCATTCCTGCAGCTGGGAAATGCCAGGAGAACCCTGTCCCTGCTGCCAGGAGAGCCCTGTCCTGTGATGGTGCTCACAGGGTTCTTGGATCAGGGAAGAGACGAGGGTCTGACCCCATGGTTCAGAAGGCAGATTTATTATTTTATGGTATATATTACATTAAAACTATACTAAAAGAATAGAAGAAGGGATTTCATCAGAAGGCTAGATAAGGATAGAATAGGAAAGAATGATAACAAAGGCTGACTGTGACTGGCCATTAATTAGAAACAACCCCATGAGCCCAATCCCAGATGCACCTGTTGCATCCCACAGCAGCAGATAACCATTGTTTGCATTTTGTTCCCGAGGCCTCGCAGCTTCTCAGGAGGAGAAACCCTAAGGAAAGGATTTTCCATAGAGGATGTCTGCGACACTGTCCCTGCTGCCGCCCTGGGAGGGGGAGCTGCAGGGAGACCCCAGCTCCGAGCGCTGCCTGGGCTTGCCCAGCCTCTGTTCCCAAGTGCATGTTCCATCGCCGTCCCCGTCTAAATTGGATATTCTGAATGATGCCTTCAGTACGTTTTACTTCTAATGTGTCCCCCTTGTGTTAGAAAATACGCTTTTTAGAGATGATCACGTCTTCTGAGTGACTGTGTCAGCTGCTTAGCCGGGAAGTGAAGTGCTAGGAAAATCGGATCCTGCAGCCTTCCAGGGAAATGGTGGGAAGTCCCTTCCTCCTGGATTGAGGCCACTCTCAAAGAGATGCCCAGGTTTTAACCCTGGATTTATCTCAACAACAGCCGTTCCGGAGCTTCCCAAGCTTTTGGTGCTTACAATAAATATTTCTAATGCAGCTTCAGAGCGCTCCAAGTAAACACATCGAGCTTGGCAGACAGCTTGGATAAACCTGCTCTGTTCAATCATAAGGTCAAACTGAATAAATTTCCACCTTCTTCAAAGAAAATTGTGAGTGAATGTTGAGGCTGAAGGGATTTTAACTTCCTTGACAGGAAAGCTTTAGTTACATCGAGGAACAATGAGCAGTTGAAAGATGCAATTTTGGTTATAAAAGGACTACAGCAAGTACATATTGAAAGACAAAATAATTCTTGCTATTCACCACACCATAATATTTAAATACATATGACATTTATATAGTAAGACTTATTTCTGGAGTCAGCTGATGGCTCTGAAACTTAGTCCCCACACAGCCTGTCAGGTCCTTGACTTCCCCAGGAAGAACCGTGCAGGAAACTGTGTTCTCTGGCAGGGCTGTCACCCTCTTCTGGAGCCATAAGTGGCAGCAAATTGAGCTCAGGGGATGGGGAGGTCGCCGCAGGGTGTTTGGAAAGGAAAGGACTATTTTGTGTCTGTTTAGAGACTTTTCTCTATTTATTGGTGTGTGGTTTTCAGCAGCCGGGTAATGGGCCTCAGAAAAACATGTTGTTTAAGGAAAATAGCAGTGGTTTTGGGGGTATAACTGAATCAAAAGTACTGGGAAGCCATGGCTGTTCCTTGGGCATTGTATCTGCTGCTAAGACCAAAGCAATTTTTTCTAATTCCAAAATCCCAGTTCGCAAGATGCTAAATCATCCTCCGGCTTAACACAACAGTCTCTTGGCAACTGCAGATGCTTATCTTGAAAGATTTGCTTTAACAACAGATTGAATTCTCAGAAAAGAGGCCAAACATAAAGATGTTAGAAATCAAAGCGAAAATCCAAAAGGATTTTGAGGCTTGATTTGGTTAGGCATCAAAATGTTTGGATATTTATTTGAAACTTATTCAAGCTGCTTAAATCTAAAACAGGGTAATAGGCTCTATCCCTGCTTGGTGATGGGAGTCTTGGCACATACACTTCCAAATTGCATTGACCTTTTGGGCTGCCAAATTCTATTGCATTTTCATGTCTAATTTACTGTCCAACTCAGCCCCAAGGTCTCCAGCTTTACTGCTTTTCTGGGTTTCCATTTCCTGTCCAATATGCGCTTTTCCCCCTTGCTTCATAGGTTTCATTTTTCCCCCATTAAGTCCCATATTATTACTCAGAAATTTAGAGAGTGATATAGGAGATCAGACTGACAATCCATCCCTTTTGTTATTCTTTCTTCTATAATTTTCCAGGCTCACATGCTTCAGAAGATACATGAATACACAGAAATGGATAATCATGGAGACCTTTATCCACAGGAAAAAACTCTTAGTGTGTTTCTGTGCAATATATTGCAGACGAGTTTGTATCCTCTTCCATAAAGCCCAGCTGAGATCAGTGTTTCACTTTGGCACCGATCTACATATTCACGTTTTTCTGAATCCTGGTAAATATTTGCTCTCAGCAATATCCACTGGCAATGAGTTATACAGGTTTATTCTGGAGGTTTTTTGGGTGTCTGTGTCCCCAGACTATTTCCTCTGATGATACCAGTATCACCCCTCTTTTTGGCTGGTTTGCTAATTTCCCAAAGAGATGTCACTTGTGATTGTCATTAACGTGGTGTCACTTCCTTTGGAGTGCCAGGAGGCTGCTGAGCAACGTGAGCCACAGTGCTCATCCTTCCTTGCACTTCAACGTGCATTTGTGCTAAGGATGTTCTAAAACACATGTTAAAGCATATTGTAAAGGATGGGGAGCTCGGGTGACTGCTCACCAGGGGGGCAAGGTGTGGGATGGGGTCCCCTGTGCCTCTGACCCTTTGCCCCCAGCACAGGGGCCTGTGGCTGCTGTGGGGGCTGTGAGGGGCTATGAGCACCATGGGGGCTGTGTGTTCCTGTGTGTTCCTGTGGGTTCCTGTGGGTTCCTGTGTGTTCCTGTGGGTCCCTGTGGGTTCCTGTGGGTTCCTGTGAGTCCCTGTGTGTTCCTGTGAGTCCCTGTGGGTTCCTGTGGGTTCCTGTGTGTTCCTGTGGGTTCCTGTGTGTTCCTGTGAGTCCCTGTGGGTCCCTGTGAGTCCCTGTGTGTTCCTGTGGGTTCCTGTGGGTTCCTGTGAGTTCCTGTGGGTTCCTGTGGGTTCCTGTGTGTTCCTGTGAGTCCCTGTGGGTTCCTGTGAGTCCCTGTGTGTTCCTGTGGGTTCCTGTGGGTTCATGTGTGTTCCTGTGGGTTCCTGTGGGTTCCTGTGTGTTCCTGTGGGTTCCTGTGAGTTCCTGTGAGTCCCTGTGTGTTCCTGTGGGTTCCTGTGTGTTCCTGTGAGTCCCTGTGGGTTCCTGTGGGTTCCTGTGAGTCCCTGTGGGTTCCTGTGGGTTCCTGTGTGCTCCTGTGAGTCCCTGTGGGTTCCTGTGAGTCCCTGTGTGTTCCTCTGGGTTCCCGTGGGTTCCTGTGGGTTCCTGTGGGTTCCTGTGAGTTCCTGTGAGTTCCTGTGGGTTCCTGTGGGTTCCTGTGGGTTCCTATGAGTCCCTGTGGGTTCCTGTGTGTCCCTGTGAGTTCCTGTGGGTTCCTGTGTGTTCCTGTGAGTCCCTGTGGGTTCCTGTGTGTTCTTGTGTGTTCCTGTGTGTTCTTGTGTGTTCCTGTGGGTTCCTGTGTGTTCCTGTGAGTTCCTGTGGGTTCCTGTGTGTTCTTGTGTGTTCCTGTGGGTTCCTGTGTGTTCCTGTGAGTTCCTGTGGGTTCCTGTGGGTTCCTGTGGGTTCCTGTGTGTTCCTATGAGTCCCTGTGTGTTCCTGTGGGTTCCTGTGTGTTCCTGTGGGTTCCTGTGTGTTCCTATGAGTCCCTGTGTGTTCCTGTGTGTTCCTGTGTGTTCCTGTGTGTTCCTATGAGTCCCTGTGGGTTCCTGTGGGTTCTTGTGTGTTCCTGTGGGTTCCTGTGTGTTCCTGTGAGTTCCTGTGGGTTCCTGTGTGTTCTTGTGTGTTCCTGTGGGTTCCTGTGGGTTCCTGTGTGTTCCTATGAGTCCCTGTGTGTTCCTGTGTGTTCCTGTGTGTTCCTGTGTGTTCCTATGAGTCCCTGTGGGTTCCTGTGTGTTCTTGTGTGTTCCTGTGAGTTCCTGTGGGTTCCTGTGGGTTCCTGTGGGTTCCTGTGTGTTCCTATGAGTCCCTGTGTGCTCCTGTGGGTTCCTGTGTGTTCCTGTGGGTTCCTGTGAGTTCTTGTGGGTTCCTGTGGGTTCCTGTGTGTTCCTATGAGTTCCTGTGTGCTCCTGTGTGCTCCTGTGGGTTCCTGTGGGTTCCTGTGTGTTCCTATGAGTCCCTGTGTGTTCCTGTGTGTTCCTGTGTGTTCCTGTGTGTTCCTGTGGGTTCCTGTGAGTCCCTGTGTGTTCCTGTGGGTTCCCGTGGGTTCCTGTGGGTTCCTGTGGGTTCCTGTGAGTTCCTGTGAGTTCCTGTGGGTTCCTGTGGGTTCCTGTGGGTTCCTATGAGTCCCTGTGTGTTCCTGTGTGTTCCTGTGTGTTCCTGTGGGTTCCTGTGTGTTCCTATGAGTCCCTGTGGGTTCCTGTGTGTCCCTGTGTGTTCCTGTGGGTTCCTGTGTGTTCCTGTGAGTTCCTGTGGGTTCCTGTGTGTTCTTGTGTGTTCCTGTGGGTTCCTGTGTGTTCCTGTGTGTTCCTGTGGGTTCCTGTGTGTTCCTATGAGTCCCTGTGGGTTCCTGTGTGTTCTTGTGTGTTCCTGTGGGTTCCTGTGTGTTCCTGTGAGTTCCTGTGGGTTCCTGTGTGTTCTTGTGTGTTCCTGTGGGTTCCTGTGTGTTCCTGTGAGTTCCTGTGGGTTCCTGTGGGTTCCTGTGGGTTCCTGTGTGTTCCTATGAGTCCCTGTGGGTTCCTGTGAGTTCCTGTGGGTTCCTGTGTGTTCCTGTGTGTTCCTGTGGGTTCCTGTGAGTCCCTGTGTGTTCCTGTGGGTTCCCGTGGGTTCCTGTGAGTCCCTGTGTGTTCCTGTGTGTTCCTGTGTGTTCCTGTGAGTCCCTGTGTGTTCCTGTGGGTTCCCGTGGGTTCCTGTGAGTCCCTGTGGGTTCCTGTGAGTCCCTGTGTGTTCCTATGAGTCCCTGTGTGTTCCTGTGGGTTCCTGTGTGTTCCTGTGGGTTCCTGTGAGTCCCTGTGGGTTCCTGTGGGTTCCTGTGTGCTCCTGTGAGTCCCTGTGGGTTCCTGTGAGTCCCTGTGTGTTCCTGTGGGTTCCCGTGGGTTCCTGTGGGTTCCTGTGGGTTCCTGTGAGTTCCTGTGAGTTCCTGTGGGTTCCTGTGGGTTCCTGTGGGTTCCTATGAGTCCCTGTGGGTTCCTGTGTGTCCCTGTGTGTTCCTGTGGGTTCCTGTGTGTTCCTGTGAGTCCCTGTGGGTTCCTGTGTGTTCTTGTGTGTTCCTGTGGGTTCCTGTGTGTTCCTGTGAGTTCCTGTGGGTTCCTGTGTGTTCTTGTGTGTTCCTGTGGGTTCCTGTGTGTTCCTGTGAGTTCCTGTGGGTTCCTGTGGGTTCCTGTGGGTTCCTGTGTGTTCCTATGAGTCCCTGTGTGTTCCTGTGTGTTCCTGTGTGTTCCTGTGTGTTCCTATGAGTCCCTGTGGGTTCCTGTGTGTTCTTGTGTGTTCCTGTGAGTTCCTGTGGGTTCCTGTGGGTTCCTGTGGGTTCCTGTGTGTTCCTATGAGTCCCTGTGTGCTCCTGTGGGTTCCTGTGTGTTCCTGTGGGTTCCTGTGAGTTCTTGTGGGTTCCTGTGGGTTCCTGTGTGTTCCTATGAGTTCCTGTGTGCTCCTGTGTGCTCCTGTGGGTTCCTGTGGGTTCCTGTGTGTTCCTATGAGTCCCTGTGTGTTCCTGTGTGTTCCTGTGTGTTCCTGTGTGTTCCTGTGGGTTCTTGTGTGTTCCTGTGGGTTCCTGTGTGTTCCTGTGAGTTCCTGTGGGTTCCTGTGTGTTCTTGTGTGTTCCTGTGTGTTCCTGTGAGTTCCTGTGGGTTCCTGTGGGTTCCTGTGGGTTCCTGTGTGTTCCTATGAGTCCCTGTGTGCTCCTGTGGGTTCCTGTGGGTTCCTGTGTGTTCCTGTGGGTTCCTGTGAGTTCTTGTGGGTTCCTGTGGGTTCCTGTGTGTTCCTATGAGTTCCTGTGTGCTCCTGTGTGCTCCTGTGGGTTCCTGTGGGTTCCTGTGAGTCCCTGTGGGTTCCTGTGTGTTCCTGTGGGTTCCTGTGTGTTCCTGTGTGTTCCCGTGTGTTCCTGTGTGTTCCTGTGTGTTCCTGTGTGTTCCTGTGGGTTCCTGTGTGTTCCTGTGTGTTCCTGTGTGCTCCTGTGGGTTCCTGTGGGTTCCTGTGAGTTCTTGTGTGTTCCTGTGGGTTCCTGGGGTCAGTTCTGCTGGCTGTGCAGTGGGATGGGCTGGGCTCAGGTGGGCAGTGGGAGCCCTGCTCCAGGCTGGGCTTTGGTGCCTGACCCAGACCCAAGGCTGGGGCTACCTGGGACTTTGCCTCTTCCCTTTATTTATTTCCTTGTTTCAGCCCTTGAGTCCTGTGGGCTGCTGGGACCTTTGCAGGTGTTCCCAGCTCTCACTCACTTTCCTTCTCTGTCTTGGGTGCTTTTTATCCATGCATGGGATTTACTGGTTTAATTAATCTAATCTCTGCAGTATCATCCTGCTAACTGAAATAATTCCTGACAATGTTTTGTTGATCCCTGTGACTGCCGAATGTCAGCAGTGATGTGACAGCATATGGCAGAATTTCTTATCTGTGATGGCTCAGTTTAGCATTTTAGAGGTTTTTTTTCAAGTCCTTTTCCTTTTAATCAGAGTTGTCTACTCGCTAAGAGATTAGGCTGGTTTTGTGTGCTTCCTCTTTGATAAAACTATAGGATTTAATGTTCTGTGAAATCCTGTTGTGTTCCCACAGACTTTTGCAGAGCAAACTTCACACACAAATCACTGGGTGTTGCTGCCGTGAAAGGCAGTGGTGGGGTGCACACGCTTGAAGTATTAAGAGTTGTTTATTTTTAAATGCTTGCAGAAAGGATAATGCTCTTTAATTTAGCACTTGTCTGGATCAGTCCAGGACTGCTGCCAGCAATGGCAATGCCATGATTTGAGCCCCTCAGGGTCACCCCCAGTGACATTCCCTCAGCAGTGTCCCATCACCAGTGAGGCAGGAGCTGTGGGATGATCCATGGGTGTGCTGAAGCATTTGGACCCCAGTGCCTGGCATTTACAGAGTGCTTTGCTTGTACAGGAACCAGTCCTGTAAGGTTTGATGTCCATGCCATAAGGGATGCTCACAGCAGCCACTGGCTCCAGTCAGTTTTGCTGGAAGCAGGGTCAGGCCTGGGCCCCACAGAGGACACAGTGCCAGCATCAGTGTCTGCAGCTCTGCCCCTAATCCACACATCAGCTAAAGTGGATTTCATTCTGAGAAGTCTTATGGACCCCAATAAAGATCAGTAATCATTAAAATTAGCCACATGCTGATTTAATCAACATATAGCTTTGTTAATTACCAGCTCTTTCTTCATGTCCATCTGTTTTAAAGATTCTAGCGAACCTGCAGCAGATGTTCATGTAAATATAATAAGCTGGTTGTCGTGTAAATATAAAATTTTCAGGAGTATTTTTGTATCAAGCACCCAATTTATTTGTGCTGTTGTCAGGATCACATCTTCAGGGGCTTAAACACAGAACTGATGACTTTGTTATAATCCAGGCTGGAGGCAGTGTCTGCTGCTGGGCCACCCCCCTGTCTGGCCTTGCTCCACAGCCCACTCCATGGCTGGGCCCTGCATTCCAGCATTCCAGCATTCCAGCACTGCCCTGGGATCTGCCACCCAAGAATGGAATCAGGCCTGTCTATTCATGCTCCCCTCAGGAGTGTGAGCAGTAATTTCTGCTCTCAAGGTGAACACGCTCTCAAGGTCCTGCCTTTGAGCATGGTGGGTGCAGCCAGTGTTCCAGAGTGGATCTCCATTCCATTCCATTCCATTCCATTCCATTCCATTCCATTCCATTCCATTCCATTCCCTGTGCACAGCCAGCATTCCAGAGTGGATCTCCATCCCACCCCATTCTCCCATCCCATCCCATCCCATCCCATCCCATCCCATCCCATCCCATTCTCCCATTCTCCCACTCGCTGTGCACAGCCTGCTGCCCTGGGGCTGGGGGCTCCCAGCCTGGCTCAGGCTCAGCCCAGGGCAGTTGCCAGCCCAGCCTGCAGTACAGTGTGCCCAGGTTTGTGCTTCCATCCCAACAAACACCTTCCTGCAGGTGCTCATCTCCCTCTCTGTGGCAGGGATTTACCTCCACGTGCAGAGGCTGATCCCAGAGCTGGCTGGAGAATCCTTTGGTGCTGCTCAGGGAAATGCTGGTGTCACCTCCCAAGCCCTGCAGAAAGCTGGGTCTGGAGTCGCTGCTCCTTTAGGTCTGCACTCGCAACAGCTCTGCTCTCTGGGTTCTGCTCTCAGGTTTTAGCTTCCAAGGGAAGGGAGCACAAGATTCAGGCTCCTGTGGGTGTCCCCAGAGCTGAAGCTGGGGCTACAAACCACGCATGAGGAGAAGGGCAGAGCAGCAAGGTGGGCACAAACCTGACACCTCAGCAGGGGCAAATCCATTTCAGCAACAAAAAAGGGATTTGGAGATGAGAGAAAATAGTCAGCAATGCAAGTGGGAGTTCATTTAAACCAAGATAATTAATTTTTTTATACAAAGGCACATTTCTACATCTTTGTATAATATTTCCACTGTTTAATTCTAAAAACATGCCTTGTACTAAACACGGAAAATCCTGGAGAAGCTTTTAGTTCACACCATAATTGCATCTTACTACGTCAAATCTTTAAATTTCAGATGACAGTGTAAATTAATAGCAAGAATTAAATCTTATAATTGAAACTGAAATGAAACTAAATCTTACAGCTGGGATAGTGGCTCGAACTTCAGCCCGAGCGCCTAAGGAATCACTGTGTGCTTTTTAATTCTTCATTTCTTTTTCATAAATGTTTTGACATGCTCAGAAATTTGTCTTCGTGATTAAGGCTGCTGATCATCACAGACTGATGAGTCCGAAGTCAAAATCTTTACTTACCATATACTCAGGAATAGATTTCCAGATGAAACTCTACAGTAAGGACTTATTGCTCCTATTAGTCAGTCACAGAAGGCTTTGCTTCTCACCGTGGTGCAGCCCACACCTGGGCTTGGGGTATTCAGGTATTCAGATTTTTATTATCAAATAAGGTACCTGATACCCCTTATATTCCTATAACATATATTCACTCCTATGGCATACATTCTCCTGCCTAGAAGCCCTGTTAATTTCTAAAGAGAATATTTGTATTTTAGACCTTGCTGATATTTAATTAATAGATTCAGGACTTTGCCTTCTGCATCGGTTTCTCTTCAAGCCTGTCCTTTCAGATGTTGCGTTTCCCTTGTGTGCATAATTAGAAGGTGGCCTTAAACACGGGAGGCCAGGGGATGGAGGAGGAGGAGCACCTTGGATTGGGCCTTTGCCCACAGGGGCTCTGTGCACTGAGAGAGGAGGCTGTTTTTGGGGCTGTGGGGATGTGTTTGTGAAGCTGGGGGCTGGTTTTGGGCCTTTGCCCACAGGGGCTCTGTGCACTGAGAGAGGAGGCTGTTTTTGGGGCTGTGGGGATGTATTTGTGGGGCTGGGGCTGCCCAAGGACAGAGGAGCCAATGCCAGGCTGGGCTTTGGGTTCTGAGGGTTCTGCCCCAGCCCCACTTTGGGGTTCCCTGCAAACACTCCGTGGTGATTTACTGGGATCACGCTGAGCCTCTTGCCTTTGGAGGGGAATGAAAGCCACTGCAGAACATAATAGAGGGAAGATCCATTAGCATTGCCTTCTTTATAATTCATATATCTATAATATACTTCCATTTCCTCTAAGCTCCTTAGGTGCCTGCAGAGGAAGGAGTTGGGATCCTCCCCAGGCTGTTCATTGCTGAGGAGGCAATCATTGCCAGGAATGGTCCCTGGGAGCCCCTGGGTCCCTCCTGGAGCTGCCGTGTCCTTCTAGGGGCAGGATCGCTCCTGTGCTGCTGCTGCTGAGCGGGGAGAACACAGGGTATTTGTGTTTATTCATGTTGCAAATCAGCACTAATTTCCCGAAGAACCAAATTTATTGGCTGTATTCCTTCATTTGAATAATCACCGCCAATAAATATCTCAATAAGCTGCCACTTACAAAGTCATTTTCATAAAAATTAACGTCCAGCTACTGTGCGGTGATAAACCTCCACGCTCGGTGTGTGGAGCAGCTGCCAGAGCTCCCTCTCCCTGGAAATGTGTAGTCACTTTTCCTGATCGAAGTGTTTGTCATTTTTGCTCTTGGTTGTTTTTGCATTTTACAGTGCTTAGTTATTTCCCGTTTTTATAGGTTTGGTTATTTTTCCGTTGTTTTACTTTCAGAAGTGTTTGATCAACAGAAAGCAGCACCGGACTCTTCTGTTAGTTTAACAAACATATCAGAGGAGGATTCTGCCTAATCGCTTTTCAATTGCCCCGGAGAAAGCCCTTTCCTTTGTTTTGTCTCTGGAAAGATCTTTATCTCTCGGTGCTCCCAGGAAGGAATTTCCATATCAAGGGGCTGTTAGAGGTGCTCCGAGACTTCGAGGCCATCCCAGAGGTCCCAGGGAAAAAAAAAGAAAAAAGAAAAAGAAAGCATTAGGTGGTATGGCACCATCGCAACCCAAATCTATTCTATTTTATGGTGTTAGCTTATTTTATTTTTCAGAAAAGGATGACTGCGAACTGGAGGAGAGTAGCATGTGTTCCGGGTAACATCTCTCCAGGGTTCTGCTTTCTCCAAACCTCTCCTGGTTTGAGCACTCCTCTCCTCTGTCTGTCCCCTCTCTGCTCATCACCGTTTCCTGACCAGGAGCTTTGCCCGCTCTCCCTGTCCGTCTGTCCGTCTGTGGTGCAGATGTGCATCCCCCTGTCCTGCCCCGCAGAGGAACAGCCGTAGGTTTCAAATGCAAATACAAATGTGGCTTTCAAGGGAAATTGCTGTTTCCATCAGCTGGCACAAGAGATGAATGTGGTCAGGACAGCAGGAACACGTTCCAGTATTTGCTCTGGGAAGCAGCAGCTTGCCAGGCCCGGGGATGAGCCAGGGCAGTGCTCACCGTTTGAATTAAAACAACTGGAGGGCACGGCCAAACCCAGCCCCTGGAGTCTGGAATATGCAGGGAATTCCCTGTATGGAACCCAGGGAGTTACTGTAACCCAGACTGCAGTAACTGTGTTCAAAGAAGCTGGGGAATATACACAGAAATATCTTATCTCAGATGCAACTGAGATAAGAAACCATAAACCTGATGTAAAAGTAAAATGAAGGATCTTCCAGGTGTACACATCATGAGCAGGTCCAGTGTCGGCTCATCCTCTCATCCCTGGGAAAACGCTGCTTTCCAGCTCTGCAAGAGGCTCCTTTGGCCCCTAAGGGCTCACCAGCACCCCGAGAAGGCACATTGCTGCTGGGGAAAGACCTTGTCTCCCTGTGTATGGGTTTAGGCCAGGACTGTAGAACAGCCAGCTTCAGCAAACAGTGCAGCAACCCTTGCACGGCAGCAGCTGAGCTGAGGTTCAGGCTGTATTAAATCTTGACATTTTAAGGGAGCAGAATAAATAAAAACGCGCTCACTCTTTCAGCGCAGGCTGAGCAGAGCCAGCCCTGCTCCTGAAGCCCAGGAATCTGACTACAAGGGTAGCTGTTACAGGCAAGTCAATTGGGAAATAAACCTAAAAGTCAAGCTAAGCAGCGAAATATTGGATCTGCTAGAAAACGAGCCCACTGTGGCAGTGTGTTTCTGCAAGAGGAGGTTGATTATAACTGACATAACGGGACCTCACAGCCACAAAAGCTCCAGCTTCCAGGGAGTTCCCATCCTCGTGGCACTGAACTGACAGCACTGAACTGTGTCAGCACCGGCCAGCGAGCACCAGGTGAGAGCTCCTCTCCTCTCCTCTCCTCTCCTCTCCTCTCCTCTCCTCTCCTCTCCTCTCCTCTCCTCTCCTCTCCTCTCCTCTCCTCTCCTCTCCTCTCCTCTCCTCTCCTCTCCTCTCCTCTCCTCTCCTCTCCTCTCCTCTCCTCTCCTCTCCTCTCCTCTCCTCTCCTCTCCTCTCCTCTCCTCTCCTCTCCTCTCCTCTCCTCTCCTCTCCTCTCCTCTCCTCTCCTCTCCTCTCCTCTCCTCTCCTCTCCTCTCCTCTCCTCTCCTCTCCTCTCCTCTCCTCTCCTCTCCTCTCCTCTCCGCAGTGCTGAAAGAGGGATTTGCTTACTTGAGTGTGTTTTAGCTCATTACAGAAATAAAGGACTGCAAGAAAAAAAGATTACATGCTGTGGAATCCCAGCAGAATTCCTGATAAAGTCTGTTTGTATTAGATTTTTCTTTTTTTCTCACATCTTTAGATTGTGACAGATGCACATAACAAAGAAAATGGAGGATCATGTACTGCATCTCTCTCTGCTTATATTTTAATAAGGTTTTGAATGTCATTAAGCCCAAACCTCTCAATTTTTGAGCTGCAGTAGAGGCTGCGATCAGCTGCTTTTGAAATCATAAATCTGAAAAGTACAGCTGGGGAAGCAGCATTTGAAATGGGAAAATTCAGTGCCTGTAGGACTAATTATGCTTTTGCAAACTTTATCAAAGTGTTGCTGCTTATTCACAGTTAGCAGCACGAGGAGGGGGTAATGAACGGCAGCAGCTCTGACTCCGCACACAAACACCCATTTTCCAGGGAAAGGGACAGTTGAGGGCTTGTGTGGGTTTTGGCTGTTCGGTCTCTCTGCCAGGGCAATGGGGAATTGGAGACACCAAAAGCTTGGAGGATGCCGGAATCCTGCTCCCCAAACGCCCCTCTCTGGTTGCTGTGGGGCAGGCTGAGGTTTGGCTCCTTGCACAGGGTTCACTGATAGCCCTGGAAACGTGATGCTGCTGCCACAGGAATGAGAGTCCCAAGGGCATCTTTCCTACATTCCCTCTTCTTCAGCTCTTCTAGGGAAAACTCCTTCAAACATATTCCTTTGACACGGGCAAGGTAAGGTTTTCCTCAGGTGTGAGAAGAATTGTGCTTCTCTCACACCTGCTTCTCTCAGCAGGTTCCTGCAGGAAGGTGAAATACTGGAATGGTTCCAACTGCTGAGTCAAGGCAGAGCAGCACGAGGAGAATGTCACGGATCAGCACAGCAGTCCCGTGGAAGAACACCTACATTTGGAGCTGTTTTTCTTGCCTAATAAATGTGAAGATGTAAAAAAGCCCTCTTCTGTTTCCTCGTCTGTGTCTGATCTCAGTCAGTGCAATCAGCCAGCAGTGGGGGTCCAGGTCCGATTTGAATAGGAGTAATCTGGGATTTATTGATGCTCTTGTGATTCCTTTAGGTTTTTTGTGGCTAGGGTTTCTCTTCTTGCCTTCTTGATCCCACCTTTTCCCTTTTGCATCGAGACAGTTTTCTCTGTGTCCACGGACAAACCAGCCTGGGGTGTTTGGAGACCAGGGTTATTGCCAAATGCTGCGTGCAGGTGCCCCCAGCCCCAAGGTGGTGCAGCCATGGGGAGCCCTCAGGGACCCTGGCATGGGGCTGTGGGTGCTTGGTGACCCCAAGGTGTGGGGTCACCCCAAACCAATACAGCTCTCCCTCTTGGCCAGGCAGGAATCACCATTCCAGCCCAGGTGGGACCTGAGCTGCCAGGTCAGAGGCAGCTGCAGGGTCCCTCCTGCCCCCCTGCGCCAAGGCTGCTCCAACAAACGGTGTCCAGGGCTCTGAGACAAAGAAAACAGGATTTTATTCCTACGCTCACGAGCCTTGTGATTTGACACGACTCAGATGGAGGTCACAAGCTGTGCCCAGCTAAAGTGAGAAAACTGTGCTGGCAAATGCTTTAAAAACTATTAAATTAGAGACAGAAGATCCTCGAGAGAGGATGGTAATATCTTTATTATTTCCTCACTTAACTGTTTTGTCACCTCTTGCACAGACATAGTTGCAAATTAACTCTCACACTTTTCAAGGCTATGGAGGCTTCTTGAATTAGAAGCATCTTTCATCATGAGCAGTTTTCATACCAGGTTACTCCAGCTGGTGTTGTGTGTCAGTCTGAAAAGGAGCCCCTCGGTAAGGGGGAGGCAGGGATGCCTGCCTGGGGAGCAGGCTGGGCTCTGTGCTGCACACTTTGCGCCCAGCCCAGAGCACGGGCTGCTCCTGCAGGAGGGGTTTGGGGAGGCTGAGCTGATAGAGCCGTGGTGTTCCAGGTAATTTACCACCATGGCACTGCTCTGTCCCCAGCACTGCCTCCTGAGAGAAGGCTGAGCTGATAGAGCCACAGTGTTCCAGGTAATTTCCCACCATGGCGCTGCTCTGACCCAAAACTGCCTCCTGAGACAAGGCTGAGCTGATAGAACCGTGGTGTTCCAGGTAATTTACCACCATGGCGCTGCTCTGTCCCCAGCACTGCCTCCTGAGACAAGGCTGAGCTGATAGAACCGTGGTATCCCAGTTAATTTACCACCATGGCACTGCTGTGTCCCCTTCCTAAGAGAAGGCTGTGCCAGAGGAGGGGAGGCAGGTGCCATTTACCATTTGTCGCAGACATCTTTTATGAAAAATCTTTTCTTAGGCTTTTTCCTTCTGAGAAGCTGCAGTTTCAGCCACAAAATGTAAACAATGGTTATCTGCTGCTGTGGAATGCAACAGGTCTACCTGTGATTGGCCCATCTTAGATGTTTATAATTTATGGCCAATCAAAGACCGAGCTATCTTGGACAGAGTCCCAGAGAGCTGCCTTTTGTTATCATTATTTTCTTTTCTTTTTCTTAGTGGGAAAGCCCTGCTCTGAGCCCCAGAGTTAGGAAAGGATGGGCAGTGCAACCTCCCTGCCAGGTTACAGGGATGGAGAAGGCAGCAGACAAACTCCCATGAATGGTCTCTGGGGGCAGAAGAGGGGACAAACAAGAGAATGAAAGAGTTTGAAGAAGGGAGGGAATGGAACACAGCAATGTTCCTCCTGCTGCTTCCCCTGTCCCTGGTGTGGTCAGTAAGAGCACGTCCCTGGGCTGCAGCATTGTCCTTCCTCTTTTGGAAGCAGCTGAATATGGCTCAGGCAGGTGCAGGCTCATTCTCAGTGATGTCAAGAAAGCATCATTGCAGCCAATTCACCTGGGAGCAGTGGCTTTGATTTCATGTGTGCCTGACTTTGGGATTCAAACACATCCTTGTTAGTGCCAGCAAGTACTGTGTGAGCTTGGGTTAGTGGGAAAGCAGGGAGAGAAGGGAGAGGAGCTCAGATTGCAGTCTGTAAGGCTGATTACATGATAGATGTCTGCCAGTCCATCCCAGGGACAGAGTCCTGGTAGCTTTTTATCTGCACAGCTAATTTTGACTGTCAGATGCATGTGGGTCCCTCGGGGAGCAGAGGAGCTGTTTGTGAGCAGTGATGCAGCTCCTTGAGCTGCCCCAGCCTGGCACTGCCCTGCTGCTCCTCCAGTGCAGCTGCAGACGTGTCTGGGCTCAGAGCAGAGCTCCTGAGAGGAGCGTGGGACAAAGTTCAGGTAGAAAGCTGATCCCTTGGCAGGAGCTCAGAGATGTGTCTCTATAGCTGCAGGGCCGTGTAGGGCACAGGATTCGGTCTTGTGCTTTAAATCCATATCCTGATGTTCAATCTGGGCCACCTTCTCTTAAAGTCTTTCTTTTTAATGCCATCTCACAGTGGTTTGGCTCTTTCTGAAGTGCAGCAGCTGGCCATGGGCTCTGCAAGCCTGGCTGTGTGAGAGAATCAGGCTAAGGGAAATGCTGTGGAAAATGGGTGAAACATGTGTCATTTCCATGCTGTGTGTGCAGTGTCACCTGCGATCCCTGCCCTGCAGAGCCCACAGGGATGGCAGCACCCCTCAGCTCTGCAGAGGGGCTGCATGTGCATGCGGAGCAGGCATAGGGACCCCTCGATGTTTACCCTCCCAGATCCCTGTCCCAGCCCGTGGACAGCCCACCATGGGTGTCACCGGGCTATGGGAGCAGTAATCAGGAAGGAGTTTGGAAGCAGAGGCTGGGAGGAGCTGGTGCTGCAGCCAGGGATGTGCTGATGTCCGACCTTCCCGTGTGGGGAAAGGAGAGTGCATTGCTCTGGTTATCGACACTGCGCTTCATGATTAAAACTGCACAAAACCAATCTCTTCTGCGCTTTAGGGGCTCAGCCTGAGAACGTTATTCATAAAATATCCAGTTTATAAAATCATGACTCAATTCCTGTGCACTGATGTCTTTCAGCGACTGGCCCTGCAAGAGGCCAGGCTCCATCCAGATTCCACTGCATATAACAGAAAATCTCCTGTTTATTTCCATAGGAGTGGGTCCTTAGAAAGCAATCTGGGCGCTGAGGTGGGAAATTTGGGATGACCAGCATATCAGTCACACGAGCATCGAGCTCCGCTCTTCTCACCTCAGTTCCCAGACAGAATCCCAGTCCCAGTGAGAGCAGACAACCTCCTGTGCACGGCTGAGGAGGATGCAGGTACCAAAACGTGCATTTGAAAATGGATCTTTCCAATGCATTTCTCCAGTGTGTTATTTTTGTGTATTGATTCTTAATTTCGTTGCAGATTCTGATTTTAGTTGCTGTTCTGAGATGATGCTCTGGCTGTACCAACACCTGTTAGTGCCAAATTTTAATGTGATTCAGACAGGGGGGCACCTTCTACTCTACTTACCCAGCCTTGTGTTTGCTGGGAGAAGCCAGGGGAGTGAAGGGGATTTGTCCTAGGAACTTTATGAAAGGCCCTTGTGACAGTAGGGCCCAAGTTCCTTTTTTTCTTTCAATATTTATTTCTCCAGCTCAGCATTCATGGAAAACCCATTTTTCTCATGGAAAACCCCTGGCCACTGGGGACTCTGCAGAGCAGCTGTGACCTGATGGACACTGGGGATGAGCCTCATGTTCTTGGCACAGCAGACCCATGCAAAGAATCATAGAATCCTGGAATGGTTTACAGAGTTGGAAGGGACCTTAAAGATTATTTCTAATACTTTTTACTGTTGGTCAGAAATTTTGTCCTACGGGAAAGTCCTGTTCTTCTCATTGCCTTGGAGCTCAGTAAAACAGGACAGGATGATTTCCCTGGTCAGGTGTGATTGCTGTTCTGGGAGTGCTTGGTGAGGCCAGGGGAGAAATGAGAAGAATACAAATATCAGTTACAGAAAGGATGATACTGGACTCCCGTGGCAATTTCCTGTGGTAATAAGCATCCAGGAGGATATTAAAAATGTCATTTCTACTCAAAAAGTAATAATAATTGAAATAGATTCTGGCACCTTTTATAACAAGAGAGCCAACAATTATTACGGGGGATACTTTAAAAGAAAACAAACACATTTCAATAATTAGTTAAGTGAATTGCCAATATGCTGATGCTGCTGAAATTAATCTGAAAAATATGAGGTTAGCAACGTGGCTTTGCACAATTATATTGGAGGTAGCATGGGCTGGGCTGTGTTTGCTGGAAAGCAGAGCCTGGGCTGTGGCACTGCAGGGCCCTGGTGCTGGGACATGGAGCCCTCTTCTCCAAAGGGAGCGGTGCCACTCCCACACAGGTTCAGAAAGAACACGTTTTTATACCCTTATCCTTATATAACTACATATTAATCATTAAACTTACGCTGCTCTATCGTATGCATTGAT
This sequence comes from Melospiza georgiana, assembly GCF_028018845.1. Classification (NCBI taxonomy): domain Eukaryota; kingdom Metazoa; phylum Chordata; class Aves; order Passeriformes; family Passerellidae; genus Melospiza; species Melospiza georgiana. The sequence goes on along the minus strand of NC_080438.1, from coordinate 31,601,073 downwards.
TTCATCCGAGCATGGATTCTTGTAATCTCCATCAACCCCCCAAACATCATTTCTCGTGATTCTTGTTACAATTAAACAATAATTATATCACATTACCAAACAATTATCACATTTAAGAATCATATGGTTTATCATATAACAATCATATCATTTATCATAGTCATTAAATGATTATACAGGTGCAGTTTTACATGATCCAGTAAAGCCTAATGTTTTCCCAGGGCCTACCAGGCCTGGCCTTTCTTTCCAAGTCCCCTGAATATCCCATGATTTTAGAAACATTTCATCCCTGTACTCTCACTCTGAGCCTGCAGAGTCCTGTTTGGGGACAGGTTTTGCTGGGCCTGGTAACTCAGAGCTCAGTCCTTTCCTTTCCCCCAGGCAGGCAGGAAAGCCTGTGACACAAGCCCAGCATTGACCAGGCTGTGCTGTCAGGCAGTTTCACACCAAGGAGGATGTCTGACTGATGAAAGTGTGTTCTGCCCCACTTGCCTGGCTCTGAACTCATCCCCAGAAGCACCAAAACCTGAGATCATGTCCCTCATAAAGCACCAGCTGTGTGTGGTCCTCGTGTGAAAAGAAATACAGATATTTTGAAGTGGATGTTACTTCCACAGCCTCGATGACTACTGTGTCAGCATTGGTTCTTCACCCCTCTGCTTTCACGAACCAGCAATTCCTGAGGGTTAGCAGTCAATCTGAGCCTTTGGATGTTTGAAATCCTGCGCACAATCCTGAGGTGTTGAATTGGAGGCCTGGGGACATCCCTGGGTGGCACCAGGGCCTGGGAAGCAGCAGGGTCAGTGTGAGCAGCAGGGTCAGTGTGAGCAGCAGGGTCAGTGTGGGCAGCAGGGTCTGTGTGGGCAGCAGGGTCTGTGTGAGAAGCAGGGTCAGTGTGGGCAGCAGGGTCAGTGTGGGCAGCAGGGTCAGTGTGGGCAGCAGGGTCAGTGTGGGCAGCAGGGTCTGTGTGAGCAGCAGGGTCAGTGTGGGCAGCAGGGTCAGTGTGGGCAGCAGGGTCAGTGTGGGCAGCAGGGTCAGTGTGAGCAGCAGGGTCAGTGTGAGCAGCAGGGTCAGTGTGAGCAGCAGGGTCAGTGTGAGCAGCAGGGCCTGGGAAGCAGCAGGGTCAGTGTGAGCAGCAGGGTCAGTGTGAGCAGCAGGGTCAGTGTGGGCAGCAGGGTCAGTGTGAGCAGCAGGGTCAGTGTGGGCAGCAGGGTCAGTGTGGGCAGCAGGGTCAGTGTGAGCAGCAGGGTCAGTGTGAGCAGCAGGGTCAGTGTGAGCAGCAGGGTCAGTGTGAGCAGCAGGGTCAGTGTGGGCAGCAGGGTCAGTGTGGGCAGCAGGGTCAGTGTGAGCAGCAGGGTCAGTGTGAGCAGCAGGGTCAGTGTGAGCAGCAGGGCCTGGGAAGCAGCAGGGTCAGTGTGAGCAGCAGGGTCAGTGTGAGCAGCAGGGTCAGTGTGAGCAGCAGGGTCAGTGTGAGCAGCAGGGTCAGTGTGAGCAGCAGGGTCAGTGTGGGCAGCAGGGTCAGTGTGAGCAGCAGGGTCAGTGTGAGCAGCAGGGTCAGTGTGGGCAGCAGGGTCAGTGTGAGCAGCAGGGTCAGTGTGGGCAGCAGGGTCAGTGTGAGCAGCAGGGTCAGTGTGAGCAGCATCTCCGTGAGCAGCAGGGCCTGGGAAGCAGCAGGGTCAGTGTGAGCAGCAGGGTCAGTGTGAGCAGCAGGGTCAGTGTGAGCAGCAGGGTCAGTGTGGGCAGCAGGGTCAGTGTGAGCAGCAGGGTCAGTGTGAGCAGCAGGGTCAGTGTGAGCAGCAGGGCCCGGGAAGCAGCAGGGCCAGTGTGAGCAGCAGGGTCAGTGTGAGCAGCAGGGCCTGGGAAGCAGACCCTGTGTGAGCAGCATCTCCGTGAGCAGCTGAGGGAGGAAGGTCCCCAAACCCTGCACGGGCAGTCCTGCACCCACTGGGAACCTGGGGCCGTGGGGCTCTGGCAGGGGAAGCTCGTGGAAGGGCAGCAAGTCAGAGAGCGCTGGTGCTCCGGCCTCGAGGGCTCTTCCCTCCCTGAGGTTCACAAACAGCCACAAGGCAAATCCCCTGGCTTGAGATGCAGCTGGAGAGAAAAGGCAGTTTTTGGAATTGATGACATTTCACCTGGACAGCCCAGGTGAATGCAGCCACAGGCAACATGACTTTTTAATGCTGCCACTGCTTGCTGGTTTGGGGTTAAATAAAGCACTGGCACTTTGGGAGCCTGGCAGCAGAGAGCTTTCCCAGGTACCTTTTTGCTCCAGTTGTATTTTTGTTTTTATTCACCACCAGCGAGTTTTCTCAAGAGGGTTTTATCTTTTGCTGTTTTTCCCGAGGATCGCTCGCTGACACCCCCAGAGCTGAGCTGAGGGCTCCTTCCCTCTGCCATCTCCTGGCTCGGCACACGCTGCTGCTCCCTCTCTCTGTACACAAATGATGAGGCATAGGAGCCCATTTGCTGTTGTAAGGCTGAAAACATAACCATCAGTTCTGCCTGGCAGTCAGAGCAAACACAATGTCTTTATGGCGACTTATCCAGCCACACCACTTGTCAATTTTATGAGTTTTTAAAATAGCATCTAATGTTAGCTTGGAAATGAATCCATCTTAAGACACACAACCCACTCACAGTTTAGTTCCTTTATTAAAGAAAAATATGCATGAACACTATAGGAAAGCATGGATCAAGCTTTTTAGTATCCCATAGAGTACAAAGAAGTGAAGGGCGGTGGGATGCTGGGCAGGTGTTCCTCTGGGCTACAGCATCCAACAAACATTTTATCTTGGTCCAGTCTGCACAAGAATTGGGAACAAACACCCCATTGTGGAGAGCCTTTCTATTTAGTTTCGCCATGTTTATTATAGAGAATGGGGATTGTTTGCCTTCAAAAGGAGGTTTAGGTCAGGTGGTTATGGTTTAACATTTATGTGATTTTTGGACCTTTATTGCACTGTTAGAACCTGATTCACGGGTGACCTTCATGCATGAACCCAACTTAAGGCACATAAATAGTCCTATTGATCTGGATTTCAACATTGATTACAGTGGGGTAAGGTGCTGCTCAGTGTGACTAACAGGAACATGCAGTGTTCCCCCATTGCTCTCAAACACAAGGGCGGGATTCCAATTGCCTCTTGCCGGAAAATCGTGATGTGGTACAGATTTTAACCACTTGTGAATACACTGAACTTCAATGGGTTTATTTTGCTCTTACTTCAAATCCACAAAAAATACATGTATTTTTGTGTTTCTGCAGTTGAGAATGTCACTGGTTCAGCTTAATTCTCTCCTTGAAAACCAGATTTCTGGAGTGGGTCCAACACCCACTCCTGATGATTTTTCTCTCCATGGCTGCACACATTGTCATTCACACCAACAACGCGTTAACCTCTCACTTCAGAAGAGATTCTTCTGTAGCACCGAGTCTGATTAGTTGTGACACAAACTATGTTATCTGTATAATTAAGTGCCCTTGTGGGTTAGGCCGTGTTGGGAAGATGCTGTGACCCTTAATGAGGGGAGCAGACAAGCAGAGGAGCCCGGCCCCAGGGGGAGGCCGTGTGCCTGCTTTCATCCAGCAGAAGATGCCAACAGTGCAGAGGAATTTACCTTTGCCAAAGTGCTCTGCAAACATCAATTATTCCTGCAGCCCCTCAGGAAGACTCGAACTGGGAGATGTCATGGTGCTCCTGCCCAAAATCACTGCGGTGTGATGGACTAATCCTAACCCTAAACCCTAAAGCTCATCTCATGCCACCCCTTGCCATGGGCAGGGACACCTCTTACCAGAGCAGGTTGCTCCAAGTCCCCTCCAGCCTGGCCTTGACCTTGGTCACTCCTCTGGAGTCTGAACAGTGCCTCTTTTCTTTGACGGGAGGGTCAGCAGTGCTGGGACAGAGCTGGGACACTGCTGTGCATGAAGGTGGGGAGGGAATCCTTGTTTTCAGCACTGCTGTAGCCTTCAGTCATATTTGCGAGGGGTTCATGCCTGAGTGTTTGGAGGATGGGAATACAAAGCAGGGTAAACACAGCTGAAGCAAATTCATTAAACATTAACGCAAATATTTGCAGAGATTCTGGTTCACAGCCTTTGCAGATTTCCAGAATTGCAGTAATGGCACCATGTGTTCAGCCAGCAATGGTGAGACAAAGGAAATCAGCGTGAGCACTGAGGGGACAGACGAGGGTGGCAGGAGGTGACCTGTGGAGCCGCTGTGGATGGGCTGTCCCGCTCCTCCCTGGGGAACAGGCCCTAAAACACATCAGCCCTCCTCAGCCTCTGTTCCCTGCACGCTGGAGACCATCCTTGGAGCAGCCCAGGCCTTGGACGGGGGCTGGCGTGACAGGGCACAGGGAATGGCTCCACAGCCAGAGGGCAGGTTAGACTGAATGTTGGGACAAATCCCTCCTGGCACGGTGGGCAGGCCTGGCACAGCTGTGGCTGCCCCTGCATCCCTGGCAGTGCCCCAGGCCGGGCTGGGCACCCTGGGGCAGTGGAGGTGTCCCTGCCATGGCACTGGATGGGCTGGGGTTTTGGTCCCTTCAGCTGGATCTGTCGCTGTGTGTTCAGCGTGCAGCCTTTGCCAGAGGCTGGAGCTGTGCTGGGCTGCACAGCCAGGCAGCAAACAGGGACAGCAGCTAACAGCAGTCACCTGGGTGTGCTGGGGAGGGATGTTCTCAGAGCCTGTGATCCGGTATTTCCCAAGTAAATCACACAAGAACAGAATTATGTATTCTGTGGTTTGGTGTTTCTAAGAGAGATGCAAATTGAGACATAAGACTTCTCTCTGTAATATACAATAAAAATTCAATGGCTGGCAGTTGACATAAAGCTTATAAATATGTTTTCAAATAAGTACAACAGCCATGAGATCAAGAATCAGTAAGTCATAATGCATTTCAGCACAATACTGATGAACCTATTTTTCTGGCATATATGAAATAACGAGCTCATTTTAATGCTTTATAGATAACAGATAACAGCTTGAGAGGCATGTGCCGTGCCATTCACTTTTATGGCTCCATCTCCTCCACCCTTGATACTCCCATGACATTGGGGTCGGGAGGAGAGGGTGGGTTGTGCATTCTTGCTTGCTTTCCTCCCCCTTGCTGCTATATAATGTGGCTATCATTAAAAACCCAACAAAATGCAGCAGCCATTTAGTGCATCAGAGCAGCAGCTGACTGATGTGGCCACAGATTATGTAGTTAGTAACTTTTCTGGAATTTATTTCATTTATCTCTGCTTTATATCTCTGCTGTTGCTCTCTAATCATCACTCCCACAAGGCATTGTGTTCCTATTGAGGCAGCAGCTAAATGAGCTGAGAATTAGATCTATATTACATCAGCAGTGGGCATTGCAGATATTACCAACACATTAAAAGAGAAATTCAAATGAAACAAACAGGAACATGTTCTTTCCCATTCCTGAAACTGATCCTGATTCCACAGCTGAGCAGTGTTCAGGAGGAAGAGACGAGCTTTGTCACAAACAAGCCGTTAGATGAGATCATTAACTGGAGTGGGATTTCTGCCACTCCGTAATTTCATTTTTCTGTGTCCTTAGAAGTTTGACTAGGCTGGGAAAGGATGGATGCTTTGTTGTGGCAGCACTTTAAGGCTCTAAACTGTGGAGGTCTCGGTTGTCCAGGGGTTGTACCTGGGCACGAGGCGGGCCAGCAGACCCAGAGCTGGCACACGGACACGGGCTCTGTGTGTCCCTTCCTTCAGGGGGTGATGTGGGAGCAGGGTATCAGCATCCCCTCCCAAAGGCACCTGCCAGGGCAGTGCCCACAGCAGCCACAGCCCTGGCTGAGCCCTGCTGCTCCCTGGCAATCCTGCAAGGCAAGCCTGGACTTTGAGAAACTGCATTTATTCTGATGGGCGACGTTAAAACTACCCTGTGTTAAATGTCCTACACTTTGATTCAGTGGTTATTTCTGCTCATTGCTTGAAATTCACATAAAGCCTGGAGGAGACATCAATTGGAGAACCGGTCAAAATGTGCATTGTTTTATCTGTGAGGTAAGCAAGGGTTTGGACAGGCTTCCTGCAGCTCTGATGGTGAGACTCCTGCTCCTGAGCCTGGGGTCTCACATCGCTGCACCCCTTCAGAAGGAGCTGGGGACGCTTTGGGCTCAGCTGGGAATGACCAAACTGGAATTAATGTGAAGGGAAAAATTCTCACCACAGGGTGGTGAGGGAACCCAGCTTCAGGGGGTGCAGCTGCAAGACCTGGGGCCTCATTCACTCCAAAGTGCAGCTGGCTGGCCTGGCTGCAGCCAGTAAAACACCCACACCAGCCCCTTCCAGCAGGAATTTGGGGCTGTGTTAGCTCTGGACCTGCCCTGGTACAGGCACGTGGGACAGAAAGTGCTGCTGTGCACACAGACCTGCATGCAGCTGGCTGGCCTGGCTGCAGCCAGTACAACACTCACACCAGCCCCTTCCAGCAGGAATTTGGGGCTGTGTTAGCTCTGGACCTGCCCTGGTACAGGCATGTGGGACACAGAAGGTGCTGCTGTGCACACAGACCTGGGGGCTCTGTGCAGTGCCAGCATCAGCTGCAGGGTATCGCTGCTCTGTTGGGAATGTGCAGCACACCTGAGCAAAAACACCCAGAAAAACAAATCTGGGATGCTTTTGTATAAACCATTGCCATATTTTAAGAAAAATTACTCTTAAAGGAAAGTTAACATTTAAAGCATTCTGTTATGTTTGCTTTTCACTCGTGCCAGTGTTCCCCTCACTTGCCTCAGCACCTGTAAGCTTTTCCTCTCTGCTGAAATAGCCGTGCCCTGAGGGGAAAGGGGTGGAATATCCACGTGAGCTCGGTGGTCTCTGCTCTCTTACTTCGGTTTTATACCTGAAAAATGCCCTTCCTTTTCCCTGTCTGGCAGCTGTGAGAGGCGTGTGGCCACCTTTGCAATTCCAGGGCTCTCCAAGGCGCTGGGAATGTTTCAGGCTTTACTGGCCGTGCCTCAGCTTTGGACAGCCATTATTTCCAGTAGGACAAATACATGATACTCTATCTCATCCCTGAATCTCCACTTCTGAACTACAACTAAACTGTAATTTTGTTTATATTTACTGACTTTGGCAGTCAGGAAATCCTGAGAGCCGGAGCATATCTTGATAAACTTAAACGGGAGCCTCTGAGACTGCACGATTAATTCAGTTTTGGTGTGAATTCAGTAGTGGTGTACAATAAATCTGACCTGAATGTAGCAGAAAGTAAGAGAATTCTAAATTAATGTTTTATAATAGGTTTATAGTTAAATAAATTTTGTGAAAGCATAGGGGTCTCATTGTTACTCAGTCAGCTTTCCCCATAGCAATATTTTCCCATGATTAAGTTGGAGATCAGATAACCACCTTATGCAGTATATACCCAATAGCAATTTAAAAAATTCAATATCAGCTGTATTATTCTAAAGACTCATTCCATTTTCAATGCAATATAAGTACAAAATAAAGAGATAAACTACATATAAAATGTAAAACATGGGAAAATTTATCACTTGCAAACATAAAAGCCAAAAGGATAAAAAAAGAGAACAAAAGCAAATGGAGGCCATAAAAGAATACAGAAAAAAAAAAAGATAAATCCGCAGCGTTACCTTTTCTATATGCATTTGGCTGGGGTTTATTAAGGTGCATTCGCTCCAGTACGGAATATAATCACCTCTGAAATGCACTTTACTGCCACGGGCTAAATTAATTTATGCTGTGCTGGAAGTGCCGGCCCCTGCTGGGTCCGGAAGGACGGGAGAGCCCCGGGAGAGCCCCAGGAGAGCTGGAGAGCCGGTCCCTGCAGAGGGAGCGGGGCAGGAGCGGGGCTGGGGGCACTCTGTGGGTCTGGGAGGGACCCGGAGCATCCATCCCAGGATCCCATGCCGTCCCACTATCCCATGCCATGCCATGCCATCCCATCCCATGCCATTATCCCATCCCATCCCAGTATCGCATCCCATCCCATGCCATTATCCCATCCCATCCCATCCCATCCCATCCCATCCCATCCCATTATCCCATCCCATGCCATGCCATTATCCCATGCCATGCCATTATCCCATCCCATCCCATGCCATTATCCCATCCCATCCCATGCCATTACCCCATCCCATCCCAGTATCCCATCCCATTATCCCATCCCATGATCCCATGATTCCTGTCCTGCCATGTCCCAGCCATGTCCCAGCCATGTCCCAGCCGTGTCCCAGGCACCCCTGTGGGGCCCTGCTGGGGTGGGGTTCAGGAGGCCCCCGCCCAGCCTGTCCCCCTGGAGCTGTCCCCACGCTCTGGGCAGGAGTGTCCTGCTCTCTGACTCTGGAGAGCCAGACCGGCACTCGTGCTCCTCAAACCCTTCTAGCCAACACCTAATGGCTTCTTCCTATCACTGCAGTTAAGGTCGTGCTAACGACTCCATTATGAACGTGTTCTCCGATATAATTACTGTGTTTTCTGTGTAAGAAGTTGCCCTGAGCTGACATCGTGCAGACGCGGTTCCACCCAGGCACAGATGGTTTGTTTCTGTCCCTTTGCTAAATTGCCATTCACGTCACAATCTCCAGCCGATCCAATAGTTCATAAACACAACAACAGATTTTCCAGCGGGCACTCTGGGTTCACACAGCCTTTTTCTCAGGAAATATAAAAGCTATTAGTGGGAAAATAACCCCACCAAAACCCAGAAAACATTTGAGAGAGAAACTGGACTCCTGCATTATCCAGTGACCCCTGTTTCAAAGAGCATCATCGTTTCTGTTCCAAAGTCACAAAGTTACTGACTTTTGCTCTCCCGAATCTCCTATGTCAGAAATAAAGAGACATGAAACAGAGGCAGTGGAATGAAATATTTACTCTAAAAATAAACAACAGGAGGTGAAGTTTCTGGTGTGAACAGCAGTCTGAAAGGGGAGGTTTTCCGGAGGAATGCTAACTTGCAGTGTCACGCCAAGGTTTGTATCATCACGGCTACTCCCGAGGAGGTCCCTTAGCTCCTGTATGAGCACATTGGAAGTGGGAAAGGTCAGTGGAGCCACCGTGCAAACCCCAGGAAAGCAGCACGGGCCATGTTTCAGGGGTCTTTGTTTCCTCTCTCTGCTTCCTGCAGTGCAGGTGAGATTTCTCACCTCTCCAGGTGAGATTTTTGGACTTACAGGATGTAAACTTGAAGGTTTGCTGAGAGGTTGCTCTGGCTGCATTAATCCAGAGGTTACTAACTCATTTTGTTTGTGGCAAGCACTGATGGGATGGGGAGGAGATGAGTTTGGAGACAATCACTGAGGGTGACCCAGTCCTCTCTCCCAGGATCAGGCTACAAGAGCTGCACAGGAGCCTCCTCCTTTCTGTGCTGCCTGCAGAACAGAACTGTGGGTCTGGTGGGGGACTTCCTGAATTTTCCAGTTTATTATTCCTTTGGCATCAATTTATGGCAGTTCTGAGCTGGGGCTCATTGGTGTGGCAGGTTTCCATGGATCAGAAATATGACACTGCAAGCAAGAGGAGAGAACAGGACTAAGAGGAGTTTGGCTTTTCCCTGACACCGTTCCCTCGTAGCGCATCTCAGGGTTTATTTCCCTCCAGGAACATCACCTTGCCAGCCTGGCTGTAGCTCCCTGTGCCCTGTTCTCCTGGGGTCTGCAGGCTGCCTCTGACACTGAACGGTGCTTGAGCCAGCGCTACTGCCCCTGCACGGGGCTGGCACAGGGACAGGGACAGGGACAGGGACAGACACCCACGGGAGTGTGCTGGACCTATTGGCAGGACAGAGCTGGGGACACGGGCAGGACACAGCCAAGGACACAGGCAGGACACATCCAGGGACACGGGCAGGACAGGCAGGAAGGGACCAGCCCTGGCTTCAGGTGCTGCTCAGCCCCGTGTGCTCCATGCCATGGCCCCAGCTCACTGGGCAGCCCAATGCCAGCCCTGCACCCAGCACCTCCACCCCTCCCTCCTCAGCAAATCCCAAACCTCACCAAACATCAAAACACCTAATTGGGAATAGGTAATAAACTCAATATGCATGAAAATATGCATGAAAAGCCCTGCCCTCAACAGCAGCAGGCTTTTTAAAATTTCCATAATGCTAAGCAGCGTCTTGCTCACACAGCCATGGATCGCGGTGGCTTTGTTGTCATGGATACTGGTACATACCTTGTTTTCTTCCAGAGATCTATCAAGTATGTGCATTTGGATGTTCTCTGGATTTGCCTGAATGTTCTAAGCGCATTTTTACACTAGTAAATAATATTAAACAGCTGTGTAATTTATGCTGGAAGACTGAACACACTCCAGCTCAGTATTTTAACACCCTTTTTTCACCCTTGAGGTTTCCAATCCAAACACTCTGCCCAGTGATATTCTCATCGAGATGGAGCATGACTTGCAAGAAACTGCGTTCCCTCTGTGGGTTTTCCTCTGAGGAACCCCTCCACGTACCAACCACTCCCCAGCCACCCACAGGCAGGGGAAGGAGTCACCAGCCTGGTTGCCAAGCATGAGCTGATTCCTTTCAGGATAATTTGAAAGCTAATCCCAGCCTAAAACAAAATTGAGCAGATTTCTGTGCTGCATCTGCTTTGTTTGGAAGCAGGTTCCCCATCTCTCCTCTCTGGAAAGGCTGGTCCTCCACCTGAAGGTGCTGTGCACCTGAAATGGGAGTTTTAAGTTCCAGCAATGGAAGAATATCCAAACTCCCGCCTTTTGCCTCATTATCTGTTCCTTAGTCCGCAGGAACTTTGTGCTACTTTTGGGCTTGACAGCATCAAGCAGGAGATCTCTTGAGTCCCTGGGGTGCCCATCATCTGTGGCAGTGACAGGGCTCCATTAATGCCACAAATACCACGCCAGAGCTGAGGCCTTCACATTCTGGGTCTGGAGCTGGTGACAAACCCAGGTGATCTCAGTCCTGCCTGCTGAGTCAGCAGCCAAGCCTAAACTCTGTTCTCTGCTTAATGACTGCACTGAGGAGCGTAGCTCAGGCTGGGTAATGGGCTTGTGCCTATGGCTTTCAGTGTTAAATTCAATTAAGTTTCATTTATCAGCAGCAGAGAAAGAAGATGTTGAAATAATAAGACAAGGGAATGACAATATTCTTAGAAAAGAAGCAACATTTGTCACGATTATAGAACAAAACTGCAATAGAGTCAACTCCCTTATCAGCAGTTTGTGAAGTTGAGAGTATATCAAATAAACATGGGATAAATATTTGAGATATACACACATAAACCCCTGCTTCTGAGAGAAAACAACATTTACCTCCGTACAGTGACTCATTACATGCTTCAGATTTGCTTTTAAGCTGCACCTGAGGCCAAGGCACTGAGTGTGCTTCTTGTCCTGTGGCAAACAGCTGGAGAGAAACCATGGCCTAAAACAGAAAACCAGAAAGCCTTAAACGACCTGGGGTGGCCAGGGAGACTTGGTAAGCAGGGGGACCAGGGAAACGAGTGCCTGTACAGAAATCTCTCTGGACACGGAGATCTTGTGGTTCTACCTTCTCTTCCAAGGTGGCAGAAATACAGCCTTGGACACTAGCAGGTGACTGGAAATGGGGATGTTTCCAAAAGGAAGAAATTGAGCCCAGGCCAGGTGTGAGCTCAGGGCAGGTGTGAGCCCAGGGCAGGTGTGAGCTGTGAGCCCAGGACAGGTGTGAGCTGTGAGCCCAGGGCAGGTGTGAGCCCAGGACAGATGTGAGCACATCTGCAGGTGGCTCTGGACCTGCACCCAAATCCAGTGTCTGGGCTGCAGCTCTGTGAGGTGCCAGGCTGGGACTCTGCTGCCTTAATGAGGCCCTTGATGAGAAGATTTCAAAGAAGATCAAAACCTAAGGAAGACCCTGATATTCAAAGGAGGCTGGTGTCTCGTCTTCCCTTTGTACCAAAAAAAAAAAAAAAAGGAAAAAAAAAAAGGAAAAAGAGAAAAAGGAAATGTAATTTTCTTTCATTTGTGTGTGCATGAACAAATTAGTTTCAGAAGCAATTTTACAGTAATTATGACCATCTCCAATGGATTAGATTTTCAGAAATAGTCACTCTAATGTCAAGATGAGAACTTCCACGTTCTGATTTTTTTATTTGATGTTCTAACAATTTAAGGGTTCCAATAATTTGCGTGCATGACTAGACTAGAACAAAAACACATTTACTACTTCTGAATTTTGTGACACTGAAAATTTTATGGTGAAGTGATTTTGACCTTTGGAGGATATAAAAAATTCAATGGTAACATGATCTTTATCTCTCAGCACAGCATGTTATGGTCTGTAGTTTCAGCTCCTTTTCCCTGATAAAGAGGTGTGTTTGATCTTTTATTCCTCCTAATACTTCAAGTGTATCATAATTATAAATTTATTTGGTAATCACTGTGATGGTGCTGATACAAGAATCCTTTTAGCATTGCTGTCTGTGCTACTTCCTTCCACTGGGGATACACTGTGAGCCTATCAAGGTGAAGTACAAAGCTTTCTAATTTTCTTTTAAGTGGAATTTAAGGCAGACAACTTCCGGGAATTTTGGTGAGTTTTGGGAACATCTGCATGAAAAAGGTCTGGTGCCCTTTTCAATAGTGTCTTTGTCCATTTTGGTGGCTTTTGTGGCCAGTTCTCAGTGCCAGCCCATCGGAATTGCTGCTTCCTGGGATGAGGCTTTGTGCCATTGGTGTGGAGTCAACAATTACAAATGATCCATTTGGTGTTCTGTGCGAAATCATCCATCACTGGCCCTGCTAAGTGAGTCTGGTACCATTAAAACTATGTTTAATAGAGCCCACGTTGTGACAGGGTCAGCAGTTGCCATCACAATTAATCACTTGTTTACTGAGGAAGTGAAGAGACTGGAGAGCAAGAAGAATAAGAAGAAGAACAAGCATGCAAAATTAAACATAATCATTATACAAACTGAGACAATTTGCCTCTAGTTTTTCCTCCTCAAATATCTCCTGAAGATTTTCAGTACTCTCTTGCAGGATGAAGCACGTAGATTGCAAACCCTGGGGTGTAAGGAGGGTGTTTTCCCAAGAGAAGGAAGTGCTGTAACTTCCCATCATCAAAAACAGGAATGGGCCTCTTGAGTCTCCTTCCCAAAGTGGTCAGGAAGGAGGAGACAGATGGGTGGAGATAAATGCTAAATGCTGACACACGGTAAACCCTGTTTGCTGCTGTCCCCTGGAATACTGCAGGCATCACACTGTGTGCATATTCCCTTCCCTTTCCCCATTGTTGTGTCCTTTTTATTGTTCATATTCCAAAAATTGAATATAATTTCAAAAGACATATAACAGTAAGATGTGTTTGGGCTGGTTTATTGCAATTGCAGATGTATGTTCCACTTTTATCCTAACAGCAAAACACAGCAAGGACTGCAGCCTTAGACTTCATGCCTTTGTGGAACATACAAATGAGAGTCAGTCTTTATTCTCTAACCAGGATGGGAAAACAAAATTAGTGCTCAGTCTTGAAGCAATTACCCCCAGGTACCATCTCCCCCAAACCACAGCAGGCTGATGCTGAATGTGCTTCCTTTAAATCCAAACATACCCTCTGTTCTTACGAGCAGCTGTGGCCAGACATGAAAAAGCATCAGACATCATCATTCATGTATTAACAATTAATTATTTAGTTATTGGCTCAAAGCAAAGCCAGCACACCGGGACTTCAGTTGTTTGCATTCCTCAGGCTTGCAGCCACCTGTGTAAGTTCTGTCTTGTGGGAGGAAAAGCCACCTAAAACCACCCCAAATTCTCTCAAGTTTGTCCTGCACTGGCTCCCAGCAGGTTAGTCCTCATGGGGAAATCAGTCCTCACGGGGAAATTAGGTGCTGATCCTTGTTAATAGCCTCTAGACAGATCTTTTCCCAGAGCAAGGCCAAAACATAGCAAAATCTTTGTTTGAAATCCAATTCTCCTGTACGTGCCACCAGTAGTTCCCACTGCAGAAATCAACAAATCGCTGTAACTCCTCTCTTTGAATTTATTATATTTATGACAAATTTTATCTGTTCAGTTTCAAATGTTGTCAGTGTGTACCTTGTACTAAACATGTTCTGTGTTTGGGCAGACACAGATAAATCTCCATAAGGAAGTGCACACACACACACACTGAACATGCAATTAGGCTAATTAATGACCAGCTGACTGCAGATCAGCACCGTGCTGGAAGGGAGCTGGGGCAGCTCCTGACATGGGTGGGATTGTTTGGCATTTGAGCAGCACAGAGGAGATGTGAATTTAACTCAATTTTTTCTTACTTTCCGGAATATCTGTGACCTTTGATTGCGGCTGTGACACCACGGTCAGAGGGTACTGGCTGCTCAGAGCTGGGGATGCAGAGCTGAGCTGTGCAAGGAGCCGGTCAGAAATGGCAGAAATGACAGCACAAGTGTGTCAGGGCCCCTCTGGCCCAAACAGCTGATGTTCTTTGGCTAATCACGTCCCTGTAGTCAGGGAAAGAGGATGATGTGTGTGCTCATGCTGAGGGGGATGGCTCAGGCACAGGTCACTGGGAACTTGGGAAAACAGAGTGTGTAGTCTGAGCAGGTGCCCTGGGGAGCCATTGATTCTTGTTTCGGTGTCTGGGCTCACAGTGATGACAGAGTTATAGAATGGTTTGTGTTGGAAGGGACTCTCAAGGGTCACCTGCTGCTCTGCAGTGAGCAGGACCGTCCTGCTGGACCAGGCTGAGCCGCTCTGTGCCAGGTTTGCAGGAGGGGCACTGCTCCAGTCTGACATGCTGGCATTTGAGAAATGTCCTTATTTTCCTTTTGGCAAGAGTGGGATGTATTTCCAGTTCTTGGAAGCTTTTGCTTATTAGATAACAGAAATTAGTTTCTGGAGGAATCTGAAGCAAAACCTATTGCTTTTCTCCTTGTCCTTGAGCCAGTCCCACCAGTGCAGCCGGCTGGGGTTGATGGGCAGTGCTGGCCAAGGTGACCTGTCTGGGAGGACGTGCACCAGGCTGTGCTGCTGGTGGGGAGGGGTATTTGTACACATGTTTTCTGCTATGTAAATACTGCTCAAGGGGTGATTTACTGCACCTAGCACTGCTGTAGTTAGATTTGGAGGAGTAAGCCAAAATAGCTCTGAGTTTGTGGTCACCTTGAAGGCACAGGGGCTCAGGAACCTTGACAATGTGCTTAGAAAAAGCAGTGATAATCACGAGTACTTGTAATGACCGTGGCTTTCACAGACAGACCATTTTCACATTCTGAGCGAAAAGATGGCAAGAGAACATTGTTAGCGAGCTCATTAGTCCTCTGAAACTGCCAAGTAAAGCCATTAATGGCGAGAATCAAATTTGATAAGGATGGGATTTGCAAAGGCAATCTTTGAGGACATGGAAAATGCGTTTGCTGGGGTTGGTTTGCCAGCTGTCTGTAACACCTGAACAGAGAGCCCCTGGCCTCAGGGGGTGCCTCTGCACCTGGCACTGCCCTGTCCCTGCGTGCCTCTCTGGGATGAGCTCTGCACGGTGTTGGCATTGCCTTGCCTGTCTGTTGTGGAGGTCAGCAGTGAATGAGGCATAAATAAACAAATAAACAAATAAATAAATGCTGATTCATCCCTCTCTTTCCTTCTACTATTTATTTTCCACCCTGTTTTTATTTACTTTCTTCCCTACATTTCCCTGTTGGGCCCCTGTTGGCAGGGTGTGACAGAATTTTCCCTGCTGCTTCTGTCACCTCATTCCTCTCTGTTACAGGCTGTGGTTGGGCTGTGGAGGGCTCCCCCCTCCCTGCAGGCCGGCCTCGAGTGGGTCTCGCAGGAGCTGGGCAGGGTCCCTGTGTGGAGATCAGTGGAATTCCCAGAAACCCTGGAGCCACAGGTCACACAGAGAGGACAAACCCCTGAACAGCAGCAAGGTAGGAACGGTTTGGTGAGAGTGCGGGGGAGTTTCAATGGACAGAGCCTGGCACAGAGGGAGGCACCACCCGTGTCTGGGCAGGCACAGGACGCTCCCAGCCGTGGCACAGCCCGGCCCTGGAGGGGAACAGCTCCCAAGCAGGGGGACAGCAGAGCCCCTCTTTATTGCAAACACAATGTGACGTGATGCGCACAATGAACATCAGGAAGTCTGAGTTATTCTGTGAAAGAAAAAGCATGGGTGAAACAAGCCATGTTTTATGAATATTTTTCCTTTTCCCAAGGTCGTAGTTGCTTTTATGTTCCATAAACAAAGCACTGTGGGCTTTTGTTCTTCCAGAAGAACACAGCCTGGCAGGTAAGGAGCAGTTCAGCTTGGAAGTAACATGTTCAGCCCTGAAAGCAAGAGGCTTAGATAATACAAACATTTAATATTTGAGTATTTGCACAGGACCACTGTTATTAATGATAGGATGGATGATCCAGTGTGAATGTAATAGTAAAAGGTTTTTATGAGCAATATAGCAATATGAGATTGCATATCCAGTGCCAGAATCAGAGCTTCAGACACAGGGGAAAATGGTCACCTTTGTTTGTTTAGTTAGTTACTTATTCATGGTAAAACTTGCTGGTTTTCTTTCATGACACAGGAATTATCCTCCTCCTCCAGCACAGACACTGCTTTACCTTTCAGTGCTGAACTCCCTTGTGCTTAATTTCTCGAGCAGAAAAGCTGCTGTTTCTGGCCTCTATTGCAGCTCTGAGCAGCCCTGGGGTGTGAGATGCTGCACATCTGGCTGTGCCTGACGCTGCACATCTGGCTGTGGGGGATGCTGCCCATCCCTGGTGCCCTGGGCAGAGCAGACACGGCTGTGGCTCACTCTGGGCCAGCACCCCGTGCCTGGGCTGGGAGGGCTGTCCCACACCCCATCACACGCTCTCAGGGAGGGTGAGTTGCCGAGGGGAAGCCACAAACCCTCACACCACGGGTCTGTAACACTGCCTCTGCTCCTGCGGCTGAGGAGCATGGGGTGAGAGGTGATGCAGGCTCTGCCTTGGCTGCTGGGGCATTTAATACCGGGTGTAATTGGCCCGTAACTACAAAGTGTCCTTGCCAGGGCACAGCTCTGTGAGCTGTTCACAATCACAGACAGGTTTGTGCTTTGCAAAGCACCCTGAAGGACTGCTGCTGGTGCTTCCTCCTCCACTGGCCCGGGCAAGGGGGGTCCTGTCCCCAGTATCCACCAGATGTCCATATTCCCCCCCAAACCGAGATTTAAAACATGCTGCAATGTTGGTTTCACATCCCACATACTAATTCAATTATAACAAAGTAAGATACTGAAATTAAACACCTGGATTGTAAAAAATAAATATGTTAATTTATGTTGCAATATTGAAGTTGTAACTTTACATATTTCCCTTCTTCCCTGGGAAAGGGAGAGGGGAGGGCGATTGGAGGGTCCTGGTCTGCAGCAGCCCCTTGCATCCTGCCTGTCCCTGCTCCCTGCTCTGCCTGGCGCCTCTCAGGGCTCGGTGGTTGCAGGGGCTGTGTGAGGAGATTGGGAGCTCTGCTCCTGGAGTTATCAGCGCTCAGCCAGAGCTGGGGCCGTGCTGAGCTCCCTGACCTCGCGGTGTCATCATCAAACTATCTTCATGTGGGATCCAGCAGCCTCAGCAGTTCCTGCGGGATGTCATTCTCCAAGTATCTGGGCATCTGCCTCAATTTAGAACCATTTTCATTCAAACTCTTGCAAATTTGGGATACTTTTTTACCTTCTGGGCTGAAGTCAGGTTTGGGCAGCACCTCAGTTGTGTTGACTTTTTTTCCCAGATTTTTGTGAGTGCTTCCAGAGGAGCATCCCGAGGGGATGCTCTCCCCAAGAGCTGCACTCCCTCCTGCATTGCATGAGCAGGTGTGATCCCACCCAGCTGCCCCAGCCTGGCACTGCCCGAGCTCAGGTGAGCGCAGCCCCCCGGCCTGGGCACCTCGGCAGGGTCTGTGCCCAGGTCAGCAGAGACCATCGGCCTGAGCACCTCGGCAGGGTCCATGCCCAGGTGAGCAGAGCCCATTGGCCTGGGCACCTCGGCAGGGTCTGTGCCCAGGTGAGCAGAGCCCACCAGTCCATGGCCAGGTGAGCAGAGCCCATTGGCCTGGGCACCTTGGCAGGGTCTGTGCCCAGGTGAGCAGAGCCCACCAGTCCATGTCCAGGTGAGCAGAGCCCATTGGCCTGGGCACCTTGGCAGGGTCTGTGCCCAGGTGAGCGGAGCCCATCACTCCGTGCCCAGGTGAGAAGAGCCCATTGGCCTGGGCACCTTAGCAGGGTCCGTGCCCAGGTGAGCGGAGCCCATCACTCCGTGCCCAGGTGAGCGGAGTGCATCAGTCCAAGTGCTCCCTGAAAATGTGCAAGACCAGGTAGGAGAGGGCTTGGGGCAGCCTGCTCTGGTGGAAGGTGTCCCTGCCCATGCTGGGAGGGTGGAATGGGGTGGTCCCTGGGGTCTGATCCAACCAGGCCATTCTGTAACTGTATGGCACACATGAACAGCCCCCCGAGCCAGGCAGGGTGGGGACCCCAGACCTGCTCCCACCCCCTCGCTGTGGCCACCCCACAGCATTTCTGAGCTGAGAAATGGTGAGCGTACTGAGTGCTGAGATTCACAGCCCCAGCTGGCAGGGCTGCTTCTGTAAGCGATGAAGTGGGAAACTTCACGGCTTCACCGAGTGGTCCTCGCATTCACACCTCCACATGTGCCACAGTCTGGTGTTAATGTGCTCCGAGCAATGAGCGTGGGGAGCACTGCCTGGGCAGCACAACCTGCCAGTCTTCCCCGTGCTGGCCGTGCTCTCTGCCTGCTCCGGGGGTTCTTGCCTCGCCGATGGGCATGGGGCTGTTTGTGGTGCCAGGGAGCGAGAGGTGGCAGTGCCCAGCACCAGCACCCCCAGCACCTGCAGAGCAGCCCCTTCAGCAGGAGCACGTGGGCCTCACGCTTCCTTCCATGGGTAATGCTCATCTGGGGCCTTGGCATCTCCCCTTGCTCATGGAGCCCCTGGCACAGAGCCCCTGGGCACCAGTGCTGCTGGAGACCCTCCAGTGCAGCCTCACCACGGGCACAGAGCCCTGTGGGCAGCGCTGCTCAGGGAGCTGCCAAACGCCTCTGCTGGGATCAGGGCGAGGGGGGAGATTGCTCACAGCAACCTTGGGAGCCCAATCACACCAGGGTGTCCTGGGAAAATAAATATTTATGAGGAAAAGCCACAAATTGCCAAGTTATTCTGCAAATTATCAGAGAGCTGGAACATATTGTGGAAGGAAAAGGTATTTTCTGAAAAGACCTTTCAAGCACAATGCCTCATTCTCTGCAATGTTCATCTTCAAAAACCAAGAATGGGGAAGGATTAATGGTCCAGGACCCTGCGAATTCGCGCTTCCCGGAACAAAGAACAAAGATGTAAAGCCTGTCTTCAAATGTCCCTGTTTTCTACAAAGGAATATAATTTTGCTTCTGTCATCATTTCAAGAAATACTTTCTCCACAATGATTTCTCTTCCAAAGTCAAAGAGTTGAAATCTTATAAAAAAAAAAGAAGAGGAAGAAAAAACCCTTGCATTTTCTGGGAAAAAAAAAAAAAACCAACAAACCCAGCAGCACAGGCTCTTATTTTGCTGGCAGAGGCAGAAATCACTTGAAACAAGAAGAAAGAAGGAGAAGCTGAACATGTTTCAATTAAAAAAACATTATTAGCTCACAAAGGAAGAGATAAAAAAGGCTTTGCTCTCGAGGAGAGCGATGGGGCTGCCTGCTGTCAGCAGTGCCCTCCTGGGCTGGGGAGTGGTGCCTGCTGCTGCCAGGACAGGGCTGGCATGGCCCTGGCAGTGCCCCAGGCTGTGCCCTGGCCCTCCCCAGCATCCCCACTCCCCAGGAAAGGGAAAAATGAAATAGTGAGTTGGCATTTGGAGTTTGATTCCCTGCCCCTGTTGGCGTTTGGAGTGTGCTTCCCAGCCCCTGTTGGCATTTGGAGTTTGGTTCCCAGCCCCTGTTGGCGTTTGGAGTTTGGTTCCCAGCCCCTGTTGGCGTTTGGAGTTTGGTTCCCAGCCCCTCTGGCCTGGCAGGGGCTGGAGGCTGGAGAGGGGCCCTGCTGCTCCTCGGGCAGCTGTGGAGGTGACACTGAGGTGGCCTTGGTGGCCCCACTGCCTCCATGCCGCGCAGGGGGCAGGCAGAGGAGTCTGTGTGCAGAGCCCTCCTCACCTGTGCCCAGGTGGGTGAACCTTGAACCCACGGGGCTCTGCACCTGGGATCTGAGGGGCTTTGCTGTGTGGGCACAACCAGGTGCACAGCCCCTGCCTGATCACCCAGTGCTTGCTCACAAGCAGAATTACTTGGGCTGAAAGGAAACTCAGATGAATCACAAAAGATCTTGTAAGAAATGAATCCAAACCGTTCTCACTCCTCACACTAAGAGCAAACACAACATAAAGAAGATGCTCTGGCAGCATCGTGTGGTTGATGGTCACCAGAGAGCTCATTTTTGTGAATATCTCTTAATTTCCAGGCACTTGTTGTGTGCTTATAAATAAGTAATACCATCTCATCTGGAAACAGACACTTAGGAAATGGCATTTCTCAGGCTGTAACATTGCTATGCAGAGAACACATTTGAGGGCAACAATCTGACAAGTTAAACGCCTGGTGATGCCCACAGCTGTCCTGGGTGCCCATGAACTCTGTGGCTTTTGAACTTTATTTATTATGGATGATACAATGAGCCCGAGCGCTCCTGAGCAGCGAGGCAGTGCTGAACATAACGAGCAGCAGCGTGTCCAGTGCTGGTGACCTGCTCAGCCCCGGGCTGTCCCTGCTCAGGTGTTCTCCGCGCAGGAGTCACCGTGCTAATCCATCATCCTGGGCAGTGGCGCTCCCAGGGATGGCACCCAGGGTGTCACCCAGCACTAACTGGCTGTCACTGCCACGGTGCCCTGCGAGATGCTGCTGTCCCACGGGGTGGCACTGCCAGGAGGGGGGAGGGAACAGCAGCCACAGCCGCTCATTGGGGCAGCTCTGGGTGCTGCTGCTGGGGGAGCAGTGCCAGCAGTGCCAGCAGTGCCAGTTCCTGCTGGCCTCCCAGGGAAATGCCTGGCTGCCCTGCAGGGGTGACGAGCTGTCCCTTTGATCTGGGGTCCCTCCTCCTGCTGAGGGTCACTGTCCCACCCCCAGAGGTGCCCCGTGGGTTGCTGTGTGTGGCTGGGGAAGGAGGGACAGGTGAGCTGTGACCGTGTTCACAGGGGTGCCAGGAGGAGGGGAGAGATGAGGATCTGACCCCATGGTTCAGAAGGCTGGTTTATTATTTTATGATATATATTACATTAAAACTATACTAAAGGAATAGAAGAAAGGATTTCATCAGAAGGCTGGCTAGCTAAGAATAGAATAGCAAAGAATGATAACAAAGGTTTGTGGCTCAGCTCTGTGTCCGAGCCAGCTGACTGTGATTGGCCATTAATTAGAAACAACCCCATGAGACCAATCCCAGATGCACCTGTTGCATCCCACAGCAGCAGATAACCATTGTTTGCATTTTGTTCTTGAGGCCTCCCAGCTTCTCAGGAAGAAAACTCCTAAGGAAAGGATTTCCATAAAAGATGTCTGTGACAGTGAGCCACACCACACAGCACTCAGGCATCCTCCTCATCTGGCTTGGGATGCCTCTGGGGAAGCTGGGGCAGGAATTGTGGCTTGGTGTAATACACACAATTTAAATTCCCCTTCCCCTGTCCCTTTCCAATGAGAAGTTGTCTGGATTTTTTTCCCCCAAACAATGTTTTAACCACAGCTCTGTATATTTCCACTGTTCTGTCTGGATGCTGCTTTTAAGATTTTACACTGTTTTAGGGTTGTGAAAGGGTCATTATGAACTCGCACCCCAAGCTACAAGATAAATATATAATTACATATCCTACAGCTCCCTCCCTCCCTATCTCATGTAACTGACCTGGCAGGTTCATTCTAATGCTTCTCCTGAAAAATGAGTGATGGATCTCACTCAACTTTAAGAAATGGCAGCACTCTTCAAGGCAAGAAAGGTGGAACCATCTCCTGCCTAGATATAAACAGGACTTTTGTCTGATGTCCAGGTACCTGGGTATGAATTAATCATCAGCCTGCAGTGGAGGAAATGTTTCCATTTGCTCAGCAGCAGAGGGATTCAACTCCTGCTTCATGAATTCTTTATTGTTAAATCTTATATATCATGTAAATTAACTATGAGTGCCTGAAGCTTACTAACAGGAGCAGTGCAGGATTTCATGGTCAGTTCTCACACTGCTGAGAGCCTGTGGTCAGCAGCGAGTGGGGAAATTTGGACACATCTTGGGGTTTCAGTTTGGATCACTTGTTCTTCCTGAAGCTTCTGGAATTTCACCCAGCTGTGACCTCTTGCTGCAGCTGCTCCTGTGGGACCAGAAAGGTCTGGGTGCTGGAGTGGGCAGAGAGGTGACAGGAAGGTCCCAGGTGGGGCGGGTGGAGCTCAGGCAGGACGGAGGAACCCATCCTGGGCTGGAGGAAGCTCCTGGGCCCGGGACAGAGGGGGCACAGAGGTGACATTGGGGCATTATGGTCTATTGGCTGTGATCTTGGGAACTTGGGGTACAGAATGGGATGGGATGGTCACAGCATCTCAGACTGGCTGGGGCTGGCAGGGACCTCAGGCTGGGTGGTCTTGAGCTGCATGGAGAGTTGGCTGTTGAAGCAGAAGAGCTCCAACAGCATCTTATACACCATTGTGTCCCTGAAATACGGCACAAGAACTGATGTGTGCAGCTGTAGTGTCGGCTCCATAGGCCATTGGAAAGTGAGATGCTGACAAGCAAAGTTTTTAAATGCTGAGGCCCATGGAAGTGGCAAAGCTGCCCTGGATTTGGCTTTCTTCTCGAGGAGGATGTGCAGGTACCTGCTGTGAGCTTTGCAGGGCTTGATGAAATTAATTTGTTGTCTGTTCAGGCAAGTGCCTCTCCAAGACACAGCATCCTGAGCACCCAGGTGTGAGGCTGGGGATGGTTTGGAATAGAATTCAGCTTCATGGAGTCTTGGGGTGCTTGTTGGTGCAGGGAGAGAGCTCTGCCTTCTGCCTTTCTGCTCAGCCACTGCTTCTTCAGATCCTCCTTTCCCTCTGGTGTGTGCCAGGGTGTGTGATGGTGTTCACAGGGGTCCCAGGATGAGGGGAGAGACGAGGATCTGACTCCGTGGTTCAGAAGGCTGATTTATTATTTTATGATATACATATTACATTAAAACTATACTAAAAGAGTAGAAGAAAGGATTTCATCAGAAGGCTGGCTAAGGATAGAATAGCAAAGAATGATAACAAAGGTTTGTGGCTCAGCTCTCTGTCCGAGCCAGCTGACTGTGACTGGCCATTAATCAGAAACAACCCCATGAGCCCAATCCCAGATGCACCTGTTGCATCCCACAGCAGCAGATAACCATTGTTTGCATTTTGTTCCTGAGGCCTCGCGGCTTCTCAGGAGGAACAATCCTCAGGAAAGGATTTTCCATAGAAGTTGTCTGTGACAAGGGTGTGCTCTGGGCTTTAATCCACCTGAAGGCAATGTCCCTGAACTAAAGGAGGGGACACTTAGATTAGGGACACTTAGATGAGGGATTAGAGGGGACACTCAGATTAGGGATTAGAGGGGACACTCAGATTAGGGATTAGAAGGACATTCCTCCCTGTGAGGGTGGGCAGCCCTGGCACAGGTGCCCGAGCAGCTGTGGCTGCCCTGGATCCCTGGCAGTGCCCAGGGCCAGGCTGGACAGGGCTGGGAGCATTTGGGGCAGTGGGAGGCATCCCTGCCATGGCAGGGGGCTCTGGGTGGGATTTGAGAGCCTTCCCAACCCAAACCAGGCTGGGAATCTGGTCAGACATTTTGCCATTTTCTCAAAACCCTTTGTGTTGCAGCTTCCCACGTTCGGATGCAGCTCCAGCTCCAAAGTAGGAGGGCAGCTTCAAGGATGGAGTAATAATCTCCCTGCTTTTCTCTCCTGCTTATTGTTTTTTCTAACCACCACCTCCATCTCGTCTGTACAGATAATTTCTATACAATAAGCCTCGTGGAACAGCTTCGAGTGTTCAGTGTAATGACGGGAGCAGTGAGGCAGCTAGGTAGATAATTTATTTGATTTCAAAATGCTGCCACATTTATACATGGAAAACTTTAAAAGAAAATTAAACTCATTAAAAGCCCCCACATAAATTGTTTTTGCAACAAAGCAATTAAGAAATCTCTCCTCTCCAGCACGGTGGGCAACATTCTAAATAAAATAAAGCCCAAATTACCTTTTGCTGGAAACAAAGTAAAAGCTATCTCTTGTGACTTAATAAGAAATTGGGGTTTTAGAATTAATACAAAGGTTTAGCAGCTTCCTTCTGTATATGTTGCTAAGCATTTTCCTGAAATTGCCTCAGAAAAAAGCAAACAATGCAGAAGGACCACATCCATGAGAGAGTTTGGGGTTTTTTACTAAAACTAAATTACAATGCTTTACAATACAGGAAAAGGAGTCAAGGATTTTATTTTCTTCTGCCAGCACACGTGTGCAGAGGTTTGACAGGGTTTTATTTGGATTTATTTTCATTATCTTAGCTCCAGACTACTCTTTAAAGCCCCCTCACCCCATCCCTGGTTTCTATGGGAACAAAGAAATAATGCTGCAGGAGTGGAGTGCGGAATATGGGGACTGTCCTGTAAACCCTGGGGAGCACGTTTGCTCAGAGCAGAGTCCCCCAAAGGGCTGTCGGGGCACTGAGGGTGGCACGGTGACTTTCCCCATGGAGCAGGATTTACTCAGAGCAGTGTCCCCTAAGGGCTGTCAGGGCACTGAGGGTGACACGATGGCTGTGCCTGATGTCCCCAAGGAGCAGCAGGATTTACTCAGACAGTCCCCTAAGGGCTGTCAGGGCACTGAGGGTGGCACGGTGACCGTGCCTGATGTCCCCATGGAGCAGGTTTGCTCAGAGCAGTGTCCCCTAAAGGCTGTCAGGGCACTGAGGGTGACACGATGGCTGTGCCTGATGTCCCCAAGGAGCAGCAGGGCAGGCAAAGCTGCAGTGATGGAGGGGCAGGGTGGGATGCTGGCAGCCAGGAGTGACCCCTGCCTGGAGTGACCCCTGCCCAGAGAGTGACCCCTGCCCAGGCACCCCCCGGGGAATGTGGCCACCTCTCTCTGCTCCCTCCGGGGATGTGCTGGGAGCTGGGGGGCTCTGGTGCACCCCAGGATGGGTTCCTGCAGTGGCAGCATGCTTTGGGTTGGAAAAGCCCCCTGAGACCATGGAGGCCCCTGCTAACCCTGCTCTGCTGAGTCCTGCACTGAGCCAGGTCCCCAGGGCTGTCCCCATCCCCTCTCCCATCCCACGGGGGCTGTGAGGGCCAGGTGTCACTGTGCAGGGTGGTGGCACCACCAGAGCATCTGCCTGGGCTGTGAGAGCCGAGTCACAGGGACGATACTAAACGGGCCATTAATAAATTGCAGCTGTGTAGAGGAAATATGAATCTACTGAGATGTTCCTGCTGGATCAAGCTGTTCCTGCCCCTCTTGGAACGACCCTGGTGGAGAACTCCTCTTTCCTGGCAGGGTCTCTGCTGCTCTGGAAAGAGCTGAATAAGGATGGGACACATTCAGCTCAGCTTGCATCTCCACCACCATCCCAGCCAGGCCCAGTGTTGGGGAAGGGCTATTGTGGGATGTCAGGCTGCTCCATGCAGCCCTGGAGCTCTGCAGGCCTGATCCACACAGAAAGCCTTCCTTTGGCCTGTGTGTGACAAATAAAACAGTTCCATGCAGCCTGGGCTCTGCAGGCCTGATCCACACAGAAAGCCTTCCTTTGCCCTGTGTGTGACCAGGAAAACATCTCCACGCAGCTCCACGGGCCAGGGCAGCAGCTCTGGAGCAGGGAGCCATGCAGCCTGGGCTCTGCAGGCCTTTGGAAGGCGGCCAGTCCCGCAGGGTCCCTCCCAAACCTACTTAATTGCATGAAATAAGATGAAAAGACAGGCTAATGAGAAACCCCATCTGCCAGCCAGCTAAAATTAAGGCTGCCTTCTTCAGTGAAATGTGCTCAGATATCTGTATTCCTTTAATATCTCCTCAGATGGCCGAGCAGGTTTCAGACACGGAAATGGTGCTGCTCTCAGCTCTGGTTTTTTCCTTGGTTTTCCTAGTTTGCCCTGAACAGCAGGGGAAGTGGAAAAAATTGGCTGAAGGATTCTGTTTCAGCATGAACTTATTTTAGAGAGCATCAGCTCATAAAGCTGCCGTCCAACCTGCTCATTATTACATTATATTACGTGATTCAATGATTCATGATATCAAATTGGTTACGGATGGATGTAGCAGGTGGTCTCGGGGCACTTTTGAACTTGCTGGAAGAAACTGGGACAGAAATTCAAAAGAAGAGAATTTTCAGAGCAGCCCTGAGGGTATTTGTATGGTGAAAGGAGGTACACAGGGAAAGGTCTTTTACTCCCCTGGTGCTCCCAATGCTCCCCTGGTACCCCAGTGTCCCAAGGCAGCTGGTTTGTTTAGTTCACCTTTATAATCCCTCTCTGGAGCTCAAGGGCAGGTGTTGCTGGCTGCACAGGGTTGGGCAGGGAGCACCCACAGCCTGAGGGCCCAGGGAGGGTCTGGCTGAGGAGGGGGCCCAGCACAGAGGGTCCCCTGTGTCCCTGTGCATGGCCCTGAGAGCGGGCAGCACCAGGCCAGGTGTGCCCTGCAGGGAGCATGCAGCACTGAAACCTGGCAGGTGCCTTGCTGTGGAAAGTGCATATTCTATGGCCCTACGCAGGTATTTACCAAATGTATTTTGATGTATTGATTGCTAGTGCTGTATATGTATTTTGATGTATTGATTAGTAGTGCTGTATTAACATTTTAATAATAAATGTAGTCTTGTAATTAAAAGGCAACTTTTGTAGTTAAAATAAGAACTATGTTAGTGGGGTTTTTTTAAGAAAGGAATGAGGCACTCGCACCAGACAGCAGCCACAGGACACCTGAATCTGTCAGAGAAAAGAATTTATTGCCCCATTATCAGAAGAAATTAACTTCTTCCTGCCTTGAAGTGCTGTCAGGATTAGAAGGAAGAAGTTGATGATGACCAGACAGAATCCTGTATTTGAATGGAATTTATGCATCATGTATGAGGTGTACGAATATGCAACAGGCTGTTGTTTTTAACGATTAATCCTTTGTTAACGTGGGGCCTTTTTTGGGCTCAGGCTGCCCAGAAAAGTTACCTGGACATCCATAACTCTTTGTTTTTATTGTCTCCTATTGTCCTAATTCAAATTGTCCAAATTATT
Source organism: Melospiza georgiana (assembly GCF_028018845.1). Taxonomy (NCBI): domain Eukaryota; kingdom Metazoa; phylum Chordata; class Aves; order Passeriformes; family Passerellidae; genus Melospiza; species Melospiza georgiana. Next base: position 31,573,845 of record NC_080438.1, on the reverse strand, counting down.
ATTACTCTAATTGCATTACTATTTTTATAACAATTTTATTGCCATTAAACTTCTAAAACTTTTAAAACAAGTGATTGGCATTTTCCTCACTTGCCAGCTCCAGCTGCAGCTGGTGTGGGCTGGAGCTGTGCCCCTCAGCAGCATCCCTCCTCCTGCTGCAGCCCGCCCAGGTGCTGAATACACAGACATCACCTCATTTTAACCACCCAGCGTGGACACAGGAGCCACCTGGCAAGTCAGCAAAAGCTCTAGCAGTGTGGAGTCATGGACAGAAACGGAGAATCTATCACAACCTAGAAACAAATAACCACCAAACAGCCCGTAGTACCCGAGGACTGTTCAAGGACAAGTTCTTAAAGCAAACTGTGCACATCTTTGGAAAACACGTATTGATCTCGACCATGCCAATTGAGAAATAAATGTCTAATCACTGTTTCATGGATTAAGACTGAGGGAAAATGTATTTTTTCTCTCTCCACAAGCTATTGTTCAGACAAAGTAGTCTCAGTTAATCAATCTTGTGATAATAGCTTTCAGGGCAACAGTGTGATTGAAATTCATCTTTCTTTATTTCTCCATACCACAATGCAAAGAGAGCCGGGGAGGCAGGAACACAATTACAGCAATCTACATTGAAATGGCAATTATTCAGGGCTGGGCTTTTTGAGGTGGTTCTCCTTCAGAATCCAGACTTTCTGCCCTGTGAAAAGGCATTTTGGAAGTGTTTAAGGCCAGTTACCAATTGCAGCCCTGGCATCAGAGGTTCTGTTGGCCCTGGTGAATGACTGAAGTGAGGAACGAGTGATGTGAATGGTGTGCCTGCCTGCCCAAGCCATAGAAATTGACCTTAAATGTTTGATTTCGCTTTGTCTTGCAGCAGGAGCAGGAGCAGGGAGGCACCTGGAGCCAGGGCAAACTGCAGAGCTGCCAGGTTGTTCCTGGAGGAATCACCTGTGTCCCTTCCTCTGCCCCGGGATGGAGCTGTGCAAATAAATGAACCCTCCCTTGAAGGAATCCAGCCCTTGGAGGGGCTGGGCACAGCGCAGGGAGAAGACTTGGTCCTGCAGATGGAGAAATAAAAACACCACACTTAAAAATGAAAGCTGGGAGAAATAAGAAACCCCACACTTAAGAATGAAAGCTGAGGTTAGAGTGAGGAACGCTGGTGGAGCTGAGAGAGTCTGCACAATATGATAAGAGCATGTTTTTAAGGAGTTCTCATTTTGGTGAAAATTAGTTTTGGATCCTCATCAGTGTATTCAGGAGAAAAATATGACTGTAATGTCTATAGAAGAGAGATAAAAAGGAGATCTGCTGAAGGAGAAGTAATGAATTTACACTTCCAACATCCATTCTGAGGTGCAGAAGATACATTACTCTACATTATGCCTATATTAGACTTAAACAAATTTCATTATGAAAAACAAGATTAGAGGAGAGCAGAGCAATTTGAAAACAGCCAGTAATTATATGATTGCTTAAAATAAAGAGCTTTCAGGGTCGTAATACATGTACTTTTGGATAACCATATATAAAATTCATATTAAAATGATGTAAAGGGACAGCATTAAATCCACTAGAGCGCAGGGTTTGGGACTGCCTTTAACCCCTCCTGTCCCTCTGTGCTGGGCCACAATCCAGCTCTCTCACGGGGAACAGTGAGGATGAACTCCATTTACTGGGGAAAGAAGTGGTAGCCAGGGAAGGTCCAGCACGGTGGCAGGTGCTGTGACTGCAGACACACCAGGGCAGCTGTGCTGTGGCTCTGTGCTCAGCTCCCTGGCTTGCCCACAGCTCCTGCCCTGCTCACCACAGCCCTTGCTGCCCCCAGGCCCCCCACCCCACCCCAGCAGCAGAGGGGCTGCAGTCTAAACAATGAGCAGGCACCACTCTTCCCACGCAGAAAATGTCATTGTGCAAACCCACCAGCCATCCTCTCCTCCAAAACGTGTTGCCTTGCAGAACTCACTCAAATTGTTGTTATGCAAAGTCACTTTGGTGCCAGGGTTGCACTTTGGGGATTTCTGCTCTCAGGCTGAGATCCTTCCTGCTAAAGCAGCATCTGGAATGGAGTGTCAGGATGTCAGCAGTGGGACCTTCACCTGTTAGCAACACAGGAACTGGGCAGCTCATTTTAGTCAGTGTTTTATGCAACCTGGGCATATAAGTAGGATGGAGAATGCAACCTGTTGATTCTTAAAATCTTGCTCCTGGAGCATTCCAGATCTTGTTTCCATAGCTAGATGGAGTGGCAGGCACAGCTTGAACACCAGGACAGGAGGAGGGTGCCTGGGGAAGGGAGGGACAGCTCAGGGCGGCTCTAACAGCTCTAACCCAGCTCTAACCCAGCTCTAACAGCTCTAACCCAGCTCCAACAGCTCTAACCCAGCTCCAACAGCTCTAACCCAGCTCTAACCCAGCTCTAACCCAGCTCTAACCCAGCTCCAACAGCTCCAACAGCTCCAAGTTTTCCTGGCACTTGGGCAAAACCTCAAACTCTGCTTGGGCTAAAAGGGTCCTTCCAGTCGGGGTTCTCAGAGAGCCAGGACAAGTGTGGGTGAGCAGCGCAGAAATCTTTTCAGAAATCCCATTTATTCCTTGGGATACACTGATGCAAAATGCTAGCACAAAGCCCATTTCCCCAAAAGGCACTTATAAATCAGATTCATGCCACGATGAACAAACACAGAAGATTGTAAAAATCACCCGAATGTGTGAAACTTATGAAAGTCCCAAAGAAATGAAAGGAAGATCTGACTGCAATAACAGTTCAGTCAGCTCTGCTAAGTGCGCTGCCTGCAGCAAATAGGCAGTTGCCAATATTTATGTTATTGCTCTCTCTCTCTTATTCTTCTGGGTAAGCCTACACATCACTCCAGACTGACACCAGCAGTAAAACCCCCAAATCTGAGTGAAACTGAGATTCACTGCAGCCGGCTCTATTTATTACCTCTGGCTGTTAACAAATCACCTGCTCCACGCTTTGATTCACTATCTTTGCAGGCACGTAACGTGGGTTGACTGGTTTCCAATTCCCCTGGCCCCCCTTTTTAAAATAAATACTCCTGTTCCTTTCCCAGCCCGCTGGGACACGCGAGAGCTCTCCAAGATAATCAGGAACACAAGTGATTGCTTCCCCGAGTTCCCCAGGTTTGCCTGGGTAAATGTCACAAGTCTTCCTGCCTTTGATTAGCATCTCATTTCATTTAAATATTTATTGATCCTTTATCTCGCTGTTTTGGTGTGGGCACCTTGCTGCAGAATGGGAGTGCCCAGCAGCAGAGCAGGTGGCCAGAGCCACGCAGAGCCAGCGTGCAGGAACAGGCAGGAACAAGGCAGGAACGAGCCTTCAGCCACCTGGAAATTCTCTTTGTAAGGCAAGCAGGGGCTGGGATTTTTCTGGTGAGAGATAAGGAGGCCATTGACAGCTCCTCAGGTCACCTCCATTACATTTTTAACTCCCTGGATGTTGCAAATATTTTTTCTACTGTCAACAGCTCCTCAGTTAAACATAAAAGAAGATCTTTTGGGCAGTGCTTTGCAATCACTCAAACGTGGCTGCAACTCCATTCCAGCTATCCCGTCCATGTGTGAGGCAGAGATCATGTCCAGCAATGTTTTCAGAGGAAGTTTCCACACCTTTTTACTCTCATATTCCACACTAGCTTGGGAAATTACAGGTGTGCAGCTGTGAATATCTTGGTTTTACTTATTTTCAACAAAGAAATGAATGGAATGGATTTTGGTATTTACACAAGGATTATTAACAAGCAAAAGGATTTAATTTTCTATGGAAGCTCTTGGCCCTTGCCTGTTGGAGGGCAGAAGTGTCCAGCAGGAAGGGCAGCTAAGGGAGGATTGCATTGAGGGTTTTGCCTCCATGGCTTCACCTTCTTTCTCAAGAAATGCCACCAAATGAACTGCAGATTCCAGGATGAGCAGGGACACTCCACGCGTGCTCAGCAGCCTGCTGTGTCTCTGACCAGCCCAGATTCTCCTTGAATTCCTTCTGCTGTAGCCTGAAAGTGCTCCTGGCCCTTGGACCTAAAGGCAGAAATGGAAAAATATGACTGAATCCTGATGGTTAACTGCACACCCTGGGACAGTGGATTTTCTTACGTACTGTTCATTTCAATCTAAAGACATTTTAATTAATAGAATTTTTAAAAAAGGCCTTTTATGTTCTACAGGTCTGTAATTTCAGGTCTATGAAAATATCTGCTTGCATATGAAACAAGAGCAGAAATAAGAAGAGATCTTGACCTTTTGGACTTCGATTGCCAAAGCACCATGAGATGAAGATCATGGAATTACAGAATGGTTTGGGTTGGAAGAGACCTTAATGACCACCTTGTTCCACCCCTCTGCATTATCCTAAGGCTCAATGTGCAATTAGGACATAACACCATGTCCTTTTGCTTCATACTCACTGGTGTCTTAGTTATCAGGGATCACTAATGTGAGCTTTGCTCGAGTGAGGTCAGCGTTGTGGTCCTTGGGTGTCCAGACAATTTTTCTTAACCTTGACATTATCTATGAGACTGTAAAAGGCCACAACTCCAGGTCAAAGCAGCATAAAAAGCATTTCTCTTTCCTCTCTGAAAACTAAAAATATAGGAAAACTGATTTTTTCCTTGTAGGAGTGTGAGAACAGACACTGCCCCTCTCTGCTCCCCAGTGTGGTCCCACCCCACAGAGCTGACCCAGGGGCTCACAGGTGACCCTGCCTGGCTCTGCACCAGGGCCAGCCCAGGGCGAGGGTGTCCCTGCAGTTACACATTGCAGACACTTAAACCAGTTTTACTTTGGCAAATTTACCCCTTCCCTCCATTCGGAGGCTCTGAGGCAGAGCAGGCTGTCCAGGGGTGCTGCATCTGTCCTCGCTGATGCCCAAACCTATTTGTAATGAAATCCCAGTGAATCCTGGTGTGTCAGATCCTGCAGCTCCCAGGCACACATTTCTGTGTCCAGCCAAATCAAAATGTGGGACAGCAATCCAAGCCGAATGTGCCCCCAGCCCCAGAGCCCAGAACGCCAAGCTCAGGAAAGGCAATTTAAAATGATGGCAGTTCTCCACCTCAACAGACTCATTTTCTAGTTCAGACCAACAAAAGGCTCTTTCCTGATTTGTTTAGATGCTGTAATTGCAGAAGTCGCTGGCAAATCAAGCGGAAAAGTGCAAAGGTGTGGGCAAAAGTCTTTCTATTGGAGAAACCCCATGATAAGTGATCTACTTGCAGTGCAGCCTGGCTTTTTTTATTAGAGTATTTACCATTAACTCTATCCCTAGTGGCCAATTACTGTCCTTTTTATGTCTTTTTATTGTGAGACGCAGAGAACAGCGTGCAAACAAACCCCTTCTGATTTTCCTCAGCAATTATTCCTGGGATCACTGGCTTTTCTTTTCCTCGGTGTTTGCAGTGCCTGCAGAGCCCCGTGGAGCCCCACAGGTCCCTGGGGCACCGTGGTGCTGCTCTGGCCAGCATCAGCCCTGTCCTGACTCCTTTCCTGTGGATCAGCCCAGCTGGTTGGGTGCATCCCCACCTCCACCGGGAGAAGTTCCTGGATTTGGGCTATAAAAGTGTTTTCCACCGGTTTGTTTTCCCCCAGTATTGTGACCCACGGGTGGGACAGTCCTAGAAGGAGATTAAAATCATGTGGCACATCCTCCCCTACGTTACATCAGTTTGGTGGCAGGTGCTGCAGGAGCAGTAAGATCTAAACAGACCTTTGGTTATCAGTGACAATGTACTGTGGTGAAAGAAAACTCTGTTAGAGTCCTTTAAAACCGGTCCGACAGGCATTAAACTAAAAACTAAAAACCCTATTTCTTGGTGCTGGCACGTCCTTCCTGCTGGGCTGCTGGAGGTGCACTGCAGCTCTGTGAGCGCCTGGGCACAGAGCTCTGGCACAGGGCTGGTGCCACCCTTGCTCTCAGGGATGGGACTCAATATTCACACTCAAATATTCACACACACATTCTGCTGCTTTGGCAGATCCACTCTGACCTCATTCTAGTCTACATTCACGTCTGTTATTTTTGGGTTCCCAATTTTGACCTTGGTGATGGCGGGTCGTGCAGAAATACTTTGTAAAGACAATTGCATATACATGAAGACAAATATAAAGCGCTGCAGCTGTTTGTCAGGCTGATCTGGCTTTTTATGCACGGTGTCTATCAACTGGTACCCTGATTTTTTATTTTCTCTTAGCAGAAGGTATTTTTATGCTAACCAGCACTCCAACATAGATAAAAAGGACAGTGTCCAGCCCAGCCCCCTGCCCCAAGCCCCCCTAAAACCCCAAACCCACAAAGGAATCCCACCCTTGCATATCACCATAGTTACCTGACAAAAACCCCACCATGTGCTCAGGGAGGCTGTTACTGGTGAGGAGGTCTTGATGTGCTGAGATACCTTGTGGATTTAATGTGCACTTATGAACTATTCATGTTCAAAATAAAAATACATAAAGAATGGTAAAATGCAGCCCCAAAAGCATTTCCCATTATGAAGTATCCAGCATTTCAGTGCTCCTGTAATGTCTGGGCTCACAGATTGCAGGTCTATTATTTACAATAGCAAATGGAATTTAGAAAAACATTCCAGAAGGAAATATGCCTTTTGCAGTGTATTGTTTCAAAATGATCAATTACTAACATGCATTTCAAGTCTATGAATTTATTTACCGTTGTCTTGAAAAGCTCTTGAAGATGGACCAAGAAAAGCAATCTGGTGTTTGTACCCCTGGGGAGATCTTGCCAAAGTGCAAATGGTACCAAAAGCAGCGGGGCCACAGGACCAGGGCAGTGATTTCCCCCTGTGCTGGCACACCTGAGGCATCTGCTGGGGCCAGTTTTGGGCTCTCTGAGTCCTCCCTGCTGGCACCAACACTGCTCATGGCCGTGGTGGCCACAGGAGCACCTGGAATCTCCATGGTGCTGTGTGGGAAATGGATTTGTGGAGCGTTCTAAGGGTTTGATAGAAGGTTTATACACTATGTATTTGTATGTAAATTTTGAGATTAGAAATGTTGATTTAGAAATGCTATGGAAGAGGATAGATATTGTTGAGAGAGAAATGGAGTTAGACAAAAATTTTAAATGATGGTTTTGTAAATAGGAGTCCTGCTTTGAGCCTCCTGGAGCATCCCCTGATCCCTGATCTGGGTCTCCTGGGGCAGCAGGGACAGGGTGTTGGTGGTGGTGCTGTGCCCCGGAGCTGGGGGGGCCAGCAGCCCCCAGGGATGTGTCCTTGGTGCCTGGCACCGTGTGTGCCACCTGTGGGCACTGCCAGCTGTGCCATCGCGTCCCTCCTGCAGCCCAGCTGTGTGAGGGACAGGCGGCGCTGACACAGCCCGTGCCTGGCACCCTGTGTGCCGCCTGTGGGCACTGCCAGCTGTGCCATCGCGTCCCTCCTGCAGCCCAGCTGTGTGAGGGACAGGCGGCGCTGACACAGCCCGTGCCTGGCACCCTGTGTGCCACCTGTGGGCACTGCCAGCTGTGCCATCGCGTCCCTCCTGCAGCCCAGCTGTGTGAGGGACAGGCAGCGCTGACACAGCCCGTGCCTCGTGCCACAGTCACGGGGATGGAGTGCACCTTGGAGGGCACACATGCAGCAACACAGGGCTGATTCTGTATCACAGCCGTGCTGCAAACTTGGGGCTTTACTGCGGCTGGGCAAAAATGTAAACAGCAGCAACTCAGCCCACCTCTAACAAAACTGAATTCTTCTGAGTGGAGCCTGAAATCCCAGTTAGCAATGGGAGTCAGCTGGAGCTATAGAACTAAAAACAAAAGCCATCTGAAATGTCTAAATATTGACTCTGCTTCCTGCCAGGGGCATCAGGAATTCTCCTCTCCCACCCCAGAGCCCAGGACTGCCATGTCAGACGTGGATAGAGCACAGCTCTGGTAATTAAAAATGGCATTCCTGCTACAGCCCTTGTAACTGAGAGGTACTTAAAAGGAGCTAAAAATCAGACTGAAGCTGTTCCATTGTTTTTCTTCTCATGTTGGTGCTGAAAATCTGGCAAGTCATTAAAGGTAAGGAGATGTTGCAGCAAAGCCTGCGTCCATCGCTAGTTGAATCTATTGAAAAATAAAGTGCACTTTAAAGAGTTTTAATTTTATGCTAGGAAAAAATATTTTTTTGGCAATGTGAAAAAATGTTCCTGCAGCCTTTAATCTTTTCCTGCTTTACTCAACCAGGCCTGCAGTAACTGCTGGTGGCTGAACAACCTCTTACTGTGAAAGAGGAATATGCAAATCCCCCACTGATCAATACTTTTACTGGAACAAAAATCTCTAAAGCTTACAATCAATTTAAAATATAATCCAATCCTTTTAATTTGATAAAGGGCCCTTTTGCCCATCCTTCATGCAGGTACCTGTTCTGTGTTCCAGTAAGGATCCATCAGCCCTGGGTGGCTCTGGGCTGGGGCAGGCTTCCCAGCAAGGCCCCAGCTCCTCTAATCTCCTCTCCTCTCCTCTCCTCTCCTCTCCTCTCCTCTCCTCTCCTCTCCTCTCCTCTCCTCTCCTCTCCTCTCCTCTCCTCTCCTCTCCTCTCCTCTCCTCTCCTCTCCTCTCCTCTCCTCTCCTCTCCTCTCCTCTCCTCTCCTCTCCTCTCCTCTCCTCTCCTCTCCTCTCCTCTCCTCTCCTCTCCTCTCCTCTCCTCTCCTCTCCTCTCCTCTCCTCTCCTCTCCTCTCCTCTCCTCTCCTCTCCTCTCCTCTCCTCTCCTCTCCTCTCCTCTCCTCTCCTCTCCTCTCCTCTCCTCTCCTCTCCTCTCCTCTCCTCTCCTCTCCTCTCCTCTCCTCTCCTCTCCTCTCCTCTCCTCTCCTCTCCTCTCCTCTCCCCCTGTGCCCTGGATAAACACGGCAGTGAATTGACATCAAGTGTCTCACAAATCAATGCTGACTCTCTGTTTTCCCTTTGTTTCCTTGCAAGGCCATACACTCGGTTCCCTTGTTTATTTGGTGTTTTCCTGGAAACGGAGCTGGGTTCCTGCAGGTTGTGGCTCTTCTGGTGACCTTTTGTGCCTGTGCAGGACTGCTTCCAGGGAGAGCACCAGAGGGCAATTAAATCTCAGCCTGAGCCAGGTGTGTGAGCACATCACCTTCTGCTCCTTCCCACTGATGGTCAGAGACAGCGGCAAGGAAAGTTTTCTGTGATTTTCCACTTCCCATCACTCTGAGACTTAAAAGCTGATGAGGTCAAATGGCTTCTCTTACCAAACACTGGATTAAGAGTTAAGCAAGTCAGAATTATTTACTTCAGATCTGTGGAGATGTGAAAGAAATATAAGAATGATCTTGCCAAAGTTTGGCTTGTAAACTGAATCCTGCAGAAACTCATTCTGCCAATCAGGCAACAAAAAATGAGTTGAGAACTCTGCTGCCATGTTATAGCCCAGCATGTGCCTGTGCAGCCTGGGGTGGGATGGGGGGAGAATTTCAATGCAAATCCCAGAAACTCCAGGGTCAAATTCAGGTTGCTTTTTGATTTCCATTTTTTCTCAGTTTGAATAAACCTAAACAGAGGAATTTCAGGGTGGTTTGCTGCTGCAGGCTCTGGCAATGCGTCCCAGAGGAGCAGGAGAGCTCTGGAGGCTTCCCTGGGATCCTGTCCTGCCCTGTGCCAGCTGTGCCCGCCATGGACACAGGGGCAGGGAGCAGCAGGGGTGCTGCACAGTGTGAGGAGGTGGGAGAGGGCAGGTTTGGGCAGGAGGCAGGAAGGGCTGCAGTGCTGGGTGTGCCCTGACAGCAGCTTTGAGCAGGAGACAGAGGGCTGGAGTGCTGGGTGCCTGCTGTGCCCTGACACCACCAAAGGGAAGCTCCACCCAGGGCTCTGCCCACCAGGGATGCTCCATCCAGGGCTCTGCACACCAGGGATGCTCCATCCAGGGCTCTGCCCACCAGGGATGCTCCATCCAGGGCTCTGCCCACCAGGGATGCTCCACCCAGGGCTCTGCACACCAGGGATGCTCCACCCAGGGCTCTGCACACCAGGGATGCTCCTCTGGGGCTCTGCACACCAGGGATGCTCCAGCCAGGGCTCTGCACACCAGGGATGCTCCTCTGGGGCTCTGCACACCAGGATGCTCCATCCAGGGCTCTGCCCACCAGGGATGCTCCATCCAGGGCTCTGCCCTCCAGGGATGCTCCACCCAGGGCTCTGCACACCAGGGATGCTCCTCTGGGGCTCTGCACACCAGGGATGCTCCTCTGGGGCTCTGCACACCAGGGATGCTCCATCCAGGGCTCTGCACACCAGGGATGCTCCTCTGGGGCTCTGCCTTCCAGGGATGCTCCATCCAGGGCTCTGCCCTCCAGGGATGCTCCATCCAGGGCTCTGCACACCAGGGATGCTCCATCCAGGGCTCTGCACACCAGGGATGCTCCATCCAGGGCTCTCCACACCAGGTTGCTCCATCCAGGGCTCTCTGCAGGGCTGTCTCTGTCCCTCCCTGGGCTGGGGCACTTTGCTGCTCCCTCCTCCCTCAGCTGGGTGTAGGGAGCAAGGTTAACCAGGTGTGTTTGTGCCTGACTGAATCCCAGCATTTCCTGAGGTTCTGTAAGTGAGGAAAACCCACCGTGGAACGCATTAGATGACAAGATTTGAGTGTTCTTATCTGTCCTGTAATTCTTTCTCCGTCTGATAATGGCAACATATTTAAGAACCCAAAGAGACTTAACTAAAATTGCATCTTTTGTTGATAGGCACTTAAAGAGCCTGCTTGCTTTTTTCTTTTTTTTTTCAAACAAGAACCTATGTGGACGAATTATACTCGAGTTGCAATCAATAGTTCTGGGGAAAACAGATATTGGCTTTTGAAGCCAGGGCTCATTAGTTGGGTTCAAGAAAGAGGTTGTATCCTTGGTGTAAGAAACCTGCACAGAGAAGATGCAGGATCCCATCTCTCTGGTTCAGAAATTGCTTCCAGAATTTGGGAATGGGTTTCCCACATGTATACATCCCTGTGCGTGTGTGCCAGGCTGGACACACTGAAGCTGCAGCACACCCTTGCACTGTGGGCAGTGTTAATTGAATGTTAATTCCCAGCACATTCTAGTGCACAAGTCTCCACTTTTTCTGCCCCATACTTTCTCCACTCTCTTTTCTGCCCCACTCTTTGGCCACAGCTGCAGTGATGACATTCTGGGTACTGTGAGGCAGGAAAATGTGATGTCCTACCAGTAAACCAGAGACAAACATCCAGGTATGTAGGAATCACAGAATCCCAGCCTGGTTTGGGTTGAAGGGACCCCAAATCCCATCCATTCCCACCCCTGCCATGGCAGGGACGCCTCCCAGTGTCCCAGGGGCTCCAGCCCCAGTGTCCAGCCTGGCCCTGGGCACTGCCAGGGATGCAGGGCAGCCACAGCTGCTCCATTCCAGCTGCTGGCCGGGCTCTGCTGCGGTGCTGAGGCCGAAGGAGAGGAGGAGGAGCTCCTGGCAGCCAGAGCAGGGGCTGATCCCCCCGGCACAGAATGTTTGCTGAAGCATCAATATCAGCCTGTGCACACATCCATAAACACTCTGGGTGCTGTGCCACGGGCTGGGTAACCCGGCAGTGTTTGGGTTTGGCTTTAAAAGCCACGGCACCCTCTGCCTTCCCTTGGCAACTGCGGCGCTCGGAGAAACTCCTTCACATTTAACAGCTCCAAACGTGTTGACACACATCAAACCCTGATCCGGGCTGGCTTTAAGTGACACATGTCATCTGACTGGAGGGTTCATGCGCTTGCCAGTGTGAACACAAAAAGGCTCAGCGTGTCTGAGGAGAAGCAGAAATCAGATCTGTGACAACAAAATTTGCTTGCAGATAATTAATCACATTTGTAAATAAGCGAGGCCATATTTCCATCCCTTTTGTTTCTCCTTAGGATCTACAGGTCAGCTCTTGCTGTGACAATATTAGCAGCGAGCAGATTTGCCAGTCACAGGGTGCAGAAGCGGCTGGGGATGTGTTTGGGTGCTCAGACAGACGTGTTTGTGCTACAAGGGCTCCCAGCCCCGGGGCTCTGGCGAGCACAGAGGGCCAGGGGTCTCCCCGAGGGTCAGGCTGCAGAGCCAGAGCTGTAAATACCCAGAGCAAGCTGTCTGCTGCGCTGAGGAGCAAACCAAACCCTCCAGATAAATGCTCAGGAGCCTGAAGGTGCAGGAGGGTGGATTTGGATGGGACATTGGGAATTAGGAATTGTTCCCTGTGAGGGTGGGATGGGATATTGGGAATTAAGAATTGTTCCTGGCAGGGTGGGATGGGATATTGGGAATTAGGAATTGCTCCCTGTGAGGGTGGGATGGGACATTGGGAATTAGGAATTGTTCCCTGTGAGGGTGGGATGGGATATTGGGCATCAGGAATTGTTCCCTGTGAGGGTGGGATGGGATATTGGGAATTAAGAATTGTTCCCTGTGAGGGTGGGATGGGACATTGGGAATTGGGAATTGTTCCCTGTGAGGGTGGGATGGGATATTGGGAATTAGGAATTGTTCCTGGCAGGGTGGGATGGGACATTGGGAATTAGGAATTGCTCCCTGTGAGGGTGGGATGGGATATTGGGAATTAAGAATTGTTCCCTGTGAGGGTGGGATGGGATATTGGGAATTAAGAATTGTTCCCTGTGAGGGTGGGATGGGATATTGGGAATTAGGAATTGTTCCTGGCAGGGTGCGCAGGCCCTGGAAGGGAATTCCCAGATTTGCTGTGGCTGCCCCTGGATCCTTGGCAGTGCCCAGGCCAGGCTGGACACTGGGGCTGGGACAGTGGGAAGTGGCCCTGCCATGGCAGGGATTGATGATGTTTAAGGTGCCTCCCTACCCAAGCCAGTCTGTGATTCTGTGGTTCTATATATGATATACAATAAAGGATAGCTGGGCTGCACCAAACCACAAAAACCTTGGACAGAGGCAACAGGACTTGAGTGGATCAGCTCCATTTGTTCTTTCCCCTGCACCCCCACCAACCCACTGTGTTTGTCAGTGCAGGGTGCACACCTCTAAAATACACATACACATGCATCCTCCTAGCTGTGAGTAAAGTGCAGTGTTTTCAGGTGTTCCTCGTGAAATGGTGACTGTTTCCAGGTGTTCCTCCGAGAGCCAGCTGGGATGGTTGCCCTTCCCAGTGGGGCCATGTGCAGCAGCTTTGGCCTCTCCTGAGCAGCTGCAGGGCTGCAGCAGCTTCCTGCTCCAAGCCTTCCGGAGCATCTCCCAGCTGAAGTTCCAGTCTTAACATTAATGAATTGGGAAATTGTAATTTTTCTTCAGGATTTTTTATCTGCCTTATTTCTTCAAATATATTTAATTTGCTGCATTTCAAGAGTTTACTGGTTAAGCCTGAGAGTCTGTCAGAGTCATGCCTCATTTTCCTAATTTTCACTGGGGAAAGGCAGAGCTCCAGGCCCAGTGGGGCTGCAGGGATGGCCCAGCAAAGACAATTTTCCTTTGAGTGCAGAAGGAAACACTGACTCATGATTTACACGTGGGGGATTCCTGGCCACCTGGTCCATATTATAGCATTGCATGTGCTATTTTTGCTTTTATTTCAATGTGTATTTCCAAAAGCAAATCATGAAAGCTAAAAGAAGAAGAAGACATCAGGGCTGTGTTGTGACTGAGATTTTACACGCATAAAAGCCCTTAAGCACTGCTGTGCAAAACCCATTGGTTTCACTTGACAGGGGCTGTGACAAGATTTGCTCTGGCTTTTGATCCCCATCAGACTGTCCCCTCCCAGCACCCTGCCAGACCCAGGGCTGAACTCAGCCTCTGTCTCAAGGCCAAATTTAATCAGGTTCTGTCAGTTCAGACACCTCTGTCATCAGCCGTCCCTCAGACTCCCTTTTCAGAGGGTTTCTTCACAAAAATCACACAGGTTTCTTTCTACCATAACAGCTCATTCCTAGAGATTTTATGGACCTGGGTTGAAAGAATTTTGAATTTATAGCAAAAGATCAAGGACATTTGCAAGGCACCATTGCCAGCCTGCTGGGAGGGCATTTAGTCACAGAGTGTGTTTGTGCCCAGCAGGGAAGGGCTGCTCTGCAGATCAGCTGCTTCCAGGAAAATCCAGCCCCAATAGCCATGGAAATGAAAAATAGTCTGAATTTCCTGATTATGTGATATAATGCCTAATGTTATATTTATACACGGGGCATTGGTTGGTGTTTTGGGCCATGGTGGGTGTGTGGATCCCTTGTGGTTTTTCTACCTGTTCCCCCTTCCCTGCAAGGGGAACTTGTGCTGCTGGACTGAGGGGACTCTGGGCAGGGCCTGGAGGGACAGGACACAGGGACAGGACACAGGGAATGGCTGCCACGGACAGAGGGCAGGGATGGGTGGGATACTGGGGAGAAATCCACTCCAATCCACTCCAATCCAATCCTCCCCACTCCTGTGAGTGTGGGGAGATCCTGGAATAGAGTTCCCAGAGCAGCTGTGGCTGCCCCTGGATCCCCTGGATCCCTGGGTCCACTTCCATACCTGGCAGTGCCCCAGGCCAGGCTGGACAGGGCTGGGAGCACCCTGGGACAGTGGAAGGTGTCTCTGCCCATGGCAGGGGGGTGGGATGGGATGAGTTTTAGGGTGCTTCCCAACCCAAACCTGTCTGTGATCCTACACCAGCCATGGGAGGGCATAAATCATCAGTGGCCTCTTTTGTTCCTGTTCCATTTGCCGGCCTAACCCAGCCCTGAGCTGTTTTGCAGTGGCTGGCAGCTGAGGAGTAGCTCAGGGCCACACGAGCACTGTGGTGGGATGTGGGGTGTGGGACTGCCCAGGACCTGGCCCCTGTAGTGTCACAGCGCTGTCTCCACCTGAGGGTCTGGCAGAGCAGGACTGTTTGAGGTCAAGTTTGGAGAATTGCCAGTTGCTACCTGGTCCTGTTGCCCAGTTACCTGGGCGCTGGTGAGGCTGCCAGAAGAGGTGATGCTGAAGAGAAACTGCTGGAAGAAAAAAAAAAAAAAGAGTAGGGAAGTTTTAAGTGAAAGATGTCAAAAGAGACAGGAGAGATCCGCAGGTGGCAGCCAGGTGCTCTCCAGCCAGGATAACCTCGCAGCACTCATCAGACAGCCTGAGTGCAGCTTTTAATGAAAAATTCATACTGTTTTCCAGAGAAAACAAATTTCCTTTCTTCAGAGCTCTTGTTTGCTTTCTGAGCCATTATCTACAGCTGCACTGAGTCACCTCTGCAGCAGCATCAGGCCCTGGCAGGGCTCTGCTGTGCTGGGGCTGCCCCAGCCCTGGTCCTCACGGAGCAGAGACCTGAGGCATGTGCTCAGCCTCACTGGGACACAGCACAGGGAGCACGGAGCTGGGCCCCACCACACTGCCCAGCCCGTCCATGGCCACTGCCCAGTCTGTGTGCCCATCCCATGGTCACTGCCCAGTCTGTGTGCCCATCCCATGGCCACTGCCCAGCCTGTCCGTGGTCACTGCCCAGTCTGTGTGCCCATCCCATGGTCACTGCCCAGCCCGTCCATGGCCACTGCCCAGTCTGTGTGCCCAGTCCATGGTCACTGCCCAGCCCGTCCATGGCCACTGCCCAGTCTGTGTGCCCATCCCATGGTCACTGCCCAGCCTGTCCGTGGTCACTGCCCAGCCTGTGTGCCCATCCCATGGTCACTGCCCAGCCCGTCCATGGTCACTGCCCAGTCTGTGTGCCCAGTCCATGGTCACTGCCCAGCCAGTCCATGGCCACTGCCCAGTCTGTGTGCCCATCCCATGGTCACTGCCCAGTCTGTGTGCCCATCCTATGGTCACTGCCCATCCCATGGTCACTGCCCAGTCTGTGTGCCCACTCCATGGTCACTGCCCAGCCTGTCCATGGCCACTGCCCAGCCCATTGCACGGACACTGCCCTTCCCTTCTGCCGGCGCCCTGGCGGTGCCTGCAGGATCCGAGCAGTGATGGATTATCCGGACCCCGCTCCACCCCTGTGTCACGGCGTGATGAATGGCCTCTGTCTGCAATTAGGCACCGGGACAATGGAGGGCAGCTGAGCTCCGAATCAGGAGCGCTGTCAAACGCGGGGAGCCGTGACAATTAGCTGGTGATTGGAGTGATTTACCCAGGAATAACCTTAGTGGTGGTGTCACAGAGACATTCCATGAATCTCTCAAGAAGGCATCTACACCGTCCTGCCATGCCAGCTTGGCCGTGTGTATCAGTGATGCTGGGCCCCTTTCTCACTCCCTCCCAGCTCTCTGCTGGGACCAATGGTTTTGCTGTCTTTATTTTATTTTTTTTTTAAATAAAATATCCTATTCAAATGGCAAAGCAAGCCCAGAAAAAAACTTATTTCTTCTTTTCGTTTTTTCTCCTGTGCTCACACTTTTCATCAGTAAATATTTTCTCAGCCTGGAATAAATTCACGCTGGATTCATGTTAAACAATCTCCTCATCCATAAAGAGATGCTAATGGCTGAAGATCAAAAGAACAAAAGGTCCAACCCGGGACACATTGGTGCTGAGAGAAGACCTTGAGCCCTCTCCAGGAGTATCAGCAATTTACTGACTTTTGTTCTTCTCAACAAGCCTGACAGGGCCACACAGGAGATTCCTGCCAGAGTAAACAAATTCTGTCTGAAAAACACAGGCGGGAGAGAGCATCCCTTTCCATAAAGGTACCAATGAGCATTTTGTGTTGAAGGGTGAAGGGGATTGCTCAGAGTGCATCCCCTGGCCAGGTGGACGTCCCCAAGGCAGCCAGGGGATCCTGGTGGCACTGGGTGCCAGGAAATGGGCTGACCATAGTCATGGAGACAAGGAATGATGGAGGGTGCTGGTTAAAATCCTCCTGCTGAAGGAGAATTTCAGACACCTCGTCCTGCTGTTCAGCAGCTGACCCAGGGTGAGAGAATCTCAGGAGAGGTTTTGTGGGTCACGTGTGGTCCTTTGGCAATGACCTTTGGAGGTTTGTCATTGCCACTTGCACGCACTCGAATAAAATGTGTTTTGTTTGTTTAAAGTTGCAGCCATTTGAATTTCGAAAATATTATTCAAAAAATTTTTCCAAGCCAGATTTCTTTTGACAATTATATCAAGAGGATTCGGCTGGTGCCAAGTTTTGGGTTTTTGTAGCTAATTCTCAATTGTGCTTCGCAGGCTTTGGTTTGCTGACAACCATCTGTTTCAACCCAACGTTCTTCCTTAAAGTCAGCCCAAAAGAAATTAAAATATCAAAAGGAAATATTTCAGAGGGACTGAGAAGGAAGCAAAACCCAAGGATGCTGGAGTTGTAAGCAGCTTTTGAATTTCATTTTAAGTCACTTTTGCAGCCGGTTTGCCTGGAGACAGCTCAGGCAGGAGCACCCGCTGGCCCTGCGGGCTGCAGCGGCTCTCGGGGGCACCAGCACTCAGAAAGTTGTGCAAACCCTGCGGGGGTTGGCTCTCCACAGCTCTTCCCGAGGCCTTGGGGAGGCTGGTTTTGTCTCCAATGGCTTTTGCAGCTGTCCAGGTGTCCCGTGCTGCCCCTGAGCCCTGGTACCTGCAAGGCTGCCCTTGCAGCACAGGGGAGATAGATCCCTCCAGGCTGTTCCCTGCTCTGGGGAGGAGATGCTGGCTTGGCTTTTTGGCTGCACCAGCTCTGGACACTCCCTGTCGGTGATCAACTCACCCCGTGACTAAATTAACCATTTGCAATTAAAGCGGCGCTAAAAGCAGATGGGAAATATTAATTAAATGTTACAGTTGGCCTCCTGTACCCTTTTGGTATGGAACATGAGCTGAATACATAAATCAGATGGAGGGAAAGCCATTTCTACAGGCTCCACCACACCCCCATCCCGAGGTGCTGGAGGACTTGGGCTGGCAGGGGGATGAGCAGTGTTCATCTGGGGTGGGCATGAAACTGCTCCTGCCCCATTCCAGGGAGCTCCAGGCCCTGCTGGATCCTCCTGCTGGATCCCAGGGAGCTCCAGGCCCTGCTGGATCCTCCTGCCCCATCCCAGCCCTGCTGGATCCTCCTGCCCCATCCCAATGAGCTCCAGGCCCTGCTGGATCCTCCTGCCCCATCCCAATGAGCTCCAGGCCCTGCTGGATCCTCCTGCCCCATCCCAGTGAGCTCCAGGCCCTGCTGGATGCTCCTGCTGGATCCCAGTGAGCTCCAGGCCTTGCTGGATCCTCCTGCTGGATCCCAGGGAGCTTCAGGCCCTGCTGGATGCTCCTGCCCCATCCCAATGAGCTCCAGGCCCTGTTGGATGCTCCTGCCCCACTCCAGTGAGCTCCAGGCCCTGCTGGATGCTCCTGCTGGATCCCAGTTTGCTCCCAGCCCTGCTGGATCCTCCTGCCCCATCCCAATGAGCTCCAGGCCCTGCTGGATGCTTCTGCTGGATCCCAGGAAGCTCCAGGCCTTGCTGGATGCTCCTGCCCCATCCCAATGAGCTCCAGGCCCTGCTGGATGCTCCTGCCCCATCCTGTGATCTTCCAGGCCCTGCTGGATGCTCCTGCCCCATCCCAGTGAGCTCCAGGCCCTGCTGGATGCTCCTGCCCCATCCCAGTGAGCTCCAGACCCTGCTGGATCCTCCTGCCCCATCCCAGTGAGCTCCAGGCCCTGCTGGATGCTCCTGCCCCATCCCGTGATCTCCCAGGCCCTGCTGGATCCCCACACAAGGGGAGCAGCCCCACACAGCCCAGCCCAAGTCCTGCTCCACTGCTACGGATGCTCAGCTGACAACCAGGGCGTGTGGGAACAACCAAGAGCAAATTCAGACCAATCTGGCCTTCAAATAAAATGCCCAGGGTACCTCAACATTATAATTTAATATTCTTGTTGGACCTCTTGATGCAATATTACTGCCATGGATTGGGTTTTTCCTGTTTTGGTGAGGACCAACTATCCATACATAGCAATAATAAAACCAAACAGAGAATATTTATCAATACAGCTCAACAAAGACTCCTGTGCTCCACAGAAGAAGAATTCATGATGGTTGGGAATTCAGAGCCACAAAACGGAGACTGTGGGAGACGAGCTGCTCGGAGGAGAATGAAGGAGAGTGACCCAACGAATGGAGTGTGCTGTCCTGACATATAAAGCTGGAGCCTTTGTCAGCAGCCCCACGACAAAGCTGAACCTCATTGGCAACACTTTGCCTCTGCACTTGGAAAAACAAAAGCAGGGCAAGATGAACAACACTGCCTCTAATCAGTGTGAAACTGCATTTTAATGGAATTACAGCAAATTTTAACTCAAACAGAAAAGTCCTAATCCTGTAATGCTTTAATTTCCCTTCTAATATATTTGCAGTATTCGCAAACACTGAGGTACTTACACTGTTTAATCAATTTCATGAGAATTTGTGGAACTTTGATAGTGTTTTGTTGTTTCTGAGCAAACAAGCAGATTGAAGATCCCAGAGATGGCTGCGATGGCATCACAGCGCAGCCCTGCTGTGCCTGGAGGGCTGGCTGTGGCCATGGCCAGGGGACACCCTGTGCTGGTGGCATGTCACATCCCCCTGCATTATCCTCGTGTTCCTGAGCTGCAGCATGGCCCAGGGCAGCCTGGGCACAAACAGGCGTGACTGGGGCCAGCGGGTGTGACTGGGGCCAGCGGGTGTTTGAGATTTTTTCCAGTGTGTCTGTGCATGGGATAAATAGCAGGGAATGCATCCTTCCTTCCAATAGCCTCTGCAGAGTAAGATGCTAAATTCAGGGACTAAATTATTCATGATGTGATTTTCTCTCGATCTTAATCTTTGACTCTCCTGTGCCAGACAGCAGAACTCTCGCTGGAAAACATTTTTCAAGGCTGCTTCTCCTGCACACAGAAATGTACCTGCAGAGACGCCGGAGTGGGAGATTCCTGCTTGGCTGAGGAGCCGGGCAGGGGCTGCAGAATCCCTGAGGGAGCTGGGCAGGGGCTGCAGAATCCCTGAGGAGCTGGGCAGGGGCTGCAGAATCCCTGAGGGAGCCGGGCAGGGGCTGCAGAATCCCTGAGGGAGCTGGGCAGGGGCTGCAGAATCCCTGAGGGAGCTGGGCAGGGGCTGCAGAATCCCTGAGGACCTGGGCAGGGGCTGCAGAATCCCTGAGGAGCCGGGCAGGGGCTGCAGAATCCCTGAGGGAGCCGGGCAGGGGCTGCAGAATCCCTGAGGAGCTGGGCAGGGGCTGCAGAATCCCTGAGGAGCTGGGCAGGGGCTGCAGAATCCCTGAGGAGCTGGGCAGGGGCTGCAGAATCCCTGAGGGAGCTGGGCAGTGGCTGCAGAATCCCTGAGGAGCCGGGCAGGGGCTGCAGAATCCCTGAGGAGCTGGGCAGGGGCTGCAGAATCCCTGAGGGAGCTGGGCAGTGGCTGCAGAATCCCTGAGGAGCTGGGCAGGGGCTCAGCCTGGAGCAAAGGAGGCTCAGGGGCCCTTGTGGCTCTGCACAGCTCCTGACAGGTGTGAGTGCAGCTCTGCCTCCCTGACAGGTGTGAGTGCAGCTCTGGGAAGGGGCTATACCTGAGAGGGGAAAGGTTCATTCAGTGCAGCATGGTGAGAAATGCCTCTGAATTGGTGTTTTGCAGAAGTGGCAGCTCTCCTCTGGGGCAGCTCACTGCTGCACCCAGCTCTGCTGCACCCAGAGCTGGTGTTTCCCTGACCCTTGGTCGGGTCCTGTTTGTTTGTTTGTTTGCTTCTTCTCGTGCTAGAAACTTTGAGAGCTCTGAGAAGCACCTGTGCACTCCTGCTGCACCACTGTCTAATGATTTGGGATGTGGCACAACTTCTCTGGTAGTGTGGAAATCGTGTTGTGTTTGATAAACGGAAGGTTTAGCTGTGTGAGTCAACAGATTTAATTACTTGGGTAATAAAGTGCTCTGCAAGGGTTTCTGACTCACCCCCTTCTTGCTTTAGAAGATGTGTGAGGACGACAGGGAGCCTGTGTTGGCAGGGGTCCTGCACTGGGCACAAGGGGCTTTTCAGGAAGTCAGAAAGCCATGAGAGACAATGGGTATTTTTAACACATTTCTCTAATATCCTGAGCTTTCCTTTCTCTTCCTGTTTTTGGTTTGGGTTGTTTCCCCTCTATATTCTCTCTGCTTGAAGAAAAGGCATTTTTCACTCAAGGCATCTGTGCCACCTTTCTCCCTGGCCCAGGTGCAGACACCTGAGGTGGAGGCTCGCTTCTGACATCCCGAGGAGCACACAAACTCTTCCAGAAGTTCCATTGAAAATCCAAGCTCATTCTCACAGGGGTCTTTACTCACTGCCTTCCTTTCTGGTCCCCCCTGCTCTGCACAGGGTGCACACACCCTGCAGGTATATTATTTCCACCAATGCAGGTTCATCTTCAGTCTCAAACTGCACTGTGCTGGTTTTTCATTGCACATGTGCTCTCCCCACAAGATGTGGGATGGCTGTAAGCACAACAGGTAGAGAAGAGCTCCAGGAACATCCAAAGAGAATTTGAACAGAAAAGTGGATACTGAGGCGCTCCCACCAGCCCCTGACAAAGAGCCAGCACCTTGCAGGGTCTGACTGGAATTGCAAGCTTTCCATCTCAAGGTTCTTTTGGCTGATAAGCTGATAGCAGCTGATAACAGCACTAGGGGCACGTCCATCATCTGGTGACTTCTCCCCACGTTCACAGACACCCAGACTGGGCAATGCCTCAGAGCTATGGATGGTTGGTGTGAGCACTATTGTACAGGTGTGTTTAACACACACCTGCTGCACGGGGCCCCCTTCCAATGATCCGTCTTTGCTGTATTTACAGCCCTGACACTTTTTAATCCTTCTGCTTCTTATTCATCTTTGCTCAATTTGCAGCAGTGACAGCTTTTAATATTGCACCTTCTTTTCCTGCAGCAGGCAGTGACGGGTCTCTGTCTGACTGGGATGAAGCTCCTCGGGAGGGATGAGCAAAGCTCAGCTCCTCTCACCAGCACAGAGATCTCCATGCAGGAGCTTCCCGAGGCAGGTAATGAAGAAATATGGGGCTGTTTGTGCATGCAGCTGCACCAGCGCAGATGACTCACCCCTTGATCAGGAGTCACTGGAAGGAAGGAGCCGCCTTCAAATGAAGCAGGGTATCAATGTAAATTAAAACAGGAAAAGCAGTGGGACATGTTGGTCCCAGACCTGCTATTGACTCCGCCAGGAACAGGATGAGACTCATTATGTACCCAATTAACCGGCCCAGCACAGGGGCTGCTGCAGGGCACAGGGAAGGGGCAGCTCTCATCCCAGGGACTGGCACTGCCGGCCACTGCCAGGGCACCCACTGGGGCTCCCGTGGCCTCTGGGGAAAGGCTTGGGCAAGCGTACCTCCATCTGTCATCTGAGGGCAAGATCAGCCTTCATGCAAGTTTTAAATGCGCAGAAAAGTCGTGTAATAGTAGATCAGTGCAAGGTGATGTGTGGAGAGGCTGATGGACAATGACACCCGAGACACGAGAGGTGAGGAGGAGCAGGAAGGGTGGTGGCTGCACACCCCAGCCGTCTGCTCAAGCTCCTCTGGGAGCCCTGAATGCTGGCACGTTCTCCTTTCACACCTCACACCCCGCTCTGCCCAGCCAGGGTCTGTCTGCCTCCACTGAGGCTTTTTGGGTCACATTTAACCAAGAAACAACAATTACAGAATTGTGCTCGTTTCCAGCACAACGCACCCAAAGCTGGGAGGGCTGAGGTGACTTGTCTGTCCCCTGTGGATTTGCCACTTTGGTTTTGAATCAGCAGCACAGAAATGTACTTGTGGGTGTAATTTTAAGACATGAATGTGCTGAGGCCTCTTGCAAACCAGCAACAGAACCAGGAGCATGTTCTTGCCTGTGGAATGATCCCAAAAAGGGTTTGGGAGGCACAGGTTAATGCCAGCACCAGAGAGGGACTCGTCTCTTACCATCATCCTCAATTTCCCATTCAGTTTTATAACCCTGCCTAATGGGCTCTGAGCATTCAGGAAGTGACAGAGTTACATAACAATGGAAGCAGCTCGTGGATAAATGGGGCTGAAACTCCTGAGGGGAAAAAGAGGGAGCATGCTCTGCTGCTGGCCTGATCTCCAGCTTCCCAAAGCAGTTCTGAATTCTGCTCCTTTCTTCAATTAGCTCTGAATGACAAGAAATGCTCCAGAACAAGCCTCAGTATTTGGGAATTATACTTATTCATACAAGTTGCAGCGATAAATATCTTGTCAATTAATCTGAGATGTATGAGGGCACACACAGGAGTGACTGATGGTTGAGTATCAAACACACCAGTGTTATCAGCCTCTGTCTCACACCGTGATAAATGGGGGGATGCGAATTGGTGAGATACCATCACAATTTTATTTATTGTTTGGTGCCATGTCCTGTCCTGGTAATGGAGTTTTAAACAAATTGCAGTTTGCTCGTCGGCATGGGCGATGTGCAGCAGCCCCAGTGCTCCCGCTGACAACCCCACTGAGGCGTTCTCAAGTACCCAGTTTGAGACAGAAATGATAAAAGTATTCAGGAATGTCAAACGAAAGAAACTGGAAGGTTAAAAAAAAAGTTTTAATGAATTCTGTTGTGCTAATGGAAGTATCACCAGGTAAATGCATTCGGCTCAGGCACTTGAGAGCTTCAAGGACAAGTTCAGGTAGAATTTATGGAGTTTTTGTTTTGAATTTAATCTCGCTAATTATTTTAATAATTAAAAATGTTCTGCCAAAGCAGGTTGTAATTAGCTAATTATTTGCTCTGTTTATGTTTCCTGCTTACTTATGCATTTTTATTATTCTCCTAAACTTGAGGAAAGACTCTTCAGGAGTGTTGGTGTCTCCATCCCGAGGTGTCTGGCGGGAGGAGGCTGGGACATCCACGCTTTGTGTTTTGGGGACCGAGACCTGTCCTGTCCCAGGAGCCTCTGCCCAGCCACAGCAGCTCTGCCCTGGCCCCTGATCAGGCCAGGCTCTCCATAGCTCTGTGGGGCTATGGACACTGAGCTCTGGCACAGGTGCCCCGAGCAGCCCTGGATCCCTGCAGTGCCCAGGGCCAGGCTCTGGCTGTGCCACGGGACAGCCCAGCCCCGTGGGGCTATGGACACTGAGCTCTGGCACAGCTGCCCCGAGCAGCCCTGGATCCCTGCAGTGCCCAAGGCCAGGCTGGACACTGGGACACCCTGGGACAGTGGGAGGGGTCCTTGCCATGGCAGGGGTGGGATGAGATGATATTGAAGGTCCCCTCCAAATCGAACCAGGCCATTTAATGATTTCCTTCCACAGGACCCCTTCCCTAACCAGGGCAGGAAACATTTCCTGGTGGAGCGTGCTGCTCCCTTCCAGCTCTGTGAAGAGTCTCCTGGCGTTATCTGTCCCACACAGCTCCTGCTGGCTGTGCGAGCTGGACATTGCCTTGATGGAGAAGATAACAGAGAAGAAGCATCTCTCCAGCTTTCCTCCTTATCTCCATCCCTGCTGCTCCTGCAGCCAGCACAGCCAGCCCAGCCTGCCCTGTCCGTTTGTCCTGCCGTAAGGGCTGCACAAACACAGGAAAACCACAGCTCCCTGCCCATGCTGTGCACTCGGGGCTGGAGGGAGCTGGGGGTGACCCCTCAGGATGCTGCAGAGCTCCCACAGCCCCTCTCCTGGTCAGGAACCAGAGAAGGAAAACTGGGAAAAAAAGAATGAATTTCTGGAGAAAACAGCATGAAATAATGAGGAGAAATGTCTCCATATACAGGAAGCTTTAGGACATTTATTGCTAATATATAACAAAGACAGTCCAACATGGATAAATGACAGCTTTGATGAGCCTTTATTGCACAATTCTTCGCGCCTCATTAAATATGAAGAATAAAAGAAGAGCAGAGGACTCCAAAGGCAAATCTGCAGCCACCGCTGCTGAATGACGAGGAGTGTGAAGGCAAAGGACAGGTTTGGACACATCTGAGTCACCGCTGTCACAACAAGCATTTGTGCCTCCTGGGAAGGGAGCACAGAGTGAGGGAGGAAGGAGCACAGGCAGGAGGGGAGAGCCTTCCTCCTCGCTTTGGGGAGGGGAGCCAGGCTGGCACTTAAACTCCCTGAGAGGCAAAATCAGACACAGGCACCTCCAGCAGCAGAGGAGGTGCTCTTTGACTCCATGGAATCCCCAAACGGTTTGGCCTTGGAGGGACCTTGAGGCCCTTCTTTTTCAAACCCCCTGCCATGGGCAGAGACACCTTTCACTGTCCCAGGTTGCTCTGAGCCTGGTTCAGCCTGGCCTTGGACACTTCCAGGGATGGGGTATCCCTTTGAACCCCTTCCCAAGGGAACAGTCCCTGTTATCTCCCCTGCAGAATATTTTGCATGCCCCCGTGTAGTCTCTCCAGCTACACCTCAAGAGTTTTATTTTTAATGCAGGTGTTTTTTCCTTCATGTGGAGTTCATCTGTTTGTTTGCTTGAGGAGATTAGAAAAGTCCCAAGGGAGCATGTGTTCCTACTCATACCCATTTCCTACCCTGAATCACATTACCAACACTTTCTGTAGCCTTCCTGGAGTTTAAAATTAAACTAGAACATGAATATTGATACCAACACCTTTCTCCTCACCGCACAGACAGCTCACATCCTCACCTGTGGGGATGATGAGGAGGAAGGCAGCGCAGCTGAGGCGATGGTGGCTGTCAGGTGGCTCTGCCCCTGAGGTGAGGGCTGGCCGTGGTGGCTGTGCCAGGCCCCTGTGCTGTGCTGTGCTGTGCTGTGATGTGCTGTGCCCATCCCATCCCATTATCCCATCCCACCCCATCCCATTATCCCATCCCATCCCATCCCATTATCCCATCCCATCCCATTATCCCATCCCATCCCATCCCATCCCATCCCATCCCATCCCATCCCATCCCATCCCATCCCATCCCATTATCCCATCCCATCTCATTATCCCATCCCATCCCATCTCATTATCCCATCCCATCCCATCCCATCCCATGCCATTATCCCATCCCACCAAAAGGGTCTTGGCCTGGGCTCTGCTGGCTGGTGTCTGGGTCAATGAGAGCCACCCCCAGGCCCGTTCAGCTCCCTCTTGGTGGCTGCTTTTGTTCTCGTTCCCAATGGCCCTAAAGCAGGGACTGCTGTTCCCACGCTCAGCAGCTCCAGCCTGCCAAGCGTGTGGGGCCCTGGAGCCTTCCTGACGGAAGCCTCATCCTCACCTCCAGCTCTGCACATCCCCGTGCATGCTGTGCTTTCCCCATTCCCACTGCTGCCCGTTGCTGTTTTGCCACTGGTTCCATCCTCTGCCTTAACCCTGAGATCCCTCTGGCTGCACATGTGGCAAACCCCTCCCTTTGGACACTGTCCTGGAACCCCCAGTGTCCGGCTGGAGCCCAGGGATGTGGGGACACTGCCCTGCAGGATCGCCAGCGTTTCCCAATGCTTTCCCTCTGCCTTCCCACCCTCAGAGTGAAAAATGTGTATTTTATGATTGGCTTTTTGTAAATGTTAAAATGAATATTATATGTGTTGTGTTAGAATGTAATGCTATATTTATTTTCTTAAGTAGTGTGTTAAATACAGTTTTACGTTATAACATAATGATAAAATAGAAACTATGCTATGTAAAATACCTTTTTAAAGAAAGGACTCGCACTGAGATAGCAGCCACAGGACACTTGAATCTTTCAGAGAAAGAGAATTTATTGCCCCATTATCAGAAGAAATGAACTTCTTCCTGCCTCACTCATCCCTGAAGATCCCGTCAGGATTCAGAGGAAGAAGTTGACACTGCCCAGACCGAATCCTGTGTTTGAATGGAATTTATGCATCATGGATGAGGTCTATGAATATACAACAGGTTATTGTTTTTAAGGGTTAATCCTCTGTTAGCGTGGGGCCTTTTCCGGGCTTATTTTGCCCAGAAAGAGGTACCCGGACTGTCCATAACTCTTTGTCCCTGTTGCCTTATACTGTCCTAATCCAAATTGTCCAAATTATTATTACTCCAATTATATTACTATTTTAATAACCATTTTATTACTATTAAACTTTTAAAATTTTAAAAGCAAGTGGTTGGCGTCTTTCACACTCAGCACCCAGCCCCACGGGCCCAGCACACCCCGGAGCCAAACCTGCCTAACCCGGGCACTACTTTCTCCTCAAGGTAAGGAATTATCTCCTGCAATTATTTTCTCTCATCTGATGAGTTGCTGTGGCAATGTGCAGGGAATTGCTTTAGCAGATAAATGGACCCGGCCTGCTTCTGAGGGAGGAAATCATGGTACACACCGAAATAGGTGCTTCCCCCTTTATCTCCAGTGCTGCCTGCCCTCAGCTATCTGATGGGCTCCCACTGCTCATTTCACACTCCTCCTCCTCCTCCACATCCTGCTATCCAAGTGTGTTTTGAACATTCTTCTGATAATCTGGTGTAGCCCTCTCTTCAAGGGAGGGAAGAAAGGAACTCCTGATTTTTCACCAGCTACTGTGGGCTCTGAAGCCATTGAGATAATTCTGCTCACTGAGGCTCTGCCTTTGTTCTCAAACAGCTGGCTAAGGATTAGATTCCCCAAACACAGCTTTTCCAGGAGGGCAGGAAGCAGCATCTACAGCATCCATGGTGTGGGGCTGGGAGGCAGACTCACTGCAGCACGAAGGTGTGGAAAACCCATAAATTCATCAGGCAGCTGGGGGTATCCCCACTAATTATCTCCCCTGATAAGATTGGTGTTAGAGCTTCCAGGGCCCAGCAGGGAGCTGGAGATGCTTGTTCGGGCTGGAAAAGCCTGAGCACTCATTAAAGACAGAATAACACCAATATTGTTCTTCTGCAAAGGATGCCAGTCAGTGAATGCTGGTGGGGACACGGGGAATGCTCATCACACATCCATCTCAAATTGCTGCTCGGTGTGCACTCAGGGTTAACTCCGTGGTGTGAGTGTATCACGGGCTCCGTGCAGCATTCCCACTGCCCCACTAAGGGAGCAGCTGATGTGAGGCTACAAAACCACACCGAAATTCAATTGCTGCTGCATTAGGCTTTCTGACATTAGGACTTGCACTATAAATTCTAATTCTGTATTCTGTCAGTAAGTAACAAATGCTGAATTATCTCCTGCCTTAGCCTTACACCGCTGGAATCCATTTCAAGTGCTAAAGGATGTTTTAATAGAGGCGGCTCTTCCAGCCGCGTTTCTGAGCCCCAGCCAGCGGCGGCAGGACGAGCGCTGCCAATCAAGGAGAGTGTCCTGGTCCTCGGCAAGGAAAGGTTAATTGGATGTGCAGTGCGAAAGGATGCGGAGCGCGAGGCGAATGGCAGGTTTGTTCTGCTGGAACGTGGGGTGTCCCACCTGTGCCCTGCTCAGACGCTCTGCAGACACCGTCCTGTTTCCACGGACCCTGCTGGGACAGCGCGCTCGCCGCATCACCGGCGTCGCTGAAACCTCGTGGACAAAGCATCTCATAGATCCAGCGCTGTGATTTCAGCAAAGCATCTCATAGATCCAGTGCTGTGATTTCAGCAAAACATCTCATAGATCCAGCGCTCCGATTTCAGCAAAGCATCTCATAGACCCAGCGCTCCGATTTCAGCAGAGGGCAGGCATCTGAGGCAGTTCTCATCTGCAGTTATTTCCCTACAACACCCTGCAGGAAGAGCGTGGATGCGCTCCGATAAAGGGGTCAGCCCTGCTGGGGGGACAGTCCCTCCCCAGCCATGCTGTCCCCTCACCTGACCCGGGCCGGGTGGGGACAGAGCGCCCTTCTGCCACGGAGACCTTGTGCTGTGCGGCCTCGCCAGCCTCCCAGGACTGCCTCCTCTTCCTCCTGGAGCAGGGAGCCCCGCAGCTCGGGCCATGCTCTGTGGTGGGGCAGTGCCTGTGCCAGGCCGGGAGAGGCTCCTCGTGCCCCTGCTGCCAAACCCACACCCCGCCACGGGCAGCACATCCCACCATGGGCACGACAGCCCACCATGTCCCACCACAGGTACCACATCCCAGCGTGTTCCACCATGGGCACCACATCCCACCACGTCCCAACACGGGCACCGCATCCCAGCATGTTCCACCATGGGCACCACATCCCACCATGTCCCAACATGGGCACCACATCCCATCCTGTTCCACCATGGCCACGACAGCCCACCACGCCCCAACATGGGCACCGCATCCCAGCATGTTCCACCACAGGTACCACATCCCACCATGTCCCACCACAGGTACCACATCCCACAACCCATCCCCACAGCCCACCATGGGTACCACATCCCACCACATCCCACCACATCCCACCACATCCCACCACATCTCACCACATCCCACCACATCCCACCACCCAGCCCCACAGCCCTCCATGTCCCACCACGTCCCACAGCAGCTCTGCCTTCCAGCCCATGGTGGGATGGCACACAGGGCACGCAGGGATTGCCAAGCCATCCAGGTGAGGTGCCTCTCCATGGCACCTGCTGAGAACCACAACCAAATGAGTGAGCCCCACATTTAATGAGCACAGCCCCACATTTACATAAAAGGAGGTGCACTGCAGCAGGGGCTGGAACTGCATCTCTGTGTATCAAAGATTTTGCTGTGGAACAAGCCCATCCTGCTTTTCAAAGGCCTTTAATGTATCCTTAGAGCTTTGTCTCCTTCAGAGAGTCTTCCAAACTCCTTTTGTTTAGTCTTTTGTTGCTAATTAACCCTCCTGAGCTGTTTGCTCTGCTCTGGAGGCCTGACTTTTCATTGAAGGCATCTTATAATTTAAAGCTCCGATTAAAATATTTCTTTTATGTGCTTTTTCAACAGACAAAAGTATTGTAGCGGAAACAAAAAATATACTCTTAAATATTTGCTAATATATATCATTTCGCCACAACTTTCTATTAGCTGCACAAACAAAAAATGTATTTGATTTAAAAAATTTGGGATTTCACTGCTTATTTACAAGTGTTTGCTTGCCACAGCAGTATCACATGGGCTGCAGCTGGCCCCGGGTGCTCTGTGCCATGGGTGCCCACAGCAAATGCCCACGGAGAGGATGCAGAGCCAAGGCAGCAGCTCCAGGCTGATGAGGGGAGGTCAGTGAGGGGAGACACATGGTGGAGTTTCTTGGTTTCCACACACCACAGGCAGCACACACTGGTATAAGGTGAGCACATAATCACCAGACATACTCTGTAGGTACTTTCACCATATTTCAAAGGGTTTCCAAGTCACTTGTTACTACTCCTTTAATATTTCAGGGCCAGTGATGGATGTGTTTCAGGGATGTGAGTAAAGGAGCTGGGATGTCAGCATGGCTGGGTACTGGACAGGCACCCAGCCTTTGGAGTTTACCCAAACCTTCCTCTTGCATCGCTGTTTCCCTCCGTTTGGCAGCTCCCCTGTCCTCAGCTGTGCCCACCTGCCCTGCCCCGGAGTGCTGAGTGCTGCAGCACTCACAAGTGCTGGAATTCTGGCTGCTCCTTGGCACGGCAGAGGAGCTGCTCGTGTTGGGGCTTAGGGGCAAAGGCTCCTTGGGGAGAAAAGCCTTGTTTGGAGAAGAACACAGATTTCTGCCGGCTTTGGCAGACAGGAACACCCTCAGCAGCTGAGGGGATGTGCAGCTCTGCACCTGTGCTGCTCTGCACCTGTGCTGCCCGTTTTGTGTCCCTGAGCTACCGCTGGCATTGCTGTTCATTCTACTTACAGAAACACTTGTGCCTGCTTCTGTATGGGACTGCATTGTCATTTACTTACTCATGATTTAAAATATATTTTTATTTCATGCATTGCTGAAAGTGCCTCCAGGCACGAAGTTCTTCCCTTTCTTTCACAATACCTTCCCAGCCAAGCATAATCGCTTCAAAACAATCTATCACAAACCACTCACTCCTCCTGGAGAGGAGCCCAGTGTCCCAGCAGGGCAGAAACATTTCAGGCTGTTAACCCCTCCTGAGAGAGGCTGCATCCTCGTTAACAGCTGCAAGTTGCACCAGCAGAGGTTTAGATCACACACTAAGAAACGTTTTTGCGTGGAAAAGGTGGTAAAGCATTGGCACAGGCTGCCCGGAGCAGTGGGGGAGTCACTACCAATGGAAGTGTTCAAAAAGCTGTGCATGTGGCACTGGAGAATGTGATTTAACAGTGAACATGGGCTGGTGGTTGGAGCTGATGGTCTCAGAGGGCTCTTCCAACCTTCACAACAAGGTGATTCCGTGTTTCTGTGAAGCGTTTGCACTCGGGGAAGCGCTGCCCTCCTGATCACGGGCCTTCCAGAGCAGGTGGCCAGTGTCACCAGCAGCACACCCCTGTGTGGCAGCCACAGGCCCTGACCCCACGGCGACCATGCACACGGGCACCTCAGGGAGAGGGCAGCACTGTCAGTGAGCACCAGCCTCCTGTCTGCAGTTTCAGATTCAGGGTGGGAGAGCCCTGCCCGTGCCAGATCCTGGGCGAGATGAGAGGGCACAGGGCTCACAGGGCTGTGAGCTGGGCTCCAGGGCACCCCTCCCTGCTCTCCCTACACGTGCGAGTTTCTCAGCATGAGATCAACCTCACACACAGACTATACTGTGCTCATGCAGGGCAGCAAGAGCACAGGATAGTCTGGTGTGTAAGGTTAATCTAATGCTGAGAAACTCACCAGACTGGGGAACTGGCTCTTTTCATAAACAAGGGCAAGTTCCCGCCACTCCCCATTCCCAGCCACGTGGCTGAGGAGGAAAAAGGTGGTCTTGGTGAGGGAAACGTGGCAGAAGTTTCCCTTGTACTGGTTTCTCAGCTTTCTTACAAGAAGACCCAATTCTTGTTTAGCTCAAAAGTGTAGAACCCTGTAAAGGAGGCTGTGGGGCAGCACCTGCAAGGCTTCAGGCAGAAACTGCCCTCCAGCATCCCAGCCTGGCCTGATGGATCCTCTGACCAGGGACATGGTGGGAGCCTCAGAGGGCCTGGGTGGGTGCTGCTCTCCTTGCACAAGGCATGGAATGGAGGTGCTGCTGTGCTGAGCATCCTTTCCCCTCTCTCCGAGATGCTGCTGCCCTGCTGAGCCCCCTTCCCTCCTCCCTCAGCTGAGGGCAATCCTCAGGAGAGCATGGTAGTACCATCCTGTTACCCCATTCTGTTATTCTGCCTTTTCCCTGTGCATTTATGCAATACCATCTCCTCATGCAGCTCTTCTTTCAGCACGTGGCAGCACAAGCAACAGGTGAAAGCCGGTGAAATTCTTTCCAGTTTTCCCTGTGATTAAAGCCCTGATATTGCAGGGAACATAAAGCACAGCCACAGAATGTCAGCTGCTCCTTAAACATCATTTCATGATCATAATGCTGTCATTATGAGTGTGTTTCAAGTCTATGTCTAACAGCTCAGGGACTGTCACCTGTAACAAATTCCTGCCTGGGACTTGTTTAAATCTAACAGCTTGCCTCCCTAGATCATGTTGGATCAGCCAGAGCACACCACTCCTGGAATTAGGTTTGTATGAGGAAGGATTAGCTTTGTATAACATAACATTACATTTTGTTGTTCTGAGCTATACTAAATGTAAATCATGTCTCAGGCACAGCAATAATTCAAACAGGAAATGCAAAAGGAAAGACATCAATATGAAAAAGGAAGATAGGCTGTACAGGAACACAGTACGTCTGGAGCTGGTTTTGAAAGTCAAATACACGCCTTTATTTGCAATGCTCGGAGGCTGTTCAGTTACCCAATGAATTTCTGTGAAATAATGTCATATCTGCACCTTTATGAACGGCACAGCTGGAGGAGAATGGGAATGAGGCAGCAGCCACTCGGAGCTGGCACGGGAGCACCCTCAAAAGCAGCACTGCCTCTTCCAGCTGGACAGAAACACGGAAATCTGGGAGATTACAAAAGTTCCCTTTGCAGAAACGACTGCAGGAAGCGCTTGCTAACGTCTCAGAAAAAAGTAATGCAACTCTGTGTTTCATTAGTGCTTTATAAAAACCGAATTACAGTGGAATTAAAATGCAGCACAGGGACAGAACACTTTGCCTCATTGTCTGCAGCAGAGAGGCAAAGCCTTCAGGCCCAGGACACTTCTCCAAGTGAGGGCTTGCTGTGCTGTGAGGGCACGGACTGGGAGCAATGTGCTTGGAAACCAGCCCTGGACCTGCAAACAGCCCCCAGGCTCTGTGCAGGGGAGGAGATGGTGCCACGCTGGCCGTGGGCTGGGCAGGAGCTCCAGGCAGGGCACGGGGCTTCTGCAGAGAGCAGGGCTGGTGGAGCAGCCCAGTGGGGCAGCCGTGGGTCAGAGTTTCCTCCAGGAGGCTGTGGATGTGTGGGAGGGGGTGCTGGGCACTGGGGGCCCTGGGGCCTCTGCATGGCACACAGTGGGGCTCGGGTGGGTGCGTGGCCTCAGCTCAAAGGGAATAAAGGTGTTTTCCCTTCAGCCTCCAATATGTGATTTAGAGACTGTGAGGATGTTTTAGGTGCATCTCTGAAGGTTCTCACTGTCTTTCTCCTTGCTGCTGCTTGGCCTGGGCAGATGAGGTGTGTTTGGGTTTGGTGCCACAGCCCTGTGGCACCAGCAGAGCTCTGTTTGAGAGCTTTCTGTTAGGGCTACAGCACAGCTTCAGCTTCCAGAGAGCTCTGTCAGGGCAGCACTGGCCACGGGCCCAGCAGGACCTGTTGCTTGGTGGAGCAATAGCCATTCCCAAATGTCCTGCTGCACTACAGCGCGTGTGTTTCTGCAGAGATGGCTCTGCTTACTGGAACACAAAACCTCCCAGTAATTACCAGAAAAGCTGACTCACTCCTAAAGGCTTCTCCGTAAGAGCCAGGATGGAGCCTGGCAGGGCTCGGGCTGAGGAAACAGCTCTGGTGCTGCCTCATTCCTGATGGGGCTCCCTAGATCCTGAAATCACCGTGGCTCTCTCCTTTGGTATGCCATGGCACGAGCTGGGCACTGCCATGCAGCGCTGGGAGCAGAGAGTGCCCAGGGCTGGGTGTCACAGGAGCCATGGGGCAGGCCACAGGGTGGGATGGTAACAAATGCCTCCATGCAGGCAGGAACCGGGGCTGTGGAAAATGATCTATGAGATTAATATGGCACTCGAGTCGTGTGGGGTTTGGATTATTGAAACCGAGGCTCTCCAGGCTTGGGAAGGAGCTGGCCCTGCAATGAGCCCGGCAGCATTCTGCTAGTGCTGGCCTCAATTTCCACACTGCACCTCGGGGGACTTTGGTGGGTAGTATGGGTTTGTTGAATTTCATCTCTGAGCCAGAGCTGGTGGGATGTGGGTGGAGGAACCCACTGCTGGAGCTGCTCCTGCAGCTCTTGTCCCAGAGAGGAAAACACAAAAGCAGCCTAATGCCACCTGTAGCCATGAAATGATCAGAAAGAAGAGAACCACAGTCAGCTTCTGCAGCTGGTAAATTTTGACTTTGTTTGGAAAAGTTTAAAAGTAAGGTTTGTTATTCCCTGATCTGATACACTGTGGTGTCTGAAAAAAAGCTAGAATTTCAAGTGCCTTGTTTTGTTTGGGATAAGGCTGGGGCAGGTGCCAGGAGCCCTTCCTACCAAGAGCTGGGTTGTTCTCTGTTCCCTGCCCTTGCAGCCAGCTGTGCTGGGGCCCAGGCTCCTGCGTGGGTCCCAGGACATCCCTGGGCCATGTGGGGCTGCTCTGGGGCTGCCATCCCACAGGTGTGCCTGGATTGCGGTGACGCTGCTGAGAGCTCTGCCTGTGTCGTTTGCTCATTCTCATCACAGGGGCTAGAATCCCTTGCCGTGGGCTCGCATGGCCTGAGTGTCTCTCTCTTAGGGATTGCTTTCAAAGGAGGATGACTGCCCCTCTCTTAGGGATTGCTTTCAAAGGAGGCTGGGATGGGTGAGTGCTCCGTGTGTGTGGACAAATCCATGCAGGGTTCAGTGTGAGCAGGGACATGCACAGGGTGCCCATCCCATTCTGGGCACAGCACCAGGGTCTCATCCTGTCCCCACTGCTGTGAGATGTGGTCAGGGGACTTCAGAGGTGAAATCTCCCTGTGGTGGGGTAGAACCACCCTCCATAAGAGCCAGCCAGCCTCCCATCTATATCAGACCTAAACTCAAATGCATTATTTAGGCTTTGAAAGAAGCTGATTGTTTTCCTGCAACTTGAAACAAAGGCAGGGAGTGTAATTCCCCTGTTTGCAGACCAAGCCTGTCAGAGCAGATGGCAGAGCAGTGGGGGAGGCTGTGGGCAGCTGCTCTGCCCTGGACCGGAGGGACAGGCAGAAGGTGGGCGTCCGTCCGGAGAGCGGAGCCACACAGCACTCCGGGCGGTGATGAATTAGAGGAGCAGGAACCAGGCCACAGTGAGAATTTCACTGCACGCTTCTTGTGTTTCCTGACTGGGCTCCAGTGAGCAGGAGTGGTTCTGGAGGAAATGAAAAGCTGGTACCTGTTGGGGCGAGCTGTTGGGGTGAGAAACTGCGTACGAAGAGCCCTGGGTGGAACAAACTGCGTCACGAGCAGGGGGACAGTGTCTGCATCCACCTTCTGCAGCCTGGAGGAGTCAGGGACTGCCTCAGCAATGATTTATCACTTGGGGACACTGCACAGACCGGGCACGGTCAGACTGTGCCCACCTCCTCCTCCTGCTGCTGAATGCAGGGTGAGAGGCAGGGGCGCTCAGGAACAGCAGCCCTGGTGAGCTGGGGATGTCAGGGGGTTTGTGTTTGACTTTGCCATGTCCTGGGGATGTCAGGGGGTTTGTCCCGGGGATGTCAGGGCGTTTGTCCTGGGGAATATCAGGGGGTTTGCTGTGTTTGACCTCTCCAAGCCGACAGCAGCCAGCGCAGCCAGCCTGTCCAGTCTGGGAGCCCTCCAGCCCTGTGACCTGCAGCCCTCAGTAACTGCAGTGCTGGTTTACCTGCAGCCCTCAGTGACCAGCAGTGCTGGTTTACCTGCATTGCTCAGTAACTGCAGTGCTGGTTTACCTGCAGCGCTCAGTAACTGCAGTGCTGGTTTACCTGCAGCGCTGATTTACGTGCATTGCTCAGTGACTGCAGTGCTGGTTTACCTGCAGCGCTCAGTAACTGCAGTGCTGGTTTACCTTCAGTACTCAGTGACCAGCAGTGCTGGTTTACCTGCATTGCTCAGTGACTGCATTGCTGGTTTACCTGCAGCCCTCAGTAACTGCAGTGCTGGTTTACCCGCATTGCTCAGTAACTGCAGTGCTGGTTTACCTGCAGTGCTCAGTAACTGCAGTGCTGGTTTACCTGCATTGCTCAGTGACTGCAGTGCTGGTTTACCTGCAGCGCTCAGTGACTGCAGTGCTGGTTTACCTGCAGTGCTGGTTTACCTGCAGCCCTCAGTATCCAGCCCACTCTGGGAGAGGTGAGCTCTGAGCTCACCTGGAACACCAGGGCTTCTCAGGCCTCGGCGTGTTTTGGCCACGTTTGTCAGAATTCTGCATTTCTGGCTTTACAGGAGTCAGCAAGCAGGGACTGATGGAATAACTTGTCAGAGCTAACATGACCAGCATCCTTGACTAAAAAAAACCCCTTTGTCAGTAGATAGAGAAAATACACAACATTGGATGGATCTTCTTACTGCTTGGCTCAAGAGTCCACTGTCACGCTTGAGAGGAAGCCAGCACAACAAGCATCTGCCATTTCTGTGCTGCTGCTCTCGTAAGGTCCCTCACAAGGTCCTGTTATCCCTTTCAGCAGACTTGGCTGAGCATTGCAGACCATCTTAAATTCCGTTTTATTTTGAAGGATTAAAGCAAGTCAGAACTTCAGTTCAGGATGCGCAGGAATTTTAGGGGACTGTGAAATAAGATATGTGTAAGGAGGCTTTTTGTAATACACCAGAGAAAAATATTCATATTAAAAAACGAGATGAATAAATGTGAATTCAAATCCAAGTTTGTGGAGTTGCTTTTTTTTTTTTTTTTTAATTCAGCTTCAACTTTTGAAGGTGATCCAAGCAGACAAGCATTATCTCTTGCTGCAGTACATCTCCTCTGTGCCCACCCTCAGCTGGCTTTGCTTTTTTTGCAAAAAGCAAACCAGACATGGGAATCAAATGCCTGTTGGCCAGGGAAATACTCCACGTACAACTCTGAGTACATGCTGCTGCAACAAGGGGGCCCAGGGGTGGCCGTGTCCCCCCATTGCTGTCCTGCCCCCAGGGAGCTCTGTCAGCGCCCATTTCCTACTGGAAACATCAAATATCACCAAACCTGGGGCACTGGGGAGCCTTGGCAATCACCTCCCTCTCCCTCACTCGCACCCATTGCCAAACCCTGTATTTTTGGGATCTCATTTGTAAAGATCCTCATCCAAAGCACTTTCATAATAAAATGAAGGACGTGCCAGTTCTCCAGGAATTTTTCCATCCAGACATAGAATATCAAATGCAATCAGGGCTGTTTAACCTCAAAAGTGGTGCTGATCAGCATTAAGCGTATTTTTACCTTTTTAGCACTTTGAATTTAATTATGTAGCAGCATTGCACACGCTGTCCAAGTTTGCTGCCAACTGATTTGGGTCATTTGGCTGGACCATCAGAAATGCTGGCTTGATTCTGGGGCTGTTGCACCACTGACATCTGCCTGGGATTGTAAAACATAAAAATTACTTCTTTTTATGGCTTTTCTTGCCAGAGCCTCTCCAGCCTGGTGCAAACGGATTCCTGGATCCTAAAGATGGGAACATCCCTGGATTTGCTTGGAACTACTTGTGTGAGTTTTAATCCTTAATTGAGTTCAGTTGTAAAACCTTCGTGTGACCTTTTTATGAATTAGGTGCAGACAAGTAGGAAATGTTTTGCATTATCACTTAAAAGTACCCTTCCTGCTGTACCTTACTCCCACAAATAATTAGAGAGGAAAGTGGTAATTATATGAATCAATTGATAGCAGCATTTGGCTCAGACAATGCTCAAAAAGAAACTATAATTTAAGCTTAACGTGTACTATAAAGTTGACGAAAGAAATGGAAATTTATGTAAATTCCAATAGACGATTTATAAGGTTACAGACTACGTGGGATGCACATGTTTGTGACTGTTCTTTAGGTTCAGCTATTTAGGGTGCCATTCCAGACTGAACCAGCGCTTTCCTTTGGATTCCGCCCCCTTAAAATTCAAAAGCTTTTCAGTCTGAGGAGGATAAGCCAGCTGTTTGAGATTAGATTGAAACTTTCCACTTCTCCCGCTGCTCATCCCAAGGAGGAGGACGTGGTCCCTGGGGTGCTTTGTGAACATGCCGTGGCCAGGACGGGGATCCCAGAGGTGCCCACTGCATCCTGCGCTCCCCAGGTGTAATTGGAGGGGCTGGGAGGGTGAGCAGACACTGGTGAGCTACGAAACACACAATCACTGGGGTCATTTGCATAATTAAACACCAGGAGCCTTTAGAGAAGCAGAGCAGTTTCCATCAGCCGGGGCACCCATCTGCCCTGCCCTAAAACTGCACATTTCCTCTCTCAGGGGCTCCAGGCTGGTGACACCTGTGACTGTGGGTGCCAGCCTGACAGTGGCAAAGGACAGAGCCCTGAGCGAGGGCAGGGATGGGGCTTTGGGGGGGGCTGTCAATCTTTTAATGGAAAATCCTTTCTTTAGGGTTTTCCCTCTTGAGAAGCTGCGAGGCCTCAGGAACAAAATGCAAACAATGGTTATCTGCTGCTGTGGGATGCAACAGGTGCATCTGGGATTGGGCTCATGGGGTTGTTTCTAATTAATGGCCAGTCACAGTCAGCAGGCTCGGACACAGAGCCGAGACACAAACCTTTATAATTCTTTTTCTTTCCATTCTTAGCTGAGCCAGCCTGCTGATGGAATCCTTTCTTCTATTCCTTTAGTATAGTTTTAATGTAATATATATAATAAAATAATCAATCAGCCCTCTGAACCATGGAGTCAGATCCTCGTCTCTCCCCTCATCCTGGGACCCTGTGAGCACCGTCACTCCCCTGAGTGAGGATTTGGAGCTGAGACTCTCTGGGCACTAATTCCCCATTAAACTCATTCTCAAATGTGAGAATGAAGTGCTTTGAAAACAAGGTGAGAACCAGCGCGGTGCCTCCTGAATCACAGCCAATTCTGTTGCATTTTCAGTTGCACCGGTGCCACTTCAGCAGCAAACATCACTTTTCATTTCCATTTGTTTATCCGGAGCAGCAGAAGCCCAAGGAGGAGTGGGTGGGCTCTATTTTCTGTACAGCCATTCCCACACTCAGTCCCACTCTTATTCAAACTTGCAGAAAGCTCCCACTCGCTGAGGACGGGGAGATCAGGCTGTAAATTCCCACTGTGGAGGTGGTTTTGCCTGTTGACATCACTGTACCAGACCAAGGCAGAATTCAGCTCTGAAAAGCCTAAATTTTGGGCTGAGCAGAGTCAGAAAAATGTCACCCATGCTTTGAATACAACTTAAGGTTTGTGACGAGAAAAAAGAACACCTAAAGGTGTGTTTGAGAATTGCTGACCATTGGTAATCATTGTGTGTTTTAAATCTGTGTTTGGAATCAATTTGTAGAATATGATTGCCAATTCAGAGAAATCCCAGTCCAAATTAGGATTTTGGTCTGGAAAACCAGGCCTTGGCCCTTTAAGGGCTGACAGGAAAACTAACTTCATGTGTTTTTAAAACAACTTCGTGAAACTCATTCTTTAATCTGCCAATTTCCATTTTCATAAAAGTCCTTTCTCCACAGCTATTAAACATATTTTAAATATAATTTAAAAAATGTAATTACCTTTGTCATCTGTTCTACGGCTTGCCTTCAGCCAGTGCACTACTTGTGAATACAGAATTTCAAATTAAATTTACTAATCTCATGGAAAAAGGACACTAGAAAATATTGCATTCACGGTTTATACTGGCACAGCAAGCTAAGAACAACTAATTCTATCAAGTAACAAAATAAATTATACATTCCCTCTCCTGGTTGAGCTGAAATACTGCACAAAATTATTGAAAAGCTTCTCAAGTAAAACCGGAGGAAAATCCCAATTAAGGGTTTGTTGCTGGTGGCGCTTGGAGCGGTGAGAGCTCTGCTCTCGAGGTGAT
Source organism: Melospiza georgiana (assembly GCF_028018845.1). Taxonomy (NCBI): domain Eukaryota; kingdom Metazoa; phylum Chordata; class Aves; order Passeriformes; family Passerellidae; genus Melospiza; species Melospiza georgiana. The sequence goes on along the minus strand of NC_080438.1, from coordinate 31,533,982 downwards.
GGGGTTGGAGAATTGTCCCTGGAGAGGGGCAGGAGATCTGCCATGCCCTGCTGGGGGCTGGGTGGGAATTCAGGAGGGTGGATTTGGACACAAACGACACCTAATTCTAGAAAATTCTAGAAAATGTCTCCCTGCTCTCTTCTGCATCGGCAGGGGCTGGGTTTGGCTTTTCAAGGGGGTGCTCATACTCCAGGGGACCTGGGAAATCTGGAGTGCCCAGCTTGGACTCTCCACCCTGAGCACAACCCTTCCAAACTGGAGTTTTCACCCATCAAACTGGGGTAGAGTTCTGAGTTCCTACCAAATCAATGTGTGCAGGAATGCACTACATCGTTTAACAAAAATCCAACTCTGTTTTGAGTTCCTACCAAATCAATGTGTGCAGGAATGCCCTACATCATTTAACAGAAATCCAACTCATCTGGCACATTTTGTCATTATTATAGGAAGGAAATGGAGCTGCCCCTGCAAAGAAACATTTCTAGGAAGGCAGTGGGAAAGCAGAGCCCAGCAGCACCAGCCTCTCCTGCTGCTGTTCCAGCAGTTCCAGCTGGGACCTGGCTGTGTCCCCGTCCCTGCTCCGAGTAAATTGCCCAGAAACCAGCCAGAAATAAACGGGGAGGAATCCCTGTGCTGCAAACAGCGTGCTTTCATTTGCCTCCCCATCCAACCCACACCTGCCTGGCCTCTGGAGCTGACCCTCATTTAATTGGGACCAGGCTGCAGGGATCACTCCAAAGCAGCAGGTCTGGGTCTCTGATTGTGAGGAGAGCGTGGTCCCGGTGGAGCTGCCCTCTGCCCCTGCCAGGGCTCTCAGCAGAGCTCCAGAGGGAGCTGGAACAAAGCTCAGTGCCAGGAAAGCGCAGGGTGCTCACCAGGGTGGGAGTGGGAACGCGGGAGAAGGGGCTCTGGTCTGCAGGAGAAGGGTGGTGAGAGGGAATTCCTGCAGGAGAAGGGTGGTTGGAGGGAATTCCTGCAGGAGAAGGGTGGATATAGGGGATTCCTGCAGGAGAAGGGTGGGTATAGGGAATTCCTGCAGGAGAAGGGTGGATAGAGGGGATTCCTGCAGCAGAAAGGTGGGTATAGGGAATTCCTGCAGGAGAAGGGGGGATAGAGGGGATTCCTGCACAAGAAGGGTTTTTGGATTTAATTCCTGCAGCAGAATGGTGGTTGGAGGCAGTTTGTCCAGGAGAAGGGTGGTTGGAGGCAGTTTGTCCAGGAGAAGGGTGGCTGGAGGGAATTCCTGCAGGAGAAGGATGGTTAAAGGTAGTTTGTAAAGGAGAAGGGTGGTCAGAGGGAATTCCTGCAGGACAAGGGTGGTTAGAAGCAGTTTGTCCAGGAGAAGGATGGTTAGAGGCAGTTTGTAAAGGAGAAGGGTGGCTGGAGGGAATTCCTGTGGGAGAAGGGTGGTTAAAGGGAATTCCTGCAGAAAAAGGGTGGTTAGAGGGAATTTCTGCAGGATAAGGGTGGTTGGAGGCAGTTCCTCAAGGAGAAGGGTGGTTAGAGGCAGTTTGTCCAGGAGAAGGGTGGTTGTAGGGAATTCCTGCAAGAGAAGGGTGGATAGAGGGAATTCCTGCAGGACAAGGGTGGTTGGAGGCAGTTAGTTTGTCCAGCAGAAGGGTGGTTGGAGGCAGTTTGTCCAGCAGAAGGGTGGTTGGATGCTCAGCCCCTGTCCTGCCTGGCTCAGCCCTGTCCCCCTGCCCTGCACACAGGCTGTGCTTTTGGAGGCTGCAGCTGCTGTCCCAGAGTGTGGCACTCGAGTGGGGCCCCGCACAAGCCCCTGGTGCTGTGTGCAGGCTCGGCTCTGCCTCGGTGCCAGGGCGGTGGAGCTCAAATCAGCCTCTTTTGTGCCTCCCTGCTGCGGCGCTGCACTCACAGAAAGGATTTCTTGGATTCTTTTTTTCCCCAGATAAGGTGCTTGGAAAAAATGTTCTTTAATGAAATGTTTTGGGGTGTGTAATCAGAATTTTTTTAATGATTCATGTCATAAGTGCAAAGAATTTTGGCTAAAGTTGAAGGTAAGGGTTTTTTTAATCAGCAACATGCTCATTATTCACTTCCCACTCTCAGCCAAGACAAGAAAAACAGCAGCTTTCTGATGAAAAGAAGAGGATCCATCAGGTCCCACTCACTTTTCATGAACTAAGAACTGATGTCAGTGACTGTCAGATTTAAGTGATTTTCCCCATAAATCTCCTCTTTACTGGCAAAAAGGAATCATTGTTCCCTAACACTGCACAAGCTTTTTTGTTCGGGTTTGCTGTGTATAAAATTTAATGAGAACAGGCACAGAACGCATCAAGAGCTGAGCGCGTGTCAGTTAGGCACCGTGTGTTTGAAAACCTTTTCCTATAATTATCTCCATCTCCAGTTCCCGCGCGGGAGGACGAGGGAAGGGGCTGTGTGCTCGCTCAACAATGGCTGCGGGAGCAGCAGGAGCTGCCACAGCGGGACGTGCGGGCAAGGAGCTCGCTCATGGGCTCAAAACGAGGTGTCTGTCCCCAAGGCTGGTGGGGCTGCTCTTGCTTTGGGGAGCTGGGGCTGTTTGTGGGCTGGCTGTGCTGACTGAAACCTTTTCTTCTATTCTTTTAGTATAGCTTTAATGTAATATATAGAATAAAACAATAAATCAGCCTTGTGAACCACGGAGTCAGATCCCCGTCCCTTCCCTCATCCTGGGACCCCTGTGAGCACCATCACACCCCTTTTTGCTTCCCAATCTCCTCCTCAGACAGGAGTGTGGGCCTGGCTGGGCCTAATTCTGGTCCCAGCCTTGGTCAGTGCTTTATCCAAAGGATTACACAAGTGCAATTGAACCTCTCCACAAATCTGTCCTGCAGGATTAAGGATGGCAAACCAGATATATGCAAAAAATGAATTAGTTATTTCAATTGATGGTTATAATTATTAGAATAAAGGACCTTAATCAGAATTATCTGCTACACAATATAGGTAGTTATAACTACAATTACAGAGCACTACTTATTAAATCAGTAATTTCAAAGGCAGCTTAATAATTATCAAGTAGATATTGAGGTTAGGCTGATGTCTGAGGGTGAATCTCTTTGGCTCAGCCTCCAGCAGTGACCTTGAGGGGTGTCCCCAGCCCAGGGAGGATCTCCAGGCACATTCCCAGCAGGGCAGAGCACCCTGACATCCTCCCCTGCATCCCTGGCAGTGCCCAGGGCCAGGCTGGAGCGCCTGGGACAGGGTGAGGGGTCCCTGCCATGGCAGGGCAGGCACTGGCTGGGATTTGAGGACCAAACCAAACCAAACCAAACCACTCTGTGATTTTAAATGTTCTTTCAATGGTTATAAGTGAGCGCTGCCCTTGGACAGGTATTTTACAACTCCAAAATTCAGCTTTTGTGATTCATCATCCCAACTCTTATGAAAGTTCTTTCTGAAATGTCAGGATTTGTCATCTTAAAAGGCAGAAATCAATCAGCGAGTAAAAACAAGCACAAGGAAGTATTGTCATTTTTAATGACTTTTGAGGCAATTAGAAATTGTCTAACCCCTTTGCTTCTACAAAACTCTTGTTCTCGAAAGTTATCGGGGGAAAAAGAGAATTCCTGTCTGTGTGAAAGCTTTTCCTCCAAATCCTGGAGACACACACCCTTGCACACAGGGTGAAAATCCATCCTTTGCATGAAGACCATCCAGAAATATGCTGTGATTTTGGGAGGGAAATGATGGGGACCAACCACAGGAGTGAAATAAAGTATTTTCTTCCCCATCTCCAATTCTAAACAAAGATTAAATATTTCATCTGGTCTATGACTGCCCGCCTCTCTCCAGCTGCTAACAGCTGCATTAATAAATACACAAACCATGACCTCCCTGCAGTTAAACACTGAGCATGGAACTGGCATGAGCCACAGTGAGCCCAAGAGGTGCAGAGCCATTGATTTCTTGGCTCTTGCCTGGACACAGCCTGCTCAGGACTGGTGCTGGAGTGACTTTACAAGTGTTTACCAGAACTGTGCTTTAAGCTCAGCATCCAATTAATACAAAGAGTAAGAGGTCGTGCCCATAATTTGTGTTTGGCACTGGGGAACTTGCAGATTGTCAATAGTATTTAATTTTTTTCTTTCCAATCTATTAAGGTGTTTAATTTCATTTTAACCTTAAAGAGTTAGGGCTGGTATTACCCACCAACACTAAATTAACACAGCTGTTTGCAGTCATTAATTGCTGTGTCTGAATGGCAAAATAAAACAGAATGACAAAACGAGCCCCTGCTTTTGCCACCTCCCAGGTAGCATATCCAGAGCAGCGGTTCTGGAGCTGCGGGGTCATCTGCAATTAGCAGTGAGTGATCTTCATTAAGTGCCCTGTGCCACGTGAGGGGCAGCCCGTGGCCTCCTCAGTCTCTGATTTACTGCTCTCCATTTGTGCAGTGCCCACACCAAAGCAGAGGAGATTTCCCACAACGGGGCAGGGTGTGAGCACAACACAGCCCAGAGAGAAAATTATTGCAGCTGCGTGGGGATGCTGCTGTAAATGCAACGGCATTTTACTGGTGCTCCCTCCTGGCCACCCCTCATTGCACACAGCAGAAACAACCCGGGCGAGGAAACGCCAGGGGAGGCGTTTTGGATGGCTGACCTGGACCTTGTTTCTGGTTCTGTACCTTTGGCAGAGGTGAGCGTGCGAGGGAGCCCTGCCTCCAAGGGGAGGCACGGCAGTAAACGATGCAAATTGGCAGGATCACAGGCTGTAATGAATCCAAAGAAGATTTGAAAATATAATTGGAAAAGGTGTCAAAGAAAAAAATGGTTAGCCTGTTTTATCTGTTATTGGGACTCCAGCTTACAAGCTATTAAGGAATTTGCCCTTGCCAAGGCAGCAGATGAAATGTCTCCCTGAGTGCTGTGTGTGCTCAGGAGCTGCAGCAGGGCTGAGGCAGAGCTGCTGTCACGGGCTCCTTTATTGTTCTTTAATTCCTAAGGGAAGGCAAAATCTGTTTCTTGGAAAATTCTTCTCCGCGTTTTGATTTCTTCTCCATTTCCTTATGCTAATGAGGCTGGTGTGATGGAAAGGATGATTGTGGAATGAACTGTTTGGAGCTGCCAAGCTCCTGCTTGCAGCAGGAACTGCTGCTGGGCACTGCTGTGGGATGGGACAGGGCACAGAGCCCTCCCTGGGATGGGATGGGATGGGATGGGATGGGATGGGACAGGGGCTCAGAGCCCTCCCTGGGATGGGATGGGATGGGATCCATGGGATGGGATGGGATGGGACAGGGGCTCAGAGACCCTCCTTGGGATGGGGCAGGGGATCAGCAGGGTGGGATGGGGACACATCAGGGTGAGATGGGGACACATCAGGGTGGGATGAGCACACAGCAGTGTGGGATGGGGACACAGTGACCAGTGTGGGATGGGGACACAGTGACCGGTGTGGGACGGGGACACAGTGACCGGTGCGGCCAGCAACACCTCACCATGCCCAGGCACACCACGATGCCTTTGCCCCTTGGTAGGGCAGCACCTTTGGTGTGGGTTGCAGCAGCCGAGGGTGCAGCAGCTCCAGGAACCATCACAACACCTGGTGCTGCCCTGCAGGAATTATCCAGGGTCTGGTTTCTGTACCTGGCAGACTCCACAGTCCCCGTGACGGCTGGCAAAGCTGCTCTTCACCTCAGACCCCGGGAGCTGAGGATGAACCTGGCTGCTGAGATCATCTCTGCTGCAGAAAAAGAGCCCTCAGCGAGGCCTTTGAAAGGAGAAGAGAAAAATAATTTTCTTACAACATGGTAAAGGGTGACTAAATGGAAACGCTGAAGGTCCTTAAATAATAAAATGAAAATGAAGCTTAAGAAGGTGTCGTGGAGGGTTATGTAGCCAATCACTCAGGTGCAGGCAGTGTACATTTCTTCTTGCAGCACAAAAGCATTTTAACTGATTAACATGCTCCAGCGACTCTTTTAACTCTGCTGCTCTCCAGCTTGGGCACTCCTGTGGTCCTGGCACGAAGCAGGTGGTAAATGTGCACGTTTGTCCAGCCAGGGCTGCACAGAGGTGCTGGGCTTAGGTAGGAAAAGTGCAGAGAAACTCAGATGGGGCTGAACTGGTGCCCAGCAGCAGCAGCAGCAATTCCTCCAGGATCACCCCGGTGCCTCATCCCCAGCTGGTCTGGCTGCTCCACACGGGCAGTGCCTGTGGCAGGGATTGTGCCAGGGGCTGTCCCCACCATGCCTGGCACTGCTGCAGTCACAGGGCTGTCACCACTGCTGCAGTCACAGGGCTGTCCCAGGGCTGTCCCCACCGCTGCACTGCTGCCCCTGGCACACTCCAAGCTGTTGTTGCAGTCCATTTCCACTGGAATCCAGGAGAGACTGAGGCCTGTTCCATTAGGAAAACACAAATGAAGTGAGATGGGTGTCCCCAGCGTGGGTCCGAGAATCCCTAATTATTCTAATTATTCTACCATTTTATATTTTAGTTTTAAATCCCCGAGAGCAGAATAGCCCTGTAATATCAGTAATATCAGTAATAGCCATGATACACAATTAAATAAACAATTGAAAACAACCATCCAAAAAACGATCATGGGAGGAAGAAATGCACCAAATAATTAAATTTCAAGAAATGCTTTCAGAATCTCTGTTAGTGCCAGCCTTCCCTGTCCTCTCCTGCACAGAGCAGGGCTGAGGGTGCCAGCCTGGGCTCTAATGTGCAGTTTGTACAGGGGACAATGGGCAGCAGATAACTGTGGATAACCGTAGTGTTGATGCAGACGTGGGGCTGGAAATGTTCCTGAAGTTGCTGAAGAAGCAGGAAGGAAATGTATGTTTATTATTTGAATGAGCTTTACCTTTTTATCAGGACAGCTGAGGAGCGTCTCCGAAATGCTGGGAGCCTGAGCAGCACCACAAATAGATGCCTGAGTCAAATGGAAATTAGGCTTTCTGCTACACTTCTGCAATAATCCATCCAAAGAGAAGCAGAAGCTACAAACCATAATAACAATAGGAGAAATTATACAGCCCCACCGTTTTCCCAGCGCTGCTGTTAGCAGAACACTAGATTGATGTTGTACCTATTTTTATTTTTGCTGCTGGAACAGCCTTTGTCACAGAGAGGAGGCTCACGAATTTCAATAGCTCCTATGTTTTGTGAAAAATGTGAAGTGCTGCACTCATCTGACCTTTTCAGAATGTTTCATTTCAATTGCCTGGCCACCCCAGTCCTTTGCAAGAGGTTGGGCTCCCCTTCTAATGGGAAGAGGAGGAGTGCAATGGTCAACCATTCCAAATACTGAATATTAAAAAGGTCAACAGAGTACGGCACGGCAATGTGAAAATGAGACAATGCAATCCCAGGTACCTCCTCGCAGCGGCAAAAATTGTAGCAAGAGCAGAAAATGTCACAACACGAATCCATTTCCAGGAGGGACGGGAGTGTGCTGTGTGCTGAGCGTGCCCTCACTCAGTGAGTTAGCAGGGCTCAGGCTGGGCCCTGCAGCTCCTCTTGCTCCCACTCCCCACCATGGGCAGGGACATGTTCCACCAGACCAGAGATTCCCTCACAGGCCAATTGTGTTTGTGCCAGTGATGCTGTGAAGGGCCACAGAAGCACAGCAAATGTGCCAATTCCACAATATTCTCTATTTCCTTGTCTGTGTGTGCTGTGCCATCCTGGGAGGCTCCCTTCCCTGCAGAGCAGAGGCAGAGGAGTGCACAGCTCGGTTTTTCCCATCTGCAGACAGAGTGAAAATGATTTTTTTTAAATGATAATAATAACAAAAAAATATATCATACAAAATATATATAATATAATATAATATAATATAATATAATATAATATAATATAATATAATATAATATAATATAATATAATATAATATAATATAATATAATATAATATAATATAATATAATATATATAATATATAATATATATTATATATTATATAATATATAATATATAATGTGTAATATATAGTACATAATATATAATATATATTGTATATTATATATTATATATTATATATTATATATTATATATTATATATTATATATTATATATTATATATTATATATTATATATTATATATTATATAATATTAGAAAATGTATGTATCTATAATATAAGAAGAATAAATTTTTTTTAAGGATTATAAGAAAAAAACCCCAATCTGGGCAACAAATAAATAAATAAATAAATAAATCTAGTGTTGTGGGGGGGCGGTAAGAGTAATTCTGAATGGCTGCAAACTGTAAAGTTTTTGCTTTAAATAAAGGAATAAAGTGTGAGGGTTTTTTTGTTCTGAGCCATTGGTGCTAGGCCCTGGCTGGCACAGGCCCAGCACAGCCCCAGCCTGGTGCCAGCGCAGCAGCTCCATCGCTGGCCACAGCCAGGCAGGACTCCTCAGTTTAACACCTTGCTCGGTTTGCTTTCCTTTTCCCTTTGTCAACATTCGGCAGCTCTTCATTTTCCTTTTAAAACATTTGAGAAACCCCATGATATTTACAAATTCTCACTGGTAACATTTGTTGGGCTGATTGTAACTGCACAAACACCGTTTCAAGCCTTTCCAGCGCCATGAAGATGTACTTCAGTAAGTATTTATTTTGCCTGGAAGAGATAAGTCAGCGTGTGATGAAGGGAGATGTGAGGCCCCTGGCTGAAGGTGCCCTGGCTGGCAGGCACCAGCCAAAGGCTGCGAGGAATTGCTGTTTTCAGAAGTTCCAAACCCCTGAATTAACACAAATAAGCTTCTGTTGAAAGCAGGATTGCTCCCCAGCTGAGGCAGGAAGAATTAACTCTCAGGAATCCTGTCCAGCAATGAAAGTGTTTGGGGTTTTTCTGCATCCTCAGAGGAAGGAGCAGCATCACAGAGCAGAGCAAAGGAGCTGTCCCAGCCATGTGGAGTTATTAATGGAGCAGAATCATATATGATTTTCATGGATTGAACATCAGATATCTAATCAAACTAACCTCTGTTATCCCCATATGCAAGTACAGTTTCAACCAAAACATTAGACTGTGACTCTAAAAATAGAAGTTAAACCCTTCTTACCTGCTGAGGAGAGGTAAAACCAACGAGAACTGCTCACTCTTGTACCTGAGTACAAAACCTCAGTCTCCTTACTTTCAAAGGATAATAGCAATCCAATGGCCTCAGGAGCCACTCATCTTGGTGCAAATCCAAGTGAAAGTAATGGACCTCTCACTAGTCCTAAACACATTCATACTCTTAACCCTAAGAATCCTCTCCACCTCCATCCTATTTCCACTTCTATCCAACACCCTCAAGAACACCCCAGCACAATCACAAACACAGTCAAAACCTCCTTCTTGCTCAGCCTAATCCCAATAACAATTTACATCCGCTCCGGAACAGAAAGCCTCACCTCCTCCTGAGAATGAAAATTCATTATAAATCCATCTAAGTCCCACAGAATCCCAGACTGCTTTGGGACTACAAATACCATAAACCCCCCAAAATAATAAAATCCTGACTGAAAGAGGAGCTTGGCTCCTCACCCAGTGGCACTCTCTCCCCAGGGGATGCAGGAGGAGCGTGTGCCTTCCCTGCAGGCTGAGCAGGGACACTCCTCACCCAGATCCCTTCGGTCCATTTCAGCCTTTATGGGACATGACCAACACTCCAGGCTCATTTGCAGGCTAATGTTCAGGAAACTCGCATCCCCGGGCTGTGACTCAGGGCCAGCCTGGCAGGGGAATGGCACAGGAGGCTCTGAAATGCACCTTGTGTGACTGCAAACCACAGAGCTGTGCACCCACAGTGTGGATCTGAGGAGCTGAGCGCCCCTCATGCCTCACATCATGGGCTCCTTCCCTCTGCCTCTGGCAGCAGAATTGTGGCACTGCTGAGTTATGCAGATTTCATTTATTCCTTAGGGATCCTTCCTGTTCCTGATGGCTCCATCTCCCCTTTGATCCAGACTCGAGGCTGATGTTAACCAAGGGCTGTTATTTCAAAAGCACAATTGCATTACTGACTCATCCTTCATTTCCTGTCACAATGATTGTAATAGTTGTTTTCTCCATGGAAAATATTACATGATTTTTTTTCCCCTCTCCCAGGTATTTGCAGTTGCCTTTTTATATTTTATCTTCAAACTCTCGTGTCATCAGCCACCACTGGGCTCCCCTGAGAGCAGGGAGCTGCTCAGGCAGCTTTGAGTGACTGCAGGAGAGCAAGAGCAGCCAGAGGTGTCCCTGGCACGGGGGCTGCCCCTGGGCATGGCTGGGGCTAACACTGGCACCAGGGCAGGGCTGTCCCCGGGGCACAGCGCCTCTCTGAGCTTCTGCCAGCTCTTCGTGGGGTCCCAGAGTGGTGTGGGCTGGAAGGGACCCCAAAGCCCACCCTGTTCCACCCCCTGTCTGACCTGGCATGTGCCATTTGCAGGGATGGGCACCCACAGCTTTCCTGGGCCTCACCCAGGTGATTTCCCCCCTGAGGGAGGAATTTCTCACCAATATCCCACCCCGGCCTGCCCTCTGGGAGGGAAGCATTCCCCCTTGTCCTGTCACTAGCTCCTGATGAAAAGTCCCTCTCCAGCTCCCCTGCAGGCTCCCTCTGGCTCCAGCAAGAAATCTGAATTATGGGAGATTGGCTCAAGCTCCTCAGAGCCCCTTGAGAAGCCTTCAGATCAGCCTTCCTAAACCATTCCCCTGCCTCTCTGCTGGGTGTTAATTATTACAGCTTGCAACTCAGGAATTCTATTCTCAGGCACATCCCAGTTTTATTCTCAATACATCTGAATGGCAAATTATTCATTTGCTCTAATCACAGTAGGGTTAGGATCTTCAGCATGCCAGTGACAATATTAATTGCCTGGTGTGTGGTCTTCTGGAGAACAGAAGTCAGAAAGAACGATTCCACACCCCAAGTCATTAGGAGAAAGGCTCAATTCATTATCTGGGCGTTATTATTACTAATGACACAGTAATAGACTCCACACTAACAATAAATATCTTTTTACCAGCTCAGTGTTTTACTTAATAGCCCTTTTTAAGTGGCAGCTCGTGCCCCCCAGCCTGTGCTGCCTCTCGAGGGAGCTGCTCCCTCCTCCAGAGCGAGTCCTGTGTTCTGCAGGGGCTGAGGGGAGTCCAGATCAGCAGCTCCCACGGTTTGGGTGACGTTTGGCCACGTCTGTGTGTTTGGGCAGCAGGGGATGAGGCAGCCAGGGGCTGTCCGGCTGTCCATCCAGGCACAGAGGACAGACAGACATCCCCGTGCCTCCAGGGCAGCCCAGCCCCACCCCAGGGGCTGTCCTGCTGTCCATTGGGGCACACGGGACACACAGACATCTCTGCACCTCCAGGGCACCCCAGGGGCTGTCCTGCTGTCCAGCTGGGCACACAGGACACACGGACATCCCCGTGCCTCCAGGGCACCCCAGGGGCTGTCCTGCTGTCCAGCTGGGCACACAGGACACACAGACATCCCCGTACAGCCCAGGCTGCTCCACCGGCACCCCTGCCCTGGCTGGACAGGGACAGGGACAGGGACAGGGACAGGGACAGGGACAGACACAGGGACAGGAGCATGCCAAGGTGGGACAGGCTGAACTCTACAGGTTTCCATCCAAGAAATGAATTCCCTCCCTCCTGGCATTTGGGAGTGTTTCATGGGGTGAGAGCCCCTGGGGCTGCCCTGTCACCAGCGCTGCCACCCACGGGATGGGCACTGCTGGCACGGCTGCAGGGCTGCATCCCAAACCTCTGTCCCCATCCCAGGGGAATCTGCTCTAGCAAAAACAACATTAAGAGCCATTTCCTCACTGTATCTTTTCATTTCCAGTCACAGGTATACCAGGACAGTTCGGGTGGTGCAGTGGAGTACAAAATGATTCATTAATGACAAGAAATTCTGCACCCTTGGATATATCCCAGAGCAAGTTTGGAGTTGGCAGGGTCATTACCAGCTGTTCTATTAGCGAGACCAGGAAAATAGATATTTTTACTTTAATTGAATTTCATATAAGTTGCAACCTGGCCTTTAACAAAGAGGCATCATTTGAATTTATCACAGGGCCAGGCACTGGCTTCGGGCTCTTGGATTTCGTCTGCAGTGCTGCTGAAGACATTTCACCCCAATTGCATTCTGGCTTTGAATGCAGAAACTTTAACTAGAAAATCAGCAGTTTTGCTGGGGTGTTTCTAATTCAGCTCAGCCTGTGCCCCAAGGTCTGGCAATTTGGCTGTCCAGCAGCTCGGGGGGCAGCACAGGCTGCTCCATGCAGGAGCTCCATCCTGGAGATGCTGGATCCTCTCCTCTCCTGGGCTCCAGCCCAGCCCTGGCTCCTCCAGGGCTCCGTGTCCTCACAGGCTGAAGGGAGGCAGAGGCCTGATTCCCCCTCAGGGAATCACAGCAGCTGACCCGGCACTTCCACTAACAAAATTATGCCGTAGAAAAGCAGGTTAGTGTTTTAAACATAGTGGAACTGTTTGTAATTTGTTTGTTTATAAAACAAATATCTGCTTGGGATGACATTACATTGTTGAATTACTTATTTACAGCTCCAAATACCTGTGTTATTAGTGCTGCCTGCTATTGCAAACACCAAATTAATGTTCACTTATTTCTCCACTTAGGTTGTGGAGATTGTGTTATGACTTCATCAATTGGCCGTGTTTTTCAGAGGAACTTGTTTCAATCCAATTCCTGATGTCATGTTCCAGCCAAATGAAAGCAGAGGCCCCCATATTGCAGGTGAAATGTGTAATGCTGCGGCTCCGGAGTGACGCCTTAAACAATCAAGCTAAATCTGTCAGGGGACTTTTAATACACTGCACTGATGAAGCAAGAGTATTAAATTTATTCAACCATGAAGAAGGCTTTGATTATCCTACACCTCAGCTGTGCCAGTATGTGTTGACCATGAGTGAAAAAAAATAGGAGAAAATGAAATGTGATTAGTTCCTGATGGGCTGAAATTCCTTTAATGCGCATAACAGGGAGGGGAATTCATATTAACAGCTCCCATCAAGAATTTATTTTGTTCATATCTACTCCACAACACAATGAATCAGTGTCTCCAAAGGCTGATAACGTTCTTATCAATACCTGAATGGGAACAGGTGGGACGGCGCAATTGTTGCTGGTGTATTGTCTGCATTCTGCACGGCTCCTGAGCCCTGGAAATGTGCCCCCCAATTTCACTCTGAAAACACAAGTGGCGGTTGGTTTTGGCCATTTTTTTGTCAGTAGATTTGATTGAGCAGATTTGGAAAATTGATTAAGTTACAGGGTTTTAAAAATTATTTTCGTGTTAAAGCTTAACAAAAGCCTATTTTAAAGAACTCAAGAAAAAAAGAAAAAAAACTGTAATGAAGTGAGTGAGACGTGATTATATGCAAAAGGCATTGTCAGCAGCTGGAAAAATTATGAGGAAGTTTAAAGGCTAATTATTAATCACCTGGCTTTGGCAGCACCACAGAACTCATCTCCCTGTGTCCTAGGGGGTGCTGGGTTTGCAAAGCTGCAAATGGTACTTTATCTGAATTATTTTTAAGCAAGGCTCTGGCGCCCACACGCACAGCGCCGACATTTACAACTGAATTATTACAAGTCCATGTTTTACTCCTCTGCTGCCTCCGCACTTGTTTCCGCCCGCTCACTGTCGGTGAGGGAGTGCAGGAATTCCAGCAGAATCCACAAAAAGTGAGAAACAGAGTTTCAGATGCTCAGCATTGCTGATTTGTGTGCATCACCTGTGGGGGGGAAAGCGGCGTGTTCACAGGGAGGAATGGTCCAGAGGAGAAAATGAAATGGCCCTGCTGGGCTGGGGGGGGTCTGGCTGCCCCTGCCCTGCCCCGACCAGCACAGGGCACCTGAAACCCTGAGCTCCAGCCTGGTTTGGGCTCACAGGGACCTCAGAGCCACCCAGTGCCACCCCTGCCATCCCAGGGACCCCTCCCACTGTCCCAGGGTGTCCCAGTGTCCAGCCTGGCCTTGGGCACTGCCAGGGATCCAGGGGCAGCCACAGCTGCTCTGGGCACCCTGAGCCAGGGCCTGCCCACCCTGCCAGGGAACAATTCCTGATTCCCAATATCCCATCCCACCCTCACAGGGAACAATTCCTGATTCCCAATATCCCATCCAGCCCTGCCCTCTGGCAGTGGGAGCCATTCCCTGTGTCCTGTCACCACGTGCCCTTGTAGCATTGTTCCTGTGAAATGTGGGGTTTCAGCTATGGGTGCTGGTTTGATGCCCAGCAGTGGGGTTTCAGCTATGGATGCTGGTTTGATGCCCAGCAGTGGGGTTTCAGTGGGATGGGGCTGGTTTGATGCCAGGCAGTGGGGTTTAACCTGGATGGGTGCTGGTTTATGCCCAGCAGTGGGGTTTCAGCTGCATGAGTGCTGGTTTGATGCCCAGGCAGTGGGGTTTCAGCTGGATGGGGCTGGTTTGATGCCCAGGCAGTGGGGTTTCAGCTATGGGTGCTGGTTTGATGCCAGGCAGTGGGGTTTCACCTGGATGGGTGCTGGTTTATGCCCAGCAGTGGGGTTTCAGTGGGATGGGGCTGGTTTGATGCCAGGCAGTGGGGTTTCAGTGGGATGGGGCTGGTTTGATGCCAGGCAGTGGGGTTTCAGTGGGATGGGGCTGGTTTGATGCCCAGCAGTGGGGTTTCAGCTGGATGGGGCTGGTTTGATGCCAGGCAGTGGGGTTTCAGCTGGATGGGTGCTGGTTTATGCCCAGCAGTGGGGTTTCACCTGGATGGGTGCTGGTTTATGCCCAGCAGTGGGGTTTCAGCTGGATGGGTGCTGGTTTATGCCCAGCAGTGGGGTTTCAGTGGGATGGGTGCTGGTTTGATGCCAGGCAGTGGGGTTTCACCTGGATGGGTGCTGGTTTATGCCCAGCAGTGGGGTTTCAGTGGGATGGGGCTGGTTTGATGCCAGGCAGTGGGGTTTCAGTGGGATGGGGCTGGTTTGATGCCAGGCAGTGGGGTTTCAGTGGGATGGGGCTGGTTTATGCCCAGCAGTGGGGTTTCAGTGGGATGGGTGCTGGTTTATGCCCAGCAGTGGGGTTTCACCTGGATGGGTGCTGGTTTATGCCCAGCAGTGGGGTTTCAGCTGGATGGGTGCTGGTTTATGCCCAGCAGTGGGGTTTCAGTGGGATGGGTGCTGGTTTATGCCCAGCAGTGGGGTTTCAGTGGGATGGGGCTGGTTTATGCCCAGCAGTGGGGTTTCACCTGGATGGGTGCTGGTTTATGCCCAGCAGTGGGGTTTCAGTGGGATGGGTGCTGGTTTATGCCCAGCAGTGGGGTTTCAGCTATGGGTGCTGGTTTATGCCCAGCAGTGGGGTTTCAGCTATGGGTGCTGGTTTATGCCCAGCAGTGGGGTTTCAGCTGGATGGGGCTGGTTTGATGCCAGGCAGTGGGGTTTAACCTGGATGGGTGCTGGTTTATGCCCAGCAGTGGGGTTTCAGTGGGATGGGTGCTGGTTTGATGCCAGGCAGTGGGGTTTCAGTGGGATGGGGCTGGTTTATGCCCAGCAGCGGGGTTTCACCTGCATGGGTGCTGTTTTTATGCCAGTCGTGCAGCACCCAGCAGCTTCTCCCTCTGATGCCGTGTCTGACAGATGTGGGAGCTGAGAGCTGGAGTGCTCCAGTGGCACTCCTGCTGACGATGATAAATGCAGTCCTCATCTGGCAACTTCAAGGTTCGCTTTTTTTCATTTGAAGAGGAACATGCATATGGTTAAAACCACAGCATTAATAATCCTTCCCTGCGAGCAAGATTGATACACGCAGCATAAATCCTCCTGCAGGAGCGTGGCTGCTGGTAGGCACAGAGAGCTTCTCCTGCCATCAATATTGGGGCTGAGGGCTGGAGCCCGAGCGAGATTTTTGCTTTCCCTTTCAGAGGTGCTGAAAAACCTCAATCACTTGTTTTTAAAAATTTTAGAAGTTTAATAGTAATAAAATGGTTATAAAAATAGTAATGCGATTAGAGTAATAATAATTAGGACAAATTGAATTAGGACAATATGAGACAATAGAGACAAAGAGTTACAGACAGTCCGGGTACCTTTTCTGGGAAAAATAAGCCCAAGAAAGGACCCACGTTAACAGAGGATTAACCCTTAAAAGCAACAGCCTGTTGCATATTCATACATCTTACACATGATGCATAAATTCCATTCAAACACAGGATTCTGGCTGGGCAGTGTCAGCTTCTTCCTCCAAATCCTGACAGCACCTTCAAGGCAGGAAGAAGTTCATTTCTTCTGATAAGAGGGCAATAAATTCTTTTCTCTGACAGATTCAGGTGTCCTGGGGCTGCTATCTGGTGCGAGTGCCTCATTCCTTTCTTAATAAAACCCCACTAACATAGTTCTTATTTTAACTACAAAAGTTGCCTTTTAATTACAAGACCACATTTACCATACTATTAGAATGTTTATACAGCACTGCTAATCAATACACCAGAATACATATGGTAAATGTCTGCGTAGGGCCATAGAATGTGCCCTTTGCACAGAGGTGCTGCCTGCAGGCGCTGGGCAGCCGCGTCCCGCTCTGGGACTCGTGTCAGCTGCAGGGAACCCTGTTAATATTTCACTAGGATCCAGACAAAAGCAGAGATGAAAAAGTGAGAGATTCACAGTGCCACAGAGGAATATTTGCTGATGGAGAGGCAGGCGGCTTTTTTTAAAAACTATGGGGGACATCGTTTGCAACTCGTTCCCGAGAAGAGAGAAGTCCCATGACAGATTTCAAATCTTTGGCACAGCTTTATAACTTTATCAAAGAGAGGCATCAAAGCGAGAACTTTGTTCTGGAAAAAAAAAGGCAGGAAAATAATCTATAGAAACCACAACAAAATATAAGATCAGGGTAATCATGTTGTACCATCAAAAAGGTGCCATTTTTGTGCCTTTTGTGATGTTTCCTTTGTGACAGTTTGGTCTCAATGGCACGGTGAAAATAACTCGCCTGTCTTGTGATTGACAGGAAATTTAAATTCTTGCAAGCAAATGCCAGCAGGAAAACAATCTCAGCCCACATATTGCACACCTTAACGTGGTACTGGATTGAACCATCCTCCTTGGGAGTTAATGGGTAATTGGACCCATATGGCACCCAAAAAAGTGCAAATTTGGGTTTTCAGCAAAGAAGTCACCTGGGAAACTGTCTACATTTAGTTACTTATCAATATTCAGTGCTATTGCCAAGACAGGATATAGGCATAAGATGGAAACTTGGGAGCTTGGATAACACAGGCCAAGAAATGCAGCACGAGAGAATTTAACTGCAGCAGCCTCTCCTCGTACTGACCCAGCCATCATAACAGAATTAATGCCAGCTGTTTTCTGTACTGCCAGCACTGAGCAGTCCAGGGATCAACACTGTTAGCACTGCTGCCTTCTATAGTCCTTTCCCCCCTCTATGTGTTTGAGTAGAAACCATATCAGTATTTTTCTCTGCCCCTTTCTTTTCCTTATTTCATTCTGTGAAATCTCTTTTCCATCAGTTATCTCTGGGCGACGCCTTCATCCAGAGATGTTTTCAGTGGCGGCTGCCAGGGAAGGAGGGATGCTGGGATGCTGCTGGGAGCTCAGCTGGGCAGGCAATGCCACAAGGCCAAGCAAGGTCACGGGGGCAGCTGTCCCTGGCTGGGGCTCAGCAGCTCTGGGAGCCCCTGGGGAAGGAGAAAGGCTCCTCGGAGTGCAGGGTGTGGCCCAGTGCTGTGGGGAGGTGCAGGACCAGCAGGAAGGAGCTGGTGCCACCACAGCCTGGCCCCAGAGCTGGGTGGTGCTGTTGGCATCTCAGGAGGGAGGCTCAGCCTCTGTCCTTTGCTTCTTGACCACGAGAGGGAAAGAGGAAAGGAGCAAAGCTGCATTCATAGCAGCTCCTGGCTGGTCATCATCACCCAGCTTGGCCACAGCTCCTGCGCACCCCTGGAGCATCAGCAGAGAGAGCCCTGATCCTCATTTCCTCAAGAATCCCTAAGAATCCTTGTCACAGACATCTTTTATGGAAAACCCTTTCCTTAGGATTGTTCCTCCTGAGAAGCTGGGAGGCCTCAGGAACAAAATGCAAACAATGGTTATCTGCTGCTGTGGGATGCAACAGGTGCATCTGGGATTGGTCTCATGGGGTTGTTTCTAATTAATGACCAATCACAGTCAGCTGGCTGGGACACAGAGCTGAGCCACAAACCTTTGTTATCATTCTTTGCTATTCTATTCTTAGCTTAGCCAGCCTTCTGAGATGAAACCTTTTCTTCTATTCTTTTAGTATAGTTAAAATGTAATATATATAATAAAATAATAAATCAGCCTTCTGAAACATGGAGTCAGAACCTCATCTCTTCCCTCATCCAATAACCCCTGTGACCACCGTCACAAATCCTCATTTCCCAAAGAATCACACAATCTCCCAGGCTGGAAAGCCTTTTCAGACCATGGTGTCCAGCCATTCCCCAGCTCTGCCAGGGCCACCAATGCTGCACCTGTGCCCAGGTGCCGCACACTCATCATCTGAGAGCATCCCCTCCCTCTGAGCCCCAGGTAAAGCTAATCCTCAGGCAGGTGTCTCCTCCCTGCTGCTGGCAGGGAGTGTTTTCTGCACCTCCATCCTCTCTTTGCAAAGTCACGCAACCTTGGCAAAAGGTAATTTATTTGTTTTATTTTGCTTTGAGACAGCTTTGTCCAGGCATGGCAGCCCCAATTTTAATTGATTATACTGCAATTTCCCTCAGCTTCTCCAGCAAATATGATGCAGTGCTGCACCTCCAGCACCTGAGCAGGAACCTGCTCCAAAGACCTTATCATTCCCATTTTTCACACATTCTTTTTGTGCATGTGTGTTTGGCATTTCACTCTTATCTCATCTCCCAGCCTGCTGCAACAAACCAGTATTTCCTAACAAGAGCCATTCTCAGTCTCAGAGCTAATAAAAAGTCTGTTTCTCACAAGGAGGCTGCTGGCCCTTGCTTTTCTCTGATGGAAGTTGCTATTGTTTGCAGCTGCAGCAAACAGAGAGCGTTTTTGCCCGTGCTTTAGTCAGTCTGTCACTGGTGAGAGGCCTGCTCAGCACACACAGGCGGCACATCACAGCGCTCACAAGGAAACAATGCCTCTGCTCGGAGCTCTGCCACCCTGGGCAGGCACCCATCAGCTCCCGGGGAGGCACAGCCAGCCCCAGAGGGGCACCTGGCCCTCCTGCAGCTGGGAGGGAGCATCCACCCTCCCACAGCACGGCTGGCACGGCTGGCACAGCTGGCACTGCCCAGCCAGCCCCGGCAGGGCTCAAAACGCGTGGGGAGGTGGCACCTGGGGACACGGTGTGCTGGTGACCGTGGTGGGGCTGCTGGGCTGCGGGCAGGCTGACCTCAGAGGCTTTTCCAGCCCCAGGGACTGTGATGGGCTCACTGACCTCAGAGGGCTTTTCCAGCCACGGGGACTGTGATGGGCTCACTGACCTCAGAGGCTTTTCCAGCCCCACGGACTGGGATTGTGATTGAGCTCACTGACCTCAGAGGCTTTTCCAGCCACGGGGACTGTGATTGCACTCACTGACCTCAGATGGCTTTTCCAGCCCCAGGGACTGGGATTGCACTCACTGACCTCAGAGGGCTTTTCCAGTTACGGGGACTGGGATTGCACTCACTGACCTCAGAGGCTTTTCCAGCCCCAGGGACTGTGATGGGTCTCACTGACCTCAGAGGCTTTTCCTGCCACGGGGACTGGGATTGCACTCACTGACCTCAGAAGCTTTTCCAGCCCCATGAACTGATTGAGCTCACTGACCTCAGAGGCTTTTCCAGCCACGGGGACTGTGATGGGCTCACTGACCTCAGAGGCTTTTCCAGCCCCAGGTCTGGGATTGCACTCACTGACCTCAGAGACTGCAGGGACTGTAATGGGACTCGCTGGCCTCAGAGGGCATTTCCAGCCCCAGGACTGGGATTCCATGTTGGTGCCCAGCCTGGCACCGTGGGGAAGATGGTTCCTCAGAGACTCCTGGAGCAAACAGAGGTGAGCTGCAGGCCCTGTGGTGCTGTCGGACCCTCCAGCAGCGTGTGGGGCTTTTCTCACCCCCTTTCCTTTCCCGTGCCCTGGCACAGGTGTGGCACAGCAGGGGTGGCACCGGGACGCTCATGGATTGAGTCCCACACCGGTGTGGGACTGCAAAGCTGAGCAGGACTGAGGCACCCCATGTGGAAAAGCTACCCCATGGAATGCCCTCTGTAAATAAAAGCGGGTTTCCTCTGGAGTGGCAGCAGTACCAATATTTTGTACAAACACACATGTTGTTGGGAAGGTTTTGCTGCTCACACACAGCTCTCGTGTCTGCGCCAGGAGCTGTTGATGTCAAAAACCTGTAACTTGGTTCTCCTTATGCCAAGCCCCTGTTTTAGATAAAATTCCAATAAATAATGTCATTTCTCTACTCATTTATTTTAGCAAATAATTTTAGGGATGACTGAATCCCATGCAGAGCACACTGCCTCAACGCAACGGGACTAATTAAGAGATTTCCCATCTAAAAGTGCTCAAACGCAGTACAGGACCAACTTTAGGTATCTCCATCTCTGGGAGAATTTTCCTCTCTTTGGCAGGTCCTTGAGGACAGCTGCTTTCCCCCAGCCCTGGGAAAAGGCAAATCCTGGCAATTGCACATAGGAGGGTTGAGGGTCACTCGGGGTGGTGGAGCTCCCTCATTCCCCTCACCTGTGAGGGGCAGCCCAGCCAGCCCTGGACAGGTGTGCCCTGCCCTGTGCAGCCAGGGCTGCCCAGAAGTGCTGGCAGACGCTGGGCTCTGCCTGTGCCTCAGCTGCAGCTGACTCGGGGGATTTGGGCACTTCAAAGCTCTCTGCTGGTTATTTTCTCCATGCTAGCTGCATTTGAAAGGCAAATGATTTTTCAAGGCAAAATTCTATTGTCATTTAAATCAGGTTTGTTTTACAACATCAAATAGAGTTCAATGAAATTTTGGTTTTAAAACACTGAAATCAAGTATTTCAGTCAAGCGACGCATTTTGTTTCAACAGTTTAAAAGGAATGTTTTTGATCTTCCATTCCCAAAGAGCTTGTCCAAGCAAAGCCATTAGTGCTTACACTTACAAAAATAAAGACTTTTGAAGATTATCATCATGACAACATTTCAATTTCATTAACACAAAATAGTTTTACTAATTCAAAATGACTTTAAATTGTGCTAGAAATTTTTATTTCTTTTCATTTCAATTTGCAGATGGAAAATGAATGCATTGAAAAGGAAACAGATCCTGCAGATAAATAGGAATTATCATTTGTTAAACCCAAACCAAATTTTGCTTCAAAGTCAGAGATGATTCAAAACATTAGCACTAATTAGAGTAAAACCTGGGGATCCAAAGCAGCTATGCTCAAATAATTTAATTTACAATATTACTAAAATCATTAGGCTGATAATAAATGAGAGCCCAATGGGCACTGAGCAGGAGCAGGGAAGGGGTGTTTGTAGATTTGAGTGGATGCCTGTAGGAAAGCCCTGCTGGTGGGGCACTGCCTGTGCCTGCAGAGTCTGGGTGTGGGAGGTGATGCCTTCTCGGAATCTCTGCTGGGCAGGATGACCCTGAGATGGGTTAAAGGCTCTTTTCCCAGCCCAGCAGCCAAAGGAGGAGTCAGGATTCCTCTGCTCTGGTTGTCAAGGCTGTTTATTTTTCTGTTATCTATGACATTCTTTCCCTGGCCTGCTGAGGTCCGTTCAGCAGGTCAGTCTGAGGCACCCTGCCCACCCTTGGGCTGGTGTCAACATTTTATACTAAAAACTACCTGTGCTTTATTCACAGTAATTTCCCAATGCCTATCACCTATGTTAGACAGTCTGGCTCTACTTTAATCCAATCCAAAAGTGCCAGCATCACCCAGAAGATGGAGGCTAGGAAGAAGAAGGAGAAAGAAGGAGAAAGCACACCCAAATTCCTCCATCTGAGGACCCTGAGCCCCCATTCTAAAAACCCAAAATTTCTACTTTTCACCTTGTGATAAACTAACTATTATTCTACTTAAACTCTCTTGACTTGTAATTCTTCATTCAAAGCTGGCAATTTGCTCCATGGGCCATAATCAAAAGCACAGGGCGGTCTTGGGCTCTGTGCTGAGGTCTGTGAGCCCCTGGCAGGGGCTGGAGCCCTCCAGGGCACCCAGAGGGATGTGCTGGGTTCTGACAGTGCCTGACCTCACTGCAGGGGTGGACAGGTTATAACAGCAGCTGACAGATGTGACCACATCACTTCATGTTTGCTTCTGCTTAAGTAACTCTTCACCTTGCTTCCTTTCACACTGTTGGACTCACATTTCACTTTACATCTCCCAAATTCCTGCACAAGAGCTGCTCCCAATGTTTGCCTTCTGCAGGGCAGCACACCCAGAGAGTTCTCAGATGATGCTGCTCTCTACAAACAGCAGCTCACTGCCTTGGGTGAAGCTCTCAAATGGGTGGGCACAATGCCCATGGCAATGCCAAACACAGCTGGAATGTGCTGCAGCTGGAACTGCCAGAGGATGGACATGCACCATGCTCTAACCACACTGCTCAACCTTGTTGTAAATCCTGTACTTTTGGAAGTTCCGTGCAGTGGAATTTACCTATGTCCCATGCAGGTGTGCTGCTGGAAGCCAGAAGTGCCCCTGCAGAGGCTGCGTTGGGTGCTGGCAGAGCAGCTCCCTGCTCAGAGGGGCTTCAGCAGGGCATGGCCAGCATGGCACACAGCCCCCTTCCCCTGGCACAGCTCTCCCTGCCTGCCTGCAGCCTCCTCTGACTGCAGGACGGCTGGGCAGAAGAAGGGAGCACCCCTGAGAGTGTCACCCCTGCCAGCTGGGGACCCTGGAAAAGGCTTGGACCTCACTGGCACCGTCCATGTGGCTCAGATGTGCAAGAGGAGAGCTTTGGTTATGCAGAAATGTGAGCTCAGGAGCTCTCAGAGTGAGCAGCAAGGGAGCCTTACCACATTTCCTCCTCCGAGTGCCCAGCCCTTTATTTTTCTCTCTTGGCTCCTTAGCTAACATGACGTTAATTGTGATTGGAAAATGATTGAGCCTGCGAATTGTGAGACTGCTCTCACTGCAAAATGCAGCAAGTGCTTCTCTGATTAGATTGCTCTTTTCTTTCATTGCTGAACAACTTGAAGCTTAAAAAGAATTTAGAAGTGAATAATATTTGTGCTGAGAGACTGTTTCTGGCACCCTGGTGAATACATGCATGAGAGACAAGCCTGCTCTTACTGACACCCGGGGTGAGCCCTGGCTTTGTGTCCAGAGAGGGGCGATGGAGCTGGGGAAGGCCCTCAGTTATCTGGCTTGGGAAGCAATCACAGAGGAATCCCAGGATCATTTGGGTTGGAAAAGCCCCTCCAGACTGTAAGGTGTCAGCTGTGCCCAATTCCCACCCTGTCTCCAGCCCAGAGCTCTGAGTGCCACCTCCAGGGATGGGCACTCCAAATGTCCCTGGGCAGTTCCAGTGCCTGAGCCCCTTTCCATGGGGAAATTCCTGCTGGGCCCAACCCAATTCTCCCCCGACACAACTCAGGGCCATTCCCTCTGCTCCTGTCCCTGTTCCCTGACTGTCCCCCGGCTGTGCCCTCCTGTCAGGAGCTGTGCAGAGCCACAAGGGCCCCTGAGCCTCCTTTGCTCCAGGCTGAGCCCCTGCCCAGCTCCCTCAGCTGCTCCAGCCCCTGCCCAGCTCCATTCCCTCCTCTGGAAGTGCTCCAGCCCCTCTGCATGTTGTAGAGAAGGCTATTTGCTATTTTAAAGCTAATTGATGTTGGATGAGCACAATTATTTACTATCCAGAGAGTGAAAACCAGTAAAGCTGCATTTCACTGCAGAGCACTATGGCAGGTGGCCAGGCAGTGCATGGCAGGGAGATGAATTTGATTTTTTAATAGCAATTTTGTTAGTGAACAACAGTGTCAGGAAGGGAGAGGCTTCCAGAGGAGGCAGAAATGTTGTGTTACCCCCTCAGTTTCCAGTGCACGATGAAGCTCTGAGACCACTTTTAACAATAAGAGTCATGATTATGCCTTGATCTTTATTTGGTGAAGAATCTTGGTATAGAGTCCCCAGCCCATGAATTTGAGCAGTGCTCACAAAAGAGGTAAGAGCATAGACAAGTAAGAGCTAAGAGACAAGAGCTAAGAGAGCAAAGTTCCTGTTACAATACCATAAATCATCTCCTGTGTTGAATATTCTGATTCTCACTTACCAATCTAGTACAAGATACAAATCCTATAGCATTTCCATACAGCCTATAGGAATCACTACATTACCACACTGTGTTACATTTTAAACCCTAAAAACTCCTCTTTGGGCCCCTTCTGTAGGGTTTGCTCTGAGCCTTGGGCCTGTCTGCAGGCAGAGGGTGTTGTTCCATCAAAAGGGGATCACCTTCAGCAGCCACACCATTGTTTTCCCATTGTTCAGTAACTGAGGGATCTCAGAGCTTGCTTTCATTTCAATCTCGCTTACAGTTTCCATATTCTCACAATCTTTTGCCGGACAATCATATTGATAAGGCTTTCCCGTTCCATCTTCCCCACCAGGGATGGGGAGCAGCACCCTGGGCTCCTGCAGCTCCGAGCAGGGGATTCCAGCAGGCAAAACCTGTGCCCTGTGCCCTGTGCCCTGTGCCCTGTGCCCAGACCCAGAGCACAACCCACCAGGAAAGCTGGCAGCTAATCCCATCCTAAACCCTCTGCCCACAATGGGACTCACTGCCCGGCAGGGCACACCTGCTGCAGTGTGAGTCACCAGGAGCTGCCCCAAAACTCTGCTCAGAAAAATTAAAAACTCGCCTTTCAAGTCCTCTTTCTAGGGCCTGCGCAACTGCAATTGAAATGATAATTTTAAGAATTAAAATACAGCGGAGGAACAGCAATGACTATATCAAATTATAAGTACAGAGCATGTGTTTTCCTTCAACCTTTATAGTGAAAATTATTTTCATATTAAAAAAAAATCAAAGAACCGATACTGTATTCCTGGGGTTTTAAAGAAGTAATGAGCAGTAAACTCCAGCAATTATTCCAATACATTATTAAATGTCACTGTTAAACAGCTGCACACTCTGAAAAGGAAGAGGCATCAATTCAGGGAGGAAACTTTGGGCTGATTTCACACTCGTTCCCTGTGATGCCTGGATAATTTTATGCACAGCATCACCAATAAAAGTAGAGTTTTCTTGATATCTATTTGACTATGTGCTTAACTGAAAAGCTTTAATACCACCTCGTGTGTTAATTCAAGCAGTAAAACCCCCTTTTGTGCTCTTAAATGATACAAAATCAGATCTATTATCACATTTCAGACGTGATATTCACTGACACAAAAGGATTTGTGTTGCTTTACCCATCCACTACCTCAGAGTGTGCAGTTGTCTTTATCCCCAGCAACAATTACTCCAGCAAGGGCAGCTTTAGTGAAATGTCACACTTTAAACCCAAAAAACAAGATCAAATACCCAAAGTGAAACTGCCCAGATCCTTTGGAGGGTCAGGGGGAAAGATACCTTTGACGTTTTCTGTCAAGTGCTTTATTATTTCTGATAATCACAGCGGCAACATGTTTTATTCATTATATTTATATCCCAGTGAGTATATTGTTATTCCTGCTTACAATGTGACATGTTAAACCCTACACTAACTCAAACCAAAAACGCAGTAAATTCCGATCCAGTACAAAATCTTAGCAATTAACAGAAACCCTATTTCTTCCCGATAAAATTATGATTCTTATTTTACTCCTAGTGCCTACTTTGCTGCCATTTCCCATCCATCTGTGCACGAGGATGCTCCCCCTGCACACCCAGAGCCAGACAGAACATGGAGGCCAAGAAGAAGAAGGGAAAAGGACAGGTTACACCCAGATTCCTCTATCTTGGGGCCCTGGGCCCCCATTCTAACAACCTCAAAAATCTATTTTTCACCCCATGACAAACTATGATTCTACTTAAACTTTCTTAACTTGTTATTCTTTATATAAAGGTTGTGATTTGCTTCATGGGTCATAATCAAAGTCACAGGTGTGTTGGTCTCTGTGCTGAGGTCTGTGAGCCCCCTGGCAGGGGCTGGAGCCCTCCAGGGCAGCCAGAGGGATGTGCTGGGTTCTGACACACTGAAATGAGGTAAGTGTTATGAAATTGTTGTCTGAGGGAGCACAGATCTCTGAAATGAGGTGATGATGAGGCTGGGGCTCTTCTCCTGGGGGACATGCGACAGGACAAGGAGAAACAGCTGCAAGCTGCACCAGGGCAGGGTCAGGTTGGGTATCTGGGAACATTTCCTCACCAAAAGGGTGGTCAGGCTCTGGAGCAGACTGCCCACCGTCCCTGGAGGTGCTGAGAGAACACCCAGGAGGGGCACTCTGTAACCAGGGTTGGTGGTTATGGCACGGTGCTGATGGGCCAGGGGCTGAGGGTGCTGCAGGAGTTCCCAGCCTCAGTGATGTGTGGGGTACCAGAAGGGGCACTGTAACCAGGATTGGTGATTATAGCACAGTCCTGAGTGGCACAGGGACACTTTGTCTCAGGACTCACCCATCAATTAAGGAGAAATCTCCAACACCCCCAGAACTGGGTGGTAGCTGAGATCCCGGCGATCACAGCCTGCTGGTGATAACAGGTGTTGTGAAGATGAAGTCCAGGCTTTGTAATGTAAACAAATCATTAAAATTGTGGAAACAGTTCGAATCCATTTCGTACAAACATCCTGAAGTCCTTCAGAGGTCACTCGCTCTGTGGTGTGATCAGGAAAGGAAGTGATAGTGCCTCAGAAATACCAGACAAAGAACCTTCAACTGACCTACAGGAAAACCACAGAGATTTTAATGGAAAATAATGGGATAAAGGGAAAACAAATAGCACGAGGGGTAGAAACTCAGAATAATATTAAGGCAGTGAGACAAATCAGTATCTAGCAAGAATCAGACCAGCAAAAATTACTTTTCTAATTAATAAACTGAGGAAATGTAATATAAATAAAGTCAGTCAGGGAGGGTGTTCTGGAAATTGATCCTGTCAAGCCGAATTGACATCTCCTTTTAATGAGGTGATGAGCTTGGTTGATAAAGGTAATAGTGTTGTGGTAATGGGTGTCTGTACAGCATGTGAACTGCAGCACATCCCGTTTTAATTAAGCAAGCAGAACAATGTAGGTGCAGGCAATAAACAAGCCGAGCGCTAACGAGGGGCGTGCGTGGCCCCGCTGGGGCTCTGTGGGTGCCAAACCCTCCCTGCACACACTCTGCCTGCCTGGGGACAGCACTGCCATTGCCAAGGTCCTTCCCAGCCTGCTGCCCCGGGTCACAGCGTTTGGGCAGCGTTTGTCACTGCAGACAGCAGGAGAAAACCTTCGCTGTGCCCTCTCCATCTCAGATACCGCTGTGGTGCACAGCTTCTGCTTTCATTGCTTTTTTTCCCAAAGCAATGTGTGCTCTCTGCCTCTGGTTGTTTGAACCACGTTTCCCCAGGTCCAGAGGATTTGTGATGTTTATCCCCTGGTGATTTTAACAGCAGAGGTTCCGCTCTCTTATTCCTTCAGTCTTTGCAGGTCATTCATGCCCCAGCCATGCCCTGGACACTGGAGCCGTGTGCTGGGGAAGGGGAAGAGGGGTCCCAGGAGGAGGCTGCTGCTCCAGGGCACAGAATGCCAGCATGTGCTCTGCTTTCCTGGCCTGCCCCACGCCACTGCTCATGGCTTCTCCCGCCCCTCCTGACGCCTGCACTGATTTCCCCTGAACTCCTGCACCCCGGAGTCTTCAGCATCTCGGTGCTCTCAGCCATCTGCAATTGCTCTTTGCTCAGGAGCCAGGAGCTGCGTCCCCCTCTGCCACCCTGGAGAACCCTCCTGGGGCCACCAGTGAGGGGGCACTGCTGGGGTGGGGGCTGGTTTGGGTACCAGTGCTGTGGGTTTGGCAGGGGCAGGATGGGATTGTTCTGGGGCACAGGACCCCTGGCACAGGGTCCCCTGACACAGAAACCCCTGACAGACACAGGATCCCTGGCACAAGGTCCCTGGCACAGAAACCCCTGACAGACACAGGACCCCTGGCACAGGGTCCCCGGACACAGAAACCCCTGACAGACACAGGATACCTGGCACAGGATCCCTGGCACAGAAAGCCCTGACACAGAAACCCCTGACACACCCAGAGGGGCCTTGGGGCTGGCTGCTGACAAGGGCAGGGAACAGGGTTGTAGCATTTTCCTCAGGAGAGGAGCCCAGCACTGAGCACAGAGAGGAAGCAGGAGAGCTTCCAGTGAGTGGGAACACGCCGTGGATGGTTCCTCCCTCCCTGCTTTGCTTTGCTTCGTTTCAGGCAGTGACCCTTGCCTGACAGCACTGCTCTGCCCCTGGAAGGCACTGAACACACACAGTGCTCACGTGGTGATTTTGGTAGTGTACAATATCCTTAATAACATATTCATTTAGTGTTTGATTGATGTGAAGTTATTTCATCTTCTGGCTGGCTGTTCTCAGATGATGAGTATGAATCAGAATCTATGATTATGGCAATCCATTAGGCATACCCCAGCCTTCTGTCTCTCCCATTCTGAAGGCTTTCTTAACACACTCACACATATATTTATAAATACACATGTGGCACTGTGTATTTATTTAATTGAATATATGTATTAACTTGCATTTAATTTAATATGTGTGTATTTATGTAGATATAAATGCACACAAGCACTGGTGCCAGAGCAGCCCTGCAGAAATCCACAGGGCACAACAAACTCAGGGCAAGGGGGGGGATCCTGCCCCTCTGCCCTGCTCAGGTGAGACCCCAGCCCTGGGCCCAGCACAGGAGCTGCTGCGGAGAGCCCAGAGGAGGCTCCAGGGTGAGCAGAGGGATGGAGCAGCTCTGCTGGCAGGAAAGGCTGGCACAGCTGGCATTGTTCACCTGCACAGGAGAAGCTTTGGGATGACCCCACTGGGGCCTTGCAGGGCCTGAAGGGGCTCCAGGAGAGCTGGAGAGAGACTTTGGTCAAAAGACGGAGGGGCAGGACACAGGGAATGGCTCCCACTGCCAGGGGCAGGGATGGATGGGAGATTGGGAATCAGGAATTGTTCCTGGCAGGGTGGGCAGGCCCTGGCACAGGTGCCCAGAGCAGCTGTGGCTGCCCCTGCATCCCTGGCAGTGCCCAAGGCCAGGCTGGACACTGGGGCTGGAGCAGCCTGGGACAGTGGGAGGTGTTGGGAGAGTTGGGACTGGATGGACTTTCAGGTTCCCCCCACCAAGGCCATGCTGTGATTCTGTGATCCAGGGCAGAATGTCTGGCAGGGAGGTATGGGGAGCGCTGGGAATATGCAGGAAGGTTTAATTCCATCCACAGCACATGTGACTCTTCAATAAAATCAAAGTGCTGCAGAAGGTGGGTAAGAAATTGGGATGTGCACTGCTGTAAGAGGACATAACTGCCCTTAGCACCAAAATGCACTTTACAGCCATGCTGCAGTAAAGATAGCCAGCCCAGGATTTATAGGAGTGGAGCAGCAAGTCCTCAGAGCTCCTTTAGCCCTGGTCTGCAGAGACTTTTCTGGAAACCTGACTGCATTCCAGGCTCAGCATCTAAAATCTGGAACACCCCAAACCACAGCTGATCCTGGTAAATGCTGTCCTTAAGGACTCTGGCAAGAATTAGGAACAGTGTGAAGGTCTAATTTTCTGAATGACGGAGTAAATCATAACTGGAGGCAGTTGCTTAATTAAGGCTGTGCAGCTAAATGACTTCTCAATGTTCTGGCAGTTCCAAGAACGCCAGAAGTCATTTCAGGTCAAACAAAACAGTTCATTTAACCCAGAGCAAGCTCATGATGCTTCATGGCCACTAATATGATTTTGTCATCAAAACCCCAATATTCCCTTTTCAGCTACATTTTCCTGGGGCAGGATGGTGGGGAGGCTGAGCCAGGGTCTGGATAATCCCTGGTTTGTGCCACACACTCGCAAAAAAGGGAGATCACGGAGAGCCCTCCTGGGAAAACAGGCAATGAGATATAAGTAATGACTGATTTCTTGTTATTAAGTCATTATTTATGACGTTTTAGGATGAAAAATGTGCAAGGGCTTCTAGTTGAAATATTGAAGGTAATTAAACAAATAAGTGACATCCAATTTTGAATTCCCTAAAGCATCAGGGATGTGTTTGGCTCTTGCACACACCCACTGCCACCCCTCTATCCTCCATCCATCCATCATCCATGCATGCATCCATGCATGCATCCATCCATCATCCATGCATGCATCCATGCATGCATGCATCCATCCATCCATCATCCATCCATCCATCCATCCATCATCCATCCATCCATCCATCATCCATCCATCATCCATCCATCCATTCATCCATCCATCCATCCATCCATCATCCATCCATCCATCCATCATCCATCCATCCATCATCCATCATCCATCCATCCATCCATCCATCCATCATCCATCCATCCATCCATGCATCCATCCATCCATCCATCATCCATCCATCCATGCATCCATCCATCCATCCATCATCCATCCATCCATCCATGCATCCATCCATGCATCCATCCATCCATCCATCCATGCATCCATCCATCCATTCTTCATCCATCCATCCATGCATCCATCCATCCATCCATCCATCCATCCATCCATCCATGCATCCATCCATCCATCCATCATCCATCCATCCATCCATGCATCCATCCATGCATCCATCCATCCATCATCCATCCATCCATCCATCCATCCATCCATCCATCCATCCATCATCCATCCATCCGTCCATCCATCATCCATCCATCCATCCATCCATCCATCCATCCATCCATCCATCATCCATCCATCCATCCATCTATCCATCCACCATCCATCCATCCATCATCCATCCATCATCCATCCATCCATCCATCATCCATCATCCATCCATCCATCCATCCATCCATCCATCATCCATCCATCATCCATCCACCCATCCATCCATCCATCATCCATCCATCCATCATCCATCCATCCATCCATCCATCATCCATCCATCCATCCATCATCCATCCATCCATCCATCCATCCATCCATCATCCATCCATCCATCCATCCATCCATCCATCCATCCATCATCCATCCATCCATGCATCCATCCATGCATCCATCCATCCATCATCCATCCATCCATCCATGCATCCATCCATGCATCCATCCATCCATCATCCATCCATCCATCCATCCATCCATCCATGCATCCATCCATCCATCATCCATCCATCCATCCATCCATCCATCCATCCATCCATGCATCCATCCATCCATCATCCATCCATCCATCCATCCATCCATCCATCCATCCATCCATCATCCATCCATCCATCCATCATCCATCCATCCATGCATCCATCCATGCATCCATCCATCCATCATCCATCCATCCATCCATCCATCCATCCATCCATCCATCATCCATCCATCCGTCCATCCATCATCCATCCATCCATCCATCCATCCATCCATCCATCCATCATCCATCATCCATCCATCTATCCATCCACCATCCATCCATCCATCATCCATCCATCATCCATCCATCCATCCATCCATCCATCCATCCATCCATCCATCATCCATCCATCCATCCATCCATCCATCCATCCATCCATCCATCCATCATCCATCCATCCATCCATCCATCCATCCATCCATCCATCCATCCATCCATCATCCATCCATCCATCCATCCATCCATCCATCCATCCATCCATCCCCTCGTGGAGCACCACTGCTCCGCTCCAGTGTCTCCAGTTTCTCCCGTGTCCCCTCCTGCCATCCAGCAGCTCAGGAGCAGTGCCTGCGCTGCCCCCAGAGCCAGCCCCTCCAGCAGTGCCTGCTCCACGCTCAGGAGCTCAGGGGGGCTGAGGAAGAGCTCAAAGTTTCCATGGGAGCAGCTTCAGGAGCCGAGCTCGCAGGGCGCTGCGCGGATGTTGGGGTTCACACCTGCAGGGCTGAGAGCTCCTCTGCAGAGCTGCTGCCAGCTGGGACCAGGAAAACCAGCAGCAGGAAAACCACAGTGCTCTGCTGGGAGAGCTCCCCATTCCTCACCCAGCCTCTGCTCCCTGCCCAGGATCACTTCGTGTTTTTCCCCTCAGTGACGTGATGCGATTGACCTCACCTCCAAGGAACTGCTCCCTCAGAGGAGCAGACACGCTGTCATCGACTTTAAATAACTCTGAGCACTGTACCAAAATGGCATGTGTTTCTATAAATAGATCTCACACCTTTCCAACAGTCAAAGGCTTCATTTTTTAAGAGCTTTGCTTCTTTTTTTCCTCCAAAAATCGGTGATCTGAAGGTCAATTTTAATTTCCTGTGCGCATCAAATGAACTCATCCCCTCTCAACCAGTCACTCGTGGCTGCAGGGCAGACCAACATAATTCTATTTCCACCCTAATTCAGCAAACTTATTTTTCACGAGCTTAAGTCTCATTGACTTCAGTGGACACTGAGCATTACCTTAAATTATTAATGCAGTTAAGTCATGGACCAGAATGAAACCCTGGTCAGGAATATTGAGAGCCACTTGCATGAACCCTCAGTTATGGAGGAATCAGTGCAAATCGCGGGTGTCATGGAAACAGAATGGTTTTCTCAGAGTGTTTTACAGGGGTGGGGATTTTTGGTGCATTTGGAAAGAGAAGCAAAAGGAGTCTGAGGGATGAGAGCACAAGGTTAATTTTGTGAGCTTAGTGAGCACCTTTGACAAAACAAAGGACTCCCCACAAAAATTAAATGTACAGCCAGGAGGCGGCCAAAAAGCTGAATTTATGGTACGTGACAGGAATGCGATTTCTCAAGATAAGGATAAATAAAATTTTAGAATATTTCAGCGTTTCTGAGATGTAGCGTTGTGAACTCCATGCATTCCACGTTTTTGGGAATCACGTGCTGAGTGCGTGCGCTGCCACAGCTCACACACAAACACTTCCTCACTCCTTTCTTTTTTATGTACTCACATGACAGCGCTGAAATAAAATTTCAAATTCACATATCTTTACTACATCAAACTTGAAACTGCACCTAAAGGATGGCTGTGACAGATTAATGGCAGCAGCACTTGTGGTGAGGATATGAAAAGTGATATTCTCGCCTGTATCCCATGTGCATATTTATATGGAGGATGCCATAAATATCCTTTGGAGATGCTGGCTCGTCTGCACGGCTGCTCTTCCCAGGCCACACAAAATGGATTTACATCACATCCCAGTCTCCTTCTCACCCCCAGCCTGGGCAGCAAAGATGCCCAGGGCTTGTGTAGCTGCACCCCACCCCCAGAAGCCACTTGGAGGTTTCATGATTTTTACCTTTTGCATGAAAAAACGAATGTGCTGCTCTGCAGCAGGCAGGAGAGACCCTCAGTTTTGGGCAAAAAGCTCTTCTGGTCATTTGTTCACTTCTCAAGCAGCAGGGTTTTGTCACAAACTCATTTTCCAAAGCACTCCCTATATATTAGTTTTAAATCTAACCTCCAGAATCTAAAACAGACTAATTTGACAAAATTAAGGTACCAAAAAGAGAGAAGTAGAAAGCAAAACAACTTCAAGGTATGTGCGAGTTAACCTCAGCCATTTCCCACTTTAACTTAAAACCTCATTTAGCTCCTAGACTTGTCACATCAGTGTGACCTCAATTAAACCCACTTATTCCTCTTACAGAGCCCCTCTGCGCTCGCCTCTTTGTTTTACAATGCAAGCTGAGAGAGGACAAAGAATAATTCCAATTATTCCCCATGCGTGTGCCGGAGGATTAGGGGTGGCATATGGCCTGGTGGAGGGTGTCTGGAGGAACAGGGCCAGCAAAGGGGGTCTGGAGAGCCTCTCCCTGTCCTGTGCCAGGCGCCAGAGCCTGGGCTGAAATGGATCTCAGTGAGGGGAGGGAGCAGCCTGCTCTGGGAGACAGAGCTGGGCTCTGGGAGAGAGCTCCTGAGGCCAGACCTGCCCTGGGCACATCCCTGCTGCTCCTGTTCTGTCAGGTACCAAACCCCAGGAGCATCCCACCTCCATCCACCGCCACAAACCCAGCAGAAAAGTTGCAGTCTCTTTGCCCACCAAGAGAATAAATTCAGCGTCTGTCAGCAGCATGTCACACTCCACACACTCCACAATATTTAATTTTTAAACAGGTTTTCTGCATGAAAACATTTTACTTCTAATAGTGTATTTTTACCCTGATTTCCTCATTAGGTGTGCTGAAGAACAGCAGCTCTGACACTGCCCTAGTATAGAAGACGCTGCAATGACACCAGCAAATCTAAAAGGTTTTTAGAAGCCACCCCAAAGCAGCCTCTTTTAATATAAACCAGCAGAGACCCACCAACAGAGTCATTGTGATTTATGCTGGCTGCAGTCCTGGCCCACACTATTTAACGGCTTTTATTAAATATTTAATTATCCTTTTGAACACTTTCCTTGATCTCTGCCCTTTTCTCCTGGGACAGGTTCCCAGGCAGGCAGCACTGACACCACTTCTATAAGAATATTAAATGTTTATAGTGATTTTTATACGGGATGATCTCAAAGTGCTTAACGCAGGGAAAGGCTTAGTCACCTCACCTTTGAAATGGAACACGTCCTCCTGGCTGCTGGGAAAACATTATTTACTGCAAGTTTTTTGGGTCAGAGCTGAGAGTGAGGGGGAAACGCATCCCCAGAGCCAGAGGTGAGTCATCCAAGGCAGGACAGTGAGGTCAGGCTTGTGCCCACTGCAGGGAGATGCCACATTGTCCTGAAATGCAGAGCTGCAGCTCCTGCTCTGCCCCCAGACACAGGGGCCAAGCAGCACAGCATGTGCAGAGGGTCCAGAATGTGCACAGGGCCCAGTCCCAGCATGTCCTGAGGGTCCAGAATGTGCACAGAGTGCAGTCCCAGGATTTGCTGGGCTGGAAGGACTCACAGGGATCACTGGGGAAGCTCCTGGACCTCACTCAGGGTCATTTGCACTCTTATGGGTTGGACTCAGTCTGAGGGTAAACAATGCAATGCCTTAAATGGGTGGTTTTTCCTCATTTTTCAGCTGTAATTTACTGCTTTGAGTTTAACTGAGACATTTTATTTCTTTTTTTATGCAATCGAACATCTTCCAAGAGTGCCCAATTAAAGAAGAAATATTTTTCTGCGGGCTCAAACTGCAGTGACTGCAGTGTCTGAGAGAGGCTCCCCTGGGAACACCAGTGGGATCTGCAGGGGCCATCCCTGCCTCTTGGACCTGATGATCCTCGTGGGTCCCTCCCAACTCAGAATTATCAGTTACTGGGGGCTGGAAGGGACCTTTAGAGGTCACCTAGTCCCACCCTCCCTGCCATGGGCAGTTCTTGGCTGGCCCTGGTTTTCCATGGAGCGTTCCAGAAACCCAAGGAGTCACTTTAGGAGCCGAAATGCAATCTGGCTCCTGGAATGTCCTCATATTTTATTTAAGCCACAAAATGGATCTTAATTTTTGATATGCACAATGCATATTGATAGGCCAGGATGCTGAGGAGAAATTGCCTTCTGTTTTCAGCCAGGAGGCCTCTGGGCAGAGGCTGGGGGTGGGTGTGGGAGGGCGTTTGTGGGACCTTCCAGCTGGGCACAAACGCTCCTGCAGCCGTGGGGACACTCCCTCCTTGTGCCATCACCATGGGACACTCATTCCTTGCGCCGTCACCAGGGGCATGGCACAGGCACGCTGTCACACTTGTCCTTGTCCTCTGAGATCCCTGGACTCAGGAGGCCCTGGGATTCAGGACAAGCTGAATGACTGAATCATGAAATCCTGGAAGTTTGAAAAGGTGCCCAGGGTGTGCAAGTCCATTCTTTTAGAAATACAGTAGCAGTCTGCTTGCTCCTGTCCCTCCAGGGGCTGGTGGCCCTGCCGCTGCCCAGGCAGCCCTCCCCGGGCTTGGCCGCCCTTTCAGAGCTGCACTGGTCTGCAGGTGCTGCTGCTTTAATCGTGCCCCATGCAGCACCAGGGGTGACAGCCCAGCCCAGCTGCAGGCTCACAGCTGAGGTGGCTGGAGCCCTCACCCCGTTCCCATGTGTGTGACCGTGTTCACAGGGGTCTTATGTTGAAGGAAGAGACGAGGATCTGACTCCATGGTTCAGAGGGCTGATTGATTATTTTGTGATATATAATACATCAAAACTATACTAAAAGAGTAGAAGAAAGGATTTCATCAGAAGGCTGGCTAAGAATAGAATAGAATCAGAAAGAATGATAACAAAGGTTTGTGGCTCAGCTCTCTGTCTGAGCCAGCTGACTGTGATTGGCCATTAATTAGAAACAACCCCATGAGCCCAATCCCAGATGCACTTGCTGCATTCACAGCAGCAGATAACCATTGTTTGCATTTTGTTCCTGAGGCCTCCCAGCTTCTCAGGGAGGAACAATCCAAGGAAAGGATTTTCCATAGAAGATGTCTGTGATGCCATGGCACTGCCCCTGGGCAGCCAGCCATCAATGCTGGCAGTGCCTGCTCTGATGGACCTGCAGCATCCATGTCAGGAAGGTGGGCAGGAGAGCCAAGGGGAGCCCAGGCTGAGATCCCACTCAGGACAAACAGGCTGTGCTCCAGAGGGAAGGTGCTGAAGGAATCCCAGTCAGGGCTGCACCCTGAAGATCAGTGGAAACACACTTATTGCCTTCCACACAGCCCTGAGCTCCGGCTCTGTACAGACACAAACACGTATTTACTGCGCTGAATAAACTCATCAATTATTCTCTAACTGCAAGAAACTATTAGGTGTGGAAATCATGAGAGAGTTATTAAATGGGGCTGGCTAATGTTTACAGAAGGGGTGGAACGTTCTGTACCCTGTGATGTAGAAATACAGAAGATATTGATATTTAGGAATCGTAATAAAAACCTTTCATGGGAGCAGCAGCACGGCTGCAGTAACAGACTGAAGATGTTGGAGAAGCTTCAGCTTCCCTGGAGGGGCTGGCAGAGCATGCTTTATGGGCTTTAGAGCATGGTGAGCAGGCTGAGGAACCCAGGGCTCTGTGCACCCCTTCAGTTCTGCCTGCGGGAGAGAATTGTGGCCTTCCAGGGCTGAAGGGGCTGACAAGGAACAGGGGGGGGAGAGGATTTACAAGGGCCTGGGGTGCCAGGAGCAGGGGGAATGGCTTCCCTCTGCCAGGGGACAGGGAGGGAGGGGATGCTGGGCAGAAATCCCTCCGTGGCAGGGTGGGCAGCCCTGGCACAGGTGCCCAGAGCAGCTGTGGCTGCCCCTGGATCCCTGGCAGTGCCCAAGGCCAGGCTGGACACTGGGGCTGGGAACCACGGAAAGTGTCCCCTGCCATGGCAGGGTGGCACTGGGTGGGATTTGAGGTCCCCCCCAACACGACTCATTCTGGGATTCCCTCATTCTGTGATCATTCCATGAGCCAGCACTGCCCAAACGGCCTATCCAGGCTCTGCTGTTCCAAGAGAAGTTTCTCTCAGGTATTTTTCAGACCTGAGCCCTCCCTCCTGTGCCCGTGCGTGTTGCGCAGCGCTCGGCTCAGCCAGGCGGGGAAAATGCAGTTCAGCCAAGGACATGTTCCTGTGCTTTAACATCTCTCATTTTCCCCATCCCCAGCCTCTCCTCGTGTTCTCTCTAATCTTTCTCCAACTCTCATGACTTTCACTTTCAGGAAAGACTAATTTAGCTGAGGAACACTCTTGTCAAGGGAAGGAGAGGGGAGATGGAACAGCCAGTCATAAAGGGGGAATTACCCACGTCCAATTTGTAATGACTGTACTTAAGGTGCACTTAAAGACAATGGCAGCACCTTCATTGCTCTGTTATTGCTTCTTACAGCAACGTGCCCCATTACTGGCAAATAAATCCCACAATCCCACTGTATAATGATTGTGTTTTTTCTTTCGTGAATATTGTAAAAAAATACACTAAAAAACTATGAAAAATGTTGCCAAAAGCTGCAAAGAGCAAAATAATTTTACATCCAAGACTAGTAAGTTGTTCATCTTGGAAATATGAAGAGACCTTGAAGGCTTTTAATCAGCACTGGAGTGTTTGTCACAGGACAGGGATTTAGCAATGGAGCAGTGCCTTAAGGATTGAGTGTTTTCCTTTGATCTGTTCCAATTCACCCCGTCTCTTATTTCAGTTTCTTGTTCATTTTTAATTTAAATGTGTTCTTGACAGAAGTGTTAAAGTGTCATAGAAATAAATGGCTGCTGGTACATTTTTAAATTTATGTTTGCTTTGCCGGAGCTGTTGGCAGGCTCCAGGATGGCCCCGTGCCCATGGGATCCATCAGCGATCACAGAGAGCTGCTGGGGCCTTCCACACCATCAGGTACTGGCCTGCAGCTGTGCAGGGAACTGGGAATTGTTCCTGGCAGGGTGGGCAGGGCTGGGATGGAATCCCCAGATTTACTGTGGCTGCCCCTGGATCCCTGGCAGTGCCCAGGGCCAGGCTGGACACTGGGGTGAAGCACCTGGGACAGTGGGAGGGGTCCCTGCCATGGCAGGGCTGCAATGGATGGAATATGAGGTACCTCCCAAACCAAACCATCCTGGGATTCCCTGATTCTGTAACTGAAATTCAGGAGGAAGGCCTGTCCTTCCCAGGATTTCTGTGTTTCTTCATGCAATTTTCTTCACTGAATTTGCTCACTCACTTTCTGGACAGAGCTCAAGAGTCACAAGAGACTCCTGCACCCCTGCACATCTACCCTGGATACCAGGGGGACTTTGGCAGCAGGAGTGCAGAGGGATCAGGAGGGGCATCAGGATAATTCTGTGTGTGTGCATTACCCAAAGGCAGGAGAGCACAGGTCTGGGTGCCAGCAGGAGATGCAAAGCTCCAGCCACCCCTTGGCATGCCCCGGCTGGCAAGGAGCAATGGGGCTGAGCCCAGGCTGAGCGTCCCTCCTGGGGCCTGGTGGCTGCTGTCCCATCATGGGAACGTGCGGGCAGCACTGGCACAGCTCTGGGCACGGTGACAAACCAGGGCCCAGCTCCTCCTTTGCCCTGCTCTGCTGGCACCCCTGGTCACTTATAGGTGGCATTTCTATTGTGATGATGTGAGGCACTATGGCTCCATTGAGCTAGGATTTTATTTTGTGTTGCTAATTTAAGCCTATTTTTGACACCTCCATCTTCGCAGTTTGGTTTACTTGTTTATTGTTTTGGTGTTCTTCATTGGCTTTGACTTTGGGGATGTGGGCATCTACATGGCGGATTTTTACAGACAGCTTTTCTGCTTTGGTAGCGGTGTCTTATTAATAATTAGCAGCCTAAATTGGGTTTTTTTTACACTGCTAATTAGCTTCTTCCTACCTCTCTAGCCATCTACTTAGCTGGTCTAGCCCCACAGAGCAATGGCTACTATCTATGAATCAGTGTAGAGGTAGAGTTTTGGCTACTTTTTTCTTTTAGCAATGTTTACCCTTTTAGCAAGGCTCCACCAAGGCTGGCAAATGCCAAAGCCAGTTGGGTGCTCCCAGCCAAGAGAGAGAGCAGGAACCAGCACACAGCACGGCAGAGCAGTGATGGTATTTGCGCTGTGAGGGATGAAATGAATTTCATTGCGAGTGGTTGGACATGTGGGCTGTAATTGGGGAACTCTGAGGCAGAGATCTCAGCTGTATCTCTGCACACAGTCAGTGCAGCCCAATTCCCTGACAAATGAGGAACAGCACCGCTTCCCACAGCTGCAAGGGCACCAGCAATTGAGAGTGTGACTGTATTTACATACGCTTTTCCCTCTCAGTGAGGGATTTATCAACAGAGAGGTGGTTTCTGTGGGGGTTTGAGCCTGGGCTGGAGCCAAAGGTACCAAGTGCTGGCCCTCCTCATGCTCAGGACACTCTGTGTGTCTCATTGCCACTGGGGCTGCCTGTAGGAGTGACAGGGGAGAGGATGGTGGGGATGGAGAGCAGAGATCTCTGCAGCCAGGGCTGGAACTTGGGGTTCATTGCACAGGGCCTGGGTGCAGGGCCCTGCTGGGAGCTGCCAGCCACAGCTCAGAGCAGTAAAGAGAGAAGAGAGGGGCAGAGAGGATGAGAGGGTAAGAGAGTAAAAGGGTAAGAGAGTAAAAGGATAAGAGAGCAAAGTTCCCGTTAAATAAAATAAATCTTCTTCTGTGTTGAATATTCTGATTCTCACTAACCAATCTAGTACAAGATACAAATCCTACAGCATTTCCATACAGCCTATAAGAATCATTACATTACCACACTGTGTTACATTTTAAACCCTAAAAACTCCTTTTTGGGTCCCTCCTGCCAAGCTGTAGGGTCTGCTCTGACCCTTGGGCCTGTCTGCAAGCAGAGGGTGTTGTTCCATCACAAGGGGATCACCTTCAGCTGGCCACACCATTGTTTTCCCATTGTTCAGTAACTGAGGGATCTCAAAGCTTGCTTTCATTTCAATCTCGCTTACGGTTTCCATATTCTCACAATCTTTTGCCAGACAATCACATTGATAAGGTTTTCCTGTCTCATCTTCCCCAACAGCTGCCCAACTCACCTGGGTGGCGAAGGGACAAAGAGGGAGCTGGGAAATGCCCTCATGCCTGAGGACACACGGGGGGAGCTCAGACCCTGCTCAGGCTCTGCCTCCCGAGAGCTGCCAAACCCCACCCAGGTGCTGCTCGATCGTCCCCAAAATACCCTCAGATCTACAGGCCTGGGAATGAGATTCTGGCTTGCTTGGCATCATGGATGTGGTGCCTTCCTGAGGGGCAGTAAAACGCAGGTTGGCATTTGGAAGGCTGGCTTGGAATAAGGACTTTGAGAATATTTGTATTCTTAAACTCATAAAGTGTCAAGGGATGCCGCTGCCACGGTCTCTATCCAAGCACTTTCTAGCCTGAAACGTAATGAAATGTAAAAGAAAGGAAATGAGAAAATGTGAGGAGTGTGATTTGCCTATTGTTGTGTAGCTCGTATCTACAAATTGCTTAGCACAATCCTGTTAGTTACTCCAGGAATGTGAGTGTGCATGAATTTTACCTGGTTATTATTATTTCTAGCAGAAGTCAGCCCTGCCACACGCAGAGCCTGTGAGCCCCAGGTGATCATCATTAGTAGATCAAATCCCAGCACTCTGAGCAGCATATTAACACCACAATTTTCAGGAACAGCTCTAATAACACTTTCTGACAGCCAGAGCAGCCATAAAGTGCTGCTGCTAACACCCCGATAAACTGCTTCCCAAAGTGTTTTATGGAATATTCATCACTCTGAGGAGCCAGTGCAGCTCTCAGGATGCTATTATCCATCTTTTCCTGTGATCCTCTGCAGGCAGGGGGGTTGGTTCCCTCTGGCTGGGGCTCTGGGCAGCACCCCTGCCCTGTCTGGCAGAGCCCAGGGATGCCAAGGAAGGGTACATCTGAGTGCAGAGCCACAGCTCCATCAGGGCAGCAGCTGCTGAGCACCAGGCAGGGTCTGAGCAGAGCTGCACAGACAGCACCCCAAACACAGACTGAAGGGGAACAGGACAGGAGAGAGGGGCTGGGACAGCCTGTGGAGGTGCATCCCCACTGGAGGCTGGGGAAGGTGGGTTTCTCCATGTCATGGACACGTTTTATGAAAAATCCTTTCGTTAGGATCTTTTATCCTGAGAAGCTGCGAGGCCTCAGGAACAAAATGCAAACAATGGTTATCTGCTGCTGTGGAATGCAACAGGGATTGGTCTCATGGGGTTGTTTCTAATTAATGGCCAATCACAGTCAGCTGGCTTGGAGTCTCTGGTCAGTCACAAGATTTTATTATTCCTTTCCTTTCCTTTCCTTTCCTTTCCTTTCCTTTCCTTTCCTTTCCTTTCCTTTCCTTTCCTTTCCTTTCCTTTCCTTTCCTTTCCTTTCCTTTCCTTTCCTTTCCTTTCCTTTCCTTTCCTTTCCTTTCCTTTCCTTTCCTTTCCTTTCCTTTCCTTTCCTTCCTTTCCTTTCCTTTCCTTTCCTTTCCTTTCCTTTCCCTCTAGTCTTTTAGTTAGTTCTAATATGTCATTTTCTTTTAATACAATATATATCATAAAATAATAAATCAGCCTCCTGAAACATGGAGTCAATATTCTCATCTCTTCCCTCATCCTGGCAGCCCTGTGAACACCACCACATGTCCACAGGTTACCACAGAATCCCAGACGGGTTTGGCTTGGGAGAGGCCTCCAAACACACCTCATTCCACCTGCCACGGGCAGCTTCCCCTTCCACCCTTCCAGGCTGCTCCAAGCCCCATCCAGCCAGGCCCTGAACATCTCGGGACAGCAGAATGGGAGGGATTCCCAGCCCAGCTCCCTCCCTGGGCAGGGTTTGTGAGGATGCAGGTTTCCCCTGCAGCTACCACGGCTCACACAGTGCCACCAGGTGTCCTCATGCTGTCACACCTTCCCTGCAGCCCAGGTGGGGACGTGGCACAGCCCTGGCAGAGCCCTGGCACAGCCCTGCCTCTGCCTGGCCACGCTGCCGGGGCCTTGTGCTTCACTGTCCTCTGGATCCCATTCCCTTCAGTGTCCTCCTGCTGCTGAATTCCTGCCAGTGGTTTCCACCCCACACCTCCCACCCAAAGCCAGGGTTTCCCACTGTGAGTGCTCCCAGGCCTGGCAGGAGGGCTGACTGACAGCTGTCCATCAAAGGCATTGCCCCCAGTTTCTCTGCTGCACTGAGTGGCCCCTCCTCGTGTTCCCCAGAGGGTTCCACAAGGTATGAAAGGCTTTTATGGCTTTTATTCCTCCTAGGTTACTTTCATGTGTCTGTGGGAATATCTCTCTGAAGGCATGAGAAGTCAGAACTGAAATCAGTCCTTTAATAACAAGGAAATAAATAAAAAATTAAATAAATAGAATATTAAATTAAAATGAAATCTGTAAAATGTTGATTACATCTCCCTGAAGCCCTGGCAGGCAGCTCTGAGAGCTGCAGAGCTCGTGGTGTGGTGACCAGCTCCAGCCCCACTGGGGGCACAGTTGTGTTTCCTGGCAGCGCCGTTTGCCAGCTGCAGTGAGAGGCTCCAGGATTCCCTGGTTGGTGCTAAAATCCAGGGAGCTGAAGTGGCAGCTTTCCCCTGAGCTCACGGGCTCGGGCAGCGTGAGCCTGCAGAGCGCTCCGTGCCACAGCACAGGGCACCAGGCGGGCCTGGCAGGGTCTGCGTGCTCAGGGGCTGTGAGCCACAGAGGGAGGCTCGGAGATGGCACCTGCACATCTGCAGTGACCCCTGGATCTCTGGGCAGCTGGGTTTCACCTTCCCATTCCCACTGAACGGTTCCAGTGCTCCTGCACGTGCCAGTGCCTGACTGCTGCACAGAAATTGGCTCTGACGGGAAAGCCCAAATGAAAGGAGAGCTGGCACAGCAGCACTGGATTTGATCTCCAGAAGTGTTTGGAAACCCAAGAAACATTAATATACAGGCACTTTGAATTGCCAGCTTTGTTTTCTCTGGATGCTGAGGCAAAAATTTAAACAGCAAATGTTTGAGTTCACAGCAGAGCAATATATCCACGCACTAGAGAAGCCCCCCTTTCCTCCCCAGCACTGCAGGTGGAGCTTTGTGTGTGTTTTGCACATCCCTGGGGGCTCCTGCTCACAGGGACGTGCCATGAGGTGAGGCACAGTGCCATTTATTATCCCTGGTTCCCCTGGGGCCATTGGAGCCTGCACACAGAGTCTGGGCTGTGGCTCAGGGGACCAGGCAGAGCTCTGGGGGATCGTGCTGGGGTCTGGGGTCCTGCTGTGACCCCTGCCCGGGGAGCTCAAACACTGAACCACAGGGGTGGCAAAATGGCCAAGAGCTCAAACAGCACCAACTGGTGCTTCAGAAAAAAATAGTATGATAAAATCAGGATAAAAAGCTCTTAATTCAGCACTGAGAAATCAACTACCGCATTTCATTAAATGAGAAACCAACCCCAAATACTCTGTGTTTCTTGGCTTGTTCTTACTCCCTTTGAGAAAGCCCTGGTGCACTTTTCTGACAGTACCAGACTCCTTGTCTACCCAAAATGGTCCCTTAATGGCCAGTGGTCCCCTGCCCGGCTAAAAGAGTCACGTCCAGTCCTCTCAAAATAAATAAATTCACTATGTGAGGCAAAAGTAAAACCCTAGATAAAAGGGAAAGTATGATAAAAAGGAAGAAAGTGATAAAAAAAACATGATAAAAAAAAAAAAGTAGGATAAAATCAGGATGAAAAGTTCTTAATCCAACTTAATTCAGCAAACCACAGTGGGTGGCCAAGGCCCAGGGGAATTGTTGGGGTGCAGGAGGAGGATGCAGAGGCACAGGCAGATGTGGCAGGGGCAGATGTGGCGCAGGCAGATGTGGTGCAGGGTCACAGGGATGCTGTGGCACTGAGCAGTCACCTGCAGCACTGCAGAGCCCCTCAGTGCCCTTCCCTGGGGATCACCGAGCCCATCGCTCACTCCTGGGCTGCTTTGGCTGCTCCCTGTGGGATCGTAACACAGATGATTGGAATGCTCATCCAGTCCGTGCCATTATATAAATTATTATCTAATATTATGCCAGACAGAAATACAGCAGCTTATAAGGAAA
This sequence comes from Melospiza georgiana, assembly GCF_028018845.1. NCBI lineage: Eukaryota > Metazoa > Chordata > Aves > Passeriformes > Passerellidae > Melospiza > Melospiza georgiana. The sequence continues at coordinate 31,489,510 of NC_080438.1, read as the reverse complement.
AGTGGATGCTTTGTACAAGAGGGTCATGATAGATAAAAATGGTAATGGGCACTGTAGTGCCATAATCAAAGTCTAATTGTCTCATTAATTAAGAACAATATTCGGTTATGTATTGGGTCCTGAAGTGATTATGACTCAAATGCCTACTAGAACTCATGGATTTATCCTCTGCCTTGCAGTCTGCAGCCAAGCAAAGCATTTGGTGGAGGTCAAACAGTTCAATTGCTCTCTAAAATGCAGTTGAACTTTGGGCATGAGTAATCCCAGCCCCCGGGCAGGGACACCTCCGCGCTCCCCAAATGCTCCTGCAGTGCCAGAATCCTGCCCTGGGGATGAGCAGAGCAGGCACCTCGGGCTCCTGGGGTGCTGGATGCTCATTTACCCACCAGGGGCTCACAGGGCAAGCAGCCCAAGGTCTCCTTCCCCTCCCCTTTCACACCATTCTCATCCTCACGCGTCTCCTGCCAAACGTGAGCCGCTGCTGACAGTGCCTGGTCTGGGGTAATTAGATCAAGATTCCAGCAATTTGCTCTAGGGTCTGATCTCAGACCATCCTTCACACATGTCTGTGCTAGATCTGTCTTTAAATTATAATGTAATGAGCTTGGCAGCACTATTAATAATCCAGCAAATCATGGCAGAGTGTGGTTTGATTTCATTGCTGTAATGCGTGCAATTGAAGGCAAGGAGGTGATTGCCACAAGTTTCTGCCCTGTTTAATCATAAGAATCAAATAGGAGGATATATGAGCTTCTAAAATTAAAAATACTTGAGCTCCTTTACAGCAATAAAATGGATTTAACATTGGAACTTTAATAATTTATTTTGAGGTGGCACAACTTTGTAAAATATCATTAGGGTCCTACCTCTGGGGGTTATTTAATTTAAACGCTGTCGTTTCTGGTTTTAATAAATGAGCATTGGGGGTTATTTTATTCAAATGCTGTGATTTTAATAAATGAGCATTTGCCTCCCTCCATGTGGGTGAGATGGGCTGGGGCCACCTCCCTGCAGGCAGAAGGTGCTGGGTTGGCATCTTCTGTGTTTTGGCGGGGTTTCCTCTGCTGCAGGGTGACAGGGGAGAGGAGGAACACAGAGAATAAAGCCTCAGCTCCGTGCTTGTGGGGCTGCCCCACACTGAGGGGCAGTGGGCGAGTGCCCAGGGAAGGAGCAGGCAGGATGGGGCAGTGGAGGAGGCTGAAGGAAAGGTGTGGGGCACGGAATTGGGCATCACCCACAGGTCCCCCTCAGCCCCACCAAAACACACAAGATGTCAATCCAGCCCCTTGCCTCACACACTGTATTCTGCAGGAAGAGAGGAAACATAAATGGCATTCATTCTTCTTTTCTTGCTTTACTTTCATTTAAAAATTAAAAAGGTGTGAAGTTTCATTGAATTTCAGCCTCCTGGAGCCGCTGAGCAGACAGTACCCTTTCACAATCTGTGTGTTTCAGCCTGTATCCACATTGTTGCTGCAGACCCAATCCTGCTTCCAAGTCCCTTTGGAGCACGCCCATTTCTCACTGCTTTTCTTCTAATAAAAATGTCAGAAAAGAGAAATAGAACAGAAGCAGAAATGTTCTTGGTCCTGTGCTCTGTGCAGAACAAATGTAAATTGCAGAGCAAGTGTTTGGATGCAGCGGAAGGCAGGATGCCAGCTCCCTCCTGTAGGTGCTGAGCAGTGGGTTGGGGCTGGGAGGGTGCCCGGGCTGGGAACCCCGGCAGGAGGAGCTGCCCCAGGTCGGAGGGGATGGAGGGGATGGTCACTGGGCAGTGCCCTGCTCCCAGGGACCCCCAGGCCTCAGGAAGGGCACCCCTGCCCTCCCAGCCTCCCTGTGGCATCCCAGGCTCTGCAATCCCCAGCATCTCCTGAGCAGTGGGAGCACACAAACACCAGCGTAAGAGAGCTTGTTGTTTCCCTCTGCTCACACACAGGGATAAATATAGATTCACTGAGGGTGAGAGACAGCAAATTAAAATTCTGAAGAAAATGTTTCTTTGCGAGTTCTGCTGCTCATTGCAACGAGAAGGCGCCGAGGGTTTCCAGGACCAGAGGGAGGATACTGGGACAGACAGACCCAGGAGCAGCTCAGCAGCCAGGGCTGGTGGGGGAACAGAAAACTGTTCCCTGACACAGTTCTGGGCCAGAGCAGATGGCAGCCAGCAGGGACCCTCCCCTCTGAGGGCTGAGGGGCCTGGGCCACGCCTGGGTCCAGCTGGCAGCTCACAGCCCTGGGTGGGCATGGGCACAGCCTGGCAGGGTCTGGGTGGCACCACTGCCAGCTCACAGCCCTGGGTGGGCATGGGCACAGCCTGGCAGGGTCTGGGTGGCACCACTGCCAGCTCACAGCCCTGGGTGGGCATGGGGAGAGCCTGGCAGGGTCTGGGTGGCACCACTGCCAGCTCACAGCCCTGGGCGGGCATGGGCACAGCCTGGCAGGGTCTGGGTGGCACCACTGCCAGCTCACAGCCCTGGGTGGGCATGGGGAGAGCCTGGCAGGGTCTGGGTGGCATCACTGCCAGCTCACAGCCCTGGGCGGGCATGGGCACAGCCTGGCAGGGTCTGGGTGGCATCACTGCCAGCTCACAGCCCTGGGTGGGCATGGGCAGAGCCTGGCGGGGCCTGGGTGGCATCACTGCCAGCTCACAGCTCTGGGTGGGCATGGGCCCAGCCTGGCAGGGTCTGGGTGGCATCACTGCCAGCTCACAGCTCTGGGTGGGCATGGGGAGAGCCTGGCAGGGTCTGGGTGGCACCATTGCCACCTCACAGCTCTGGGTGGGCATGGGCAGAGCCTGATGGGGTCCAGCCTGGGTCCAGCTGGCACCACTGCCACCTCACAGCTCTGGGAGGGGATGGCCAGAGCCTGACACACACACAGGGAGCTTTCAGCTGCATCCCCGCTCTGCTTTTATCTTACCTTTCATCAGGCAGCCAGTAAAAAGATAACTTGGTCTTTCACAGCTTGACCTGAATCGGCAAGACTGGCAGGAGTAAACATCTCCTGCTTCCCCCCGAACAATTTGATATGCAGCTCTGAGAGAGGCTAAAAAAAGAACCCTTTCATCTTCCTTTCCTGGAGTCATTTTTTTATCATATTCTAAATTCATAGATAAAACCCCAGGCAATTTTATTGGATTAAGAATGACCACAAACATCACAGAGTGTCTCCCCATGACATTAATATGCTCGTAATTGATATATTCGCTCTGCGCCTTCCTCCTGAGGTTGAGATCACTGTCGTTGCCCTGGCACAGTCTATCTCCTCAGATCTCCCTCCACACACATGGGCACAGGTGTGTGCTTATCTGCAGAGCCAAAATCCAGCAGAACACTGAATTATTCTGCCTACCCGGGGACAAATCTGCCCGCAGTGCTGCGTTCCCTGATTGCTTTCCTGGAAAAGCAAGAGGTGGCCCCAGCCCAGGTGAGCAGGAGGTGTGAGAGCCCCAGCCCAGCCCAGGTGAGCAGGAGGTGTGAGAGCCCCAGCCCAGGTGAGCAGGAGGGTGAGAGCCCCAGCCCAGGTGAGCAGGAGGGTGAGAGCCCCAGCCCAGCCCAGGTGAGCAGGAGGGTGAGAGCCCCAGCCCTGGTGAGCAGGAGGGTGAGAGCCCCAGCCCAGCCCAGGTGAGCAGGAGGGTGAGAGCCCCAGCCCAGGTGAGCAGGAGGGTGAGAGCCCCAGCCCAGCCCAGGTGAGCAGGAGGTGTGAGAGCCCCAGCCCAGGTGAGCAGGAGGGTGAGAGCCCCAGCCCAGCCCAGGTGAGCAGGAGGTGTGAGAGCCCCAGCCCAGGTGAGCAGGAGGGTGAGAGCCCCAGCCCTGGTGCACTTTTCCGACAGTGCCAGACTCCTTGTCTACTCAAAATGGTCCCTTAATGACCAGTGGTCCCCTGCCCAGCTAAAAGAGTCACGCCCAGTCCTCTGAAAATAAATAAACTGACTATCTGGGGCAAAAGTAAAACCCTGGATAAAAGGGAAAGTATGATAAAAAGGAGGAAAGTGATAAAAAAAGCATGATAAAAATAATATTATAAAATCAGGATAAGAAGTTCTTAATTCAACTCTACCAGGCAGGAGGTGGATCTAATTTCCACTTTAAATAGGCTCTGGCTCTAGGTTTTATTCTGCTGTTTAAGAACACGGATAATTGCTAGGGGAGCCTGTAGTAAGTGTGACACTCCTGCAGGATGAGGAGTCACCCTGCAGCTGGCTCTGGACAGCCTGGATCCATGGGCCAAGGCCAGCTGTGTGATGTCCAACAAGGCCAAGTGCCAGGTCCTGTGTCACGAGAACCCTGTGGAATGCTCCAGGTTTGGAGCAGCAGGAAAGGACTTCGGGTGCTGGCTGACAGGAGCTGTGTATCAGCCCAGGTGTGCGCAGGTGGGCAAGAAGGCCATTGGCACCTGTACCAACCACAGTGTGGTCACTGCACCAGGGCAGGTGGTGTCCCTTGTGCTGGCACTGCTGGGGCAGTGCTGGGGCAGTGCTGGCTGGGGTCAGCTCTGGGGCAGTGCTGGATCCGCTCTGGGATCGGTTTTAGATCAGTTCTGGGTCAGTTCTGGGTCAGTTCTGGGTCAGTTCTGGGTCAGCTCTGGGTCAGTTCTAGGGTAGTTCTGGGTCAGTTCTGGGTCAGTGCTGGATCCACTCTGGGATCGGTTTTAGATCAGTTCTGGGTCAGTTCTGGGTCAGCTCTGGGTCAGTTCTGGGGTAGTTCTGGGGTAGTTCTGGGTCAGTTCTGGATCAGTTCAGGGTCAGTTCTGGGTCAGCTCTGGGTCAGTTCTGGGTCAGCTCTGGGTCAGTTCTGGATCAATTCTGGGTCAGTTCTGGGTCAGTTCTGGGTCAGTTTTGGATCAGTTCTGGGTCAGTTCTGGGTCAGCTCTGGGTCAGTTTTGGATCAGTTCTGGGTCAGTTCTGGGTCGGTTCTGGGTCAGTTTTGGATCAGTTCTGGGATCAGTTCCGGGATCAGTTTTGGGTCAGTTCTGGGTCAGCTCTGGATCAGTTCAGGGGTAGTTCTGGGTCAGTTCTGGGTCAGCTCTGGGTCAGTTCTGGGGTCAGTGCTGGATCCGCTCTGGGTCAGTTTTGGATCAGTTCTGGGTCAGTTTTGGATCAATTCTGGGTCAGTTTTGGATCAGTTCAGGGTCAGTTCTGGGTCAGTTCTGGGTCAGTTCTGGGATCAGTTTTGGATCAGTTCTAGGTCAGTTCTGAGCCCCTCAGGACAAGAAGGACACTGAGGGGCTGGAGCATGTCCAGGGCAGGGAACAGGGCTGGCAAGGGCTGGAGCCCCACTCTCAATCCAGAGTTCCTCAGGACGGACAGGAGCACCTTGGCCACAAGGAGACTCTGGGTCCTTGTTTGCCCTCCCCGAGCAGGGATGGATCTGGGGATTGATCACAGTGCCCTCCTCCCTTGTCAGCTGTGGAAACAAGGCCTGAGAGGAGGGAGGGAAGGGCTCCAGAGCTCCGTGCTGACCTTTGCTGGTAATTAATCACCAAGTGTGAGAATCTGTTTGCTCACAGCCTGGAACAGGGATTGCAAATGATCACCCAGAGATAGGCGCAGGGCTTGGGGGTTTTATTCCTCCTTTTTTTGCTCGGTAACAATTTTCCTGCCCAGCTCTGGAAGCTGAAATTGCATTTGACTCGAGCTTCTTGGATCTTCACAGCACGGAAAACCAAAGAAAATTAAAGGACAGTGATTTTTGCATAATTTCATTCATACTAAGAATTTCCAATTAGGAAGGCATAAATTGATCCTCTTTGCTTTAATATCTTGGGCTTTTTTCCCCTGCACAGATAACAGCTGAGTTTTAATTCATTTTAATTCTATTACCATCCATAACACCATGCACTGTGATAAGTATCTCTCCTGTACACAAATGCCTTTGAGAACTACCCATCAAGTACTTATTTAACCTCATTGTCGAGGGAATAATGGCATTTCCTGGATGTGTTTATTTTGCCTCATTTGTGGAACAAATTAACTTTTTTACAGAAACTCACCGGTGTCTTTTTCTCCACTGACATTGTTCCCAGCAAGGCTCCACTTTCTGGCTCGTATTCTCTAAAGGTTCCCTACATCTCTGTTAGTGCAGCACTCAGTGCGTGCAACCAGACTTTTATTCTCAGCATTGTTATTAAATATGATTGCAATGTGACACAACTTTCACTGAGGTGGGTGGGATCGAGTTCTTACAGGAACCGCAGCATATTTAAATTATGATGTGGATGAAAATTTGGTCTTTCAGAAAAGAAAGGCCAAGCTGTTACACAGAAACATGTGCTGCATTGTATATGCTGCATAATACTAAAGAGAATAAAGGATCTTTTTATCGTTGTTATCCAATTCCTCACGAGGGCCTTTGCGGGGAAAATTATGTAAGTGAATCCAAGTGCTCTAAAAACTCCTTCAGTGAGATGGATATTTTTTGCTGTGGGAATAAAGCTGCTGCAGTCGATCATAATTACAGACTCTTGCTGGAAACAAAACCCAGTTTCTCAGGGAAGGCACGTTGTGGCAGGGCTTGGAGTCCTCTGGGCTGCAGGAGGGCAGCGCCCACAGGTGAGCAGCTGGGATCGTTGGCACCACTCCTGTGCCCAAAGGGCCTGGGCAGTGTCCTGGGGGGGCCTGGCGCTGCCAGCTGTGGCACTGACAGCTGTGGCACTGACAGCTGTGGCACTGACCAGCTGTGGCACTGACCAACTGTGGAACTGACCAACTGTGGCACTGCCAGCTGTGGCACTGCCAGCTGTGGCACTGACAGCTGTGGCACTGACCAACTGTGGCACTGACCAGATGCTGGCACTACCAGCTGTGGGACTGACAGCTGTGGCACTGACAGCTGTGGCACTGACCAGCTGTGGCACTGCCAGCTGTGACACTGCCAGCTGTGGCACTGCCAGCTGTGGCACTGCCAGCTGTGGAACTGCCAGTGACCACCAGACTCCCACCTGAGGCACTGCCACTTCAGCTGGGACAGGAGAGAACTGAGATCTGAGCAGGGATGGAGAGCAGGAGCCTGAGGAGTCCTGCACAGAACTGTGAGCCTGAGCAGGGGTGCAGGGAATCAGGAGCCTGAGCCTTCCCCTCAGAGCCAGCAAGGTTTGTGTGGCTGTTTGGGGAGCTTGTCACCCTCTGTGTGATTAATGCCTTGCAATCACAGCACTGGCCTTTCCTGCCTGCCACGGGAGCTGACGACAGCAAATCAGTTAGTTATAGGCCTAATTAAAATATTAATGTGCTCTGTATTGGCAGCGGGTGCGCTTGTGTTGTGTCTCCCCCGTTATTGCCCCTGGGCCATGAGCAGCCCCCAAATCCTCTGGGTGCCACCGACAGCCCCTGTGAGCTCAGGGCTGCAGGGCTGGGGCAGACACACCTGGGCATGGCTCACACAGAGGCTGGGAAAGGACATTGTGCCCACAGAGCTGGAATGTGCAGAATTAGCCCCCTGTGAGCTCAGGAATCCAGAGATGGGGCAGACACACCTGGGCATGGCTCACAGGGTGGTTGGGACCTGCTGGGAAAGGACATTGTGCCCACAGAGCTGGAATTTGCAGTTTGGCTGGAGGGGTAAAAAATTCACCTCTGGGATTTGGGCTGGGAAGGGAAAGGCGTTACCAATGAACAGGGAATCGCAGTTGTAGCCCAGATGACACCCGTGAAGGCTGCAGGCAGGGGAAGGGAAGCAGCACCAGTGCACTGCTGGAGCAGCCACAATGCACACACTGGGGCTGAGCCCAGCTGGCAGCTCCCTGGCATGGGACAGCTCATGGAAATGGAGGGATGGGCAATCTGAGAGGGCTCATCCTGGAGACCAGACCCCTGAGCTTGGCCTTGGCACAGGAGGGGTCCCAGGGGCTGGTGCTGGGTAGGAGCTGGACTCGGTGGTGCTCAGCTCTCCCCTGATTCTGTGGTGGTGGTGTTCCTTTATCTCAGCTTCCTCTCCGTGTTCTCACCCAGGGAGGTGACCAGCAGGAGCTGGATTCAGTTATCCTCAGCTCTCCCCTGATTCTGTGGTTCTGTGGTGGTGGTGTCCCTTTATCTCAGCTCCCTCTCCGTGTTCTCGCCCAGGGAGGTGACTGGCAGGTAGGTAAGAAGGAGCCCCACCGTTCTGCAATGTGTGTTCTCACCTCTTTTGTTTCCCTTCCCACTCTCCCGCGCTCCTCACACTGAGTGGGCTTTTCCCCCTTTCCATTTAAAATGTAAAAGTTTGAGAAGTTGTTTTCCTGCAAATAATTAATCATGTTCATGCATTCCTGGGTCTTCACCTCTTGTCACAGAAAAAACAAAATGGAAAATATAACCATATGGAGGAGGCAGTAATAACAGCATAAAGTACCGCTGACCTCTTCATGCCTTCACTTGAAATTAGCATTTATTTTTTTCCTTGTTTGATGCTCTGTCATTACAGGGTATGTGTGTGTTTTAGTTTTTTATTAATAAACATGGTAATTTAACAAGCAGGTTAATGGCGGTTTTAATGAGAAAGAATATTAATTGGACAGGCTGGGGGGATCTTGGGGCGGCTGCAGCTTTTTCCTTCGAATCCCACTCACCCCATCCCTGAAAATACCCAGCATATGTGCCAGGGGCTGGGGGTTGTTTCCATGTTGACAGTTAATGCCCACAGCTTGTACTATTTTGTTTCATTTCACAGAGCCTCTTGCACAAATGGGGTTTTGGGCTGCCCCAGCCTGGGATTTGCACATTGCCAAATCTTCAAAGGTTTGCATAAACAGGAGCCTTGCTCTGGGTAAGGCAGACAATGCGGCCATCTGCCTTTCTTCTGCAGCCAAATGGAAACGACGGCAACTGTGGGGCCTGTCAGCTAAAGCAGAGCCCTGGGTGCCTCTCCTCTCCCTCTCCTGTCCGGGACAGGGCCCAGTGACGGCTTTGGGGACAGGGGTCAGTGCTGGGACAGGGGTCAGTGTTGGGACAGGGCTCAGTGTTGGGACAGGGCTCAGTGGTGGCTTTGGGGACAGGGCTCAGTGGTGGCTCTGGGGACAGGGGTCAGTGTTGGGACAGGGCTCAGTGGCAGCTTTGGGGACAGGGGTCAGTGTTGGGACAGGGGTCAGTGGTGGCTCTGGGGACAGGGGTCAGTGCTGGGACAGGGCCCAGTGGTGGCTTTGGGGACAGGGGTCAGTGTTGGGACAGGGGTCAGTGTTGGGACAGGGCCCAGTGGCGGCTTTGGGGACAGGGGTCGGTGCTGGGACAGGGCTCAGTGGTGGCTTTGGGGACAGGGGTCAGTGTTGGGACAGGGCTCAGGGACGGCTTTGGGGACAGGGGTCAGTGTTGGGACAGGGGTCAGTGTTGGGACAGGGGTCAGTGGTGGCTTTGGGGACAGGGGTCAGTGTTGGGACAGGGCTCAGTGATGGCCCTGGCGGTTCTGCGCGATGTTTGTACTCCATGGGGACGGTTCCAAAATTATCAATTTTCTGGTTCCTCGATTCTCCGGTGGCTCGGTGAGCCAGGGCAGGGCGTGGGGCAGTGACCGCTTGCGGCAGGCGAGCTCAGGGCCGGGGCTGTGTCCGTCTGTCCCTGTCCGTGGTCCTGCTGCTCCACAGACACCTCCAGCCCTTTCTCTGCCTCTCTCCTTGTCTCACCCTGGCCCTGGCTGCATCCCTGCTCCACGCTGGTCCCTAAAGGGGACAGCCCCTGCCTTGCTTTGCACCAGTTCGCTCCAGAAAGCTCTGTGTCCAAATGGAAATGAAACCAAACCCCTCCCTCCGCAGCAGATCTATGGAGCTGTTTGCTTTCCAGAGGTGCTGAACGGACAGCAACAAGTCAGACCTACATGGAGATACTCCTGCAGAAAACGGGCTTTCTGCAGTGGAACAGGGAATCCCCATCTCCTAAAAGCAGCTTGCAAAATGAGCAGATTTATGGTGATTGTGTGATAACAGCGCACAGTTTATTCTGTACTGCAGTTTTACAACATTGCCTTAATGCTGCCATCAGCGCGCCACAGCCCCCGATGGGCTCCCAGGCTCTCCATAAATCTCCCAGGGCTAATAGGGCTGGGGCTGGAGATTCACCAGGCACAGCAATTCCTGGGGAGGGCTGGCTCATTATCCCAGGATGGCTGTGCACGGGAAACGCCAGGGCCTGCGTGCACAATTCCTGTCACCGCACAGGGGACGTGGAGAGGCCACGGCCTCCTCCCCTCTCCCCATCATTACCCGATTGTCCGGTCTTGGTGTGCTGCTGCAGCAGGTGCCTTGTGCTGACAGCTCACCCAGACACGGGCTGCATCATTGCTGAGATACCAGGGCTCTTCACATCTTAATAACAACAATAATGCTGTACATATATTATAATATATATAATTATACGTATCAGGATATCAGATAGCAGGACTCTTCAAATCATTAATAACAATAATAATGCAATATATTTATATGTTATATATGATATATGATATATGATATATATTATATATGATATATATCATATATGATAATTGTGTATATTCATTAATTATAATAATTGCAAATAATAGTAATAGTAATAATAGTAGTAGTAGTAGTAATAATAATAATAATAATAATAATAATAATAATAATAGCAATAGTAATAGTAATAATAGCTATCTCCAGGTCCTCTCTCATTCCCACTCATGGTGCCAGTGCTGCTGGGTGTGCAGGCCCCACCTGAGTTTAACCCCGCCGGCACTGAGCACCTGCAGCCCCGGTGCACTTCAGGGAGGCAGAACTGCCTGGTTTTGTTATCCCCAGCTCCCCTGCTGCCTCTGGACCCTGCCTCTGCCCACGTCCAGTCCCACTGGTCTGGTGTGGACAGGGTTCTGCATCCCTGGCACAGAGAGCCGTGGCTGCCCCTGGATCCCTGGAATTGTCCCAGGCCAGGCTGGATGGGCCTGGAGCAGCCTGGGACAGTGGGAGGTGTCCCTGCCATGGCAGGGTGGGATGATATGAGATCTAAGGTCTGTTTCAATCCAAACCATTGCAGGGTTTTATGGCATGCTCCTCCGTGTGGAGAGCTCTTGAGTGCAGCAGCAGGGCACCTGCCTGCAATCAGGTCATCTCCCAGGTGTTGTGAGACAAGGGAATCTTTCTTTTCCATCACCCAAGTGTTTGTGCTGACATTTTGCTGTGAAATACAGAGAAAATTATGTAATGAAACAGTAAATAATGCAAAGCCTTCTGAACTCATCCAAAGTCTTCTGAATTCATCCAAAGCAGATCTATTTCACTTCAGCCTAACCCAGGTTTTCTCATTTGCTTTCAGAGCTGGAAAAACCCTCCAGTTTGCTGCAGACCACTTCAGATGTGTTCCTGTTTCCCACCTGTGCTGAAGATGGTCTCTGTAGCACCCTACACATCTCCCAGGCAACCCAGCCCTGCGAGGGAAGCATGAACCTGCTTCTCCAGGACCTGTTCACAGCAGCCCACTGTGGGAATTTACAAAATTGGAGGGGAAATTGGAGAGTTTTAGGGAAAGCTGCAAAAGGCAGGTTTCAGAGGCAGCAGAACTGTGATTAGAGCCGAGCAGCAGCCATGAGATTGGTCAGCAGAAAAATTATTTAAACTGTAGAAAAGCAAGGGCAAATAGAACAATGGTCTGTGTATTCTGGCTAGAATAACTCTCTAAGCTACAGAAAGTTTAACTAGCAAGATATTAGGAAGGTTAAAGCTTAATAATGGAGCTCTGTGCGTTGTGTTTAAGGCTCACAAGCAGGTATTATATTTGAAATAAGCAACATTGTTTAACAAAGGTACCTGTGCTTATAGTGGCCGGATAGAACTACTGTCAATATAGAATATACACTATACAGATACAAATACTGTCAGTGGGCTTGTGCTCTGTGTGATTGGTCCAGAAGCTCATAAAGTGAGTTGTGACATTGAGTTCTGTGCCTGCTGCCTGGGATGTGAGCTGCTGCTGCTGGCATCTTCCCGTTGCCATCACCATGGAATGAGGGTGATGCTGGCTGATGCTGAGGGACCCCTTTTCCCCCTGCAGGTGCCCACCCCCAGCCAACCCCTGCGATGCTGCCCCAGCAGAGCCAGGGAGCCTGGCAGGGCACCCAGGGCCCTCAGAGCAGCCAAAGCTCCTCTGGAGACACAACCCTGCTGTGGCAGGGAAGGGCACTGCCCAAAGGAGCTGGTTCTCCTTTGGGCAGGGCTTCCAGTGGCACTGTCTCAGCAATCCCTGTTTTAATCCAGGAGAGGATCCCCTTCAAAGCCTGGCTGTCTCCTGAGCTCCAGAATCAAAGCAGACTCGCCATTTCGGCTGATCAGAAGGCAAGGAAGCAGCTTCAAGTGAAATGCCCAGAAAATTAGATTAATCAGAGGTGATAAGAATCAAGTGAGACAATTCTGCAGTGTGAATCCGAATGAAAATTGTGTGATAACAGATAAGGTATTCCAATGGCAATATCTGATTAAAATAAACAAGTTATTATTTTCACAATAATTTGTTTGGCGCTGTCACACCATGCTCTGAATGAGGAAAGACAAAAGCAGCTTTGTGATCTAATTACTTTAAAAAATCCTATTAGCAGAACAATTTGATTCAACCCTTTTGGAGATGTCCCTGTTTAGAGCATTCATTCCTATGACAACTGAACCCTTTCTTAAATGTTTCAATTATTTTGGGGCAGGAAATCTTTTGAAGGTGATGTTCTGCTGTGGTATGAAAAAAGTCTGGCAACAGCTTAGGAGAAAAATAAAGTTCATAAAATCCTCTGTAAATGGCTCTGAGTCTGGGACAAAACATGCCCAATATTCCTGCAGGTCGCAGTTAGAAAATATGATAAATATTAGGTTTTAAAAACATAGTTTTAACAAAATATCATGTGGAAATGTGGCTTGGGGCACTGCCAGGTAGTAAATAATGTTTAATTACTTATTTCTTAAATACATGCAAATTAAATATGTGTAACATTTTCTATTCTTACCATTTTTCTCCTAACATTTCCACGGATAGATATTCCATTGGAAATCCACAATATGATGCTTTAACACTTTATTTTGAGGATCTCTGAAGTAAAAGTTCAATTTTCGGCTGGAGATTAATCATGTCGACTCTTTTTTCCCCCCAGAAAAGACAGGAGAAAAGGCCAAAGCAACAAAATGTAATTTCCAGCCCTTTAAATACAAACCCTGAAGCTCATCAGCTTCACGAAGAGGGGCCATAAAATGAGGGGAGCCTCAAGGTCAGCGAGCCCTGGCGCTCAGTGATGCAGTGCCACCCTGCCCCGGTGCCAGGGCTGTGCCAGGGCTGTGCCAGGGATGGGCGCTCACCCTGCAGTGCCACCCTGCCCAGGTGCCCATGGTCACAGCCAGGGCTGTGCCAGGGATGGGCGCTCAGCGATGCAGTGCCACCCTGCCCCGGTGCCAGGGCTGTGCCAGGGATGGGCGCTCAGCGATGCAGTGCCACCCTGCCCAGGTGCCAAGGCTGTGCCAGGGATGGGCGCTGAGCGATGCCCAGCCAGGGCAGCACCTGAGGAGGAGCAGCAGGTGCAGCGGCTCCGTCTGTCCCTGAGCAGCCCCTCCCTGGGCACCAGGCCGACCAGAGGGGTTCTGTCACCCCTGTGAGACTCTCCCTTCTCCACCAGCCAGCTCTCATTAGCTGCCCCAGCTGGGAGGTGAGATGATCATTACTGGCTGTGTTTGGGTTCCTGCAGATCGTTCATTGCCTGCTGTTTCATCTGCCTGCAGCAGAGGACGGGAGGTGCTCCCAGCTGAGCGTGGTGGGGCACAGGGAGGTGGCACAGGGAAGGACAGGGACAGCTCCAGCGCCCTGTTGGCCTGGGTCTGCATTCCGCTAGGGAGATCGGGCCCGTAGAAATGAAAAATAAAAAAGTCACATTTGTTCTTCAAAGCTGAGAAGGGCTTGTGAAGAAAAACCATAAAATGAGTGGTGAAAATGCCCGTAAAATGACCAGGGAAATTCCAGAACCTATTAGGGAAAATGTACCAAGACGATAAATTAATCTTTGTGAGCATGTCACTACGTGCTGCTTTTATTGTGAGGGTGAGGAGGGACTTTGGAACTGTGTTTGGGAATTTAAAAGCCATCAGTGACTGACTCCTCTGACCTGTGAGCCCTGAGAGTGGGGCAGAGCCCGTGCCAGCCCTGTGGGTCACAGCCTGTGCCAGTCCCGTGGGGCAGAGCCTGTGAGCCCTGAGTGTGGGGCAGAGCCCGTGCCAGCCCTGTGGGTCACAGCCTGTGCCAGCCCCATGGGGCAGAGCCTGTGAGCCCTGAGTGTGGGGCACACCCTGTGCCAGCCCTGTGGGTCACAGCCTGTGAGCCCTGAGCGTGGGGCACACCCTGTGCCAGCCCTGTGGGTCACAGCTGGCCCCTCTGCAGCTCCCAGGGAGCATCAGCAGCCTGCCCAGCTGTGCTCCAGCTGTAATTGCTGTTTGCAGAGCCTGCCCTGGCTGCTGTGCTCCTCTCACAGCCCCGGCACTGGAGCTGCTCGCCTTGGACGCTGAGGGGTCTCTCCCCTCTCCTGCCCAGACCTTTGGCTTTTAGGGCAGGGACAATTTGCCAAGAACGCCCCCAGATGCCACATTCAAATGCGGGAAATGTGCTGTTATTGATGTGTTATCTTCTAGAGCCCGCTTGCCCAGGGTGCGTGTGGCACAGTGCAGACACAGCTGGTCAGGCTGCTGGGGCAGCTCCCGTTCCCTGGGCACACAGCTCTTTGAACAAGGGTGGAAAACCAAGGGGAGCAGAGCAGGTTGGCTGGCGGGGGCTGCTCTGGCCATGGAGCCCATGGGTCCCACACGTGCCCGGTGTGGTGGGACCCCCAGTCTCCCCCGAGGGGCTCAGGGACAGGCCGAGGGCCAGGGGACAGCCCCAGCAGTGCAATCCCTGCACCTCCTGTGAGCCCTGCAGCCCTGAGGTAGCACCAGCAGCAGCAGCAGCCTCTGCTCTCCCCCTCTGTGGCTGGGAGCACAGCTCCAGCCCTGCTGGCTGCCCTGCTGGGGAGAGGAGCAGGGTGAATCCCTGCTGCAGCGCCGGGACCGGCTCCGTGCACTCACTTCTGCCAGATTAGGTTGATTTACAATGTGCTTTAATGAAGTGTGTTGCTATGGTGAGGCTGGTTTCAAGGGTGTCTGTTTAAAAAAAAAAGCAGCAGACGAGTAAATTGTCCAAATCAGATCAATAAGTGCCCGTTTCCAGCAGGGCAGCGTTGTTTTTGCCAGTTTGGCCTCAGCTGAAGGAGGGGCAGCCCTGGTTCCAGCAGGAGATGATGTGCTGGGGGCAGCAGTGGGGCCAGGCCAGGCTGCAGCAGGGTGTCCAGCTGGGACCTGCCGGGCCATGGGGATCCTCCTGGTGTCCCTCCAGCCCAGCACCCCCAGTTCCTGCTCCCAGGGCTGCTCTCAGTGTGCTCACCCTGTGCCAGGGCCAGGGGCTGCCTGACCCAGGGCTGGCACCTTGCACGCTCCTCATTGACCCTCCTGAGGCTCCCTGCGCCCATTCCTGGAGCTGCCTGGGTGCCTCTGGCTGTGCCCAGGGCCCCCTGGCCATGCCCAGAACCCTCTGGATGTGCCCATGGCCCTCTGGCTGTGCCCACAGCTCTGTGGATGTGCCCATGGCCCTCTGGATGTGCCCATAGCCCCCTGGCCATGCCCATGGCCCTCTGGCTGTGCCCATGGCCCTCTGGCTGTGCCCATGGCCCTCTGGATATGCCCATGGCCCTCTGGCTGTGCCCATGGCCCTCTGGCTGTGCCCATGGCCCTCTGGATATGCCCATGGCCCTCTGGATGTGCCCATGGCCCTCTGGCTGTGCCCATGGCCCTCTGGATATGCCCATGGCCCTCTGGATGTGCCCATGGCGCTCTGGATGTGCCCATGGCCCTCTGGATGTGCCCATGGCCCTCTGGCTGTGCCCAGGGCCCTCTGGATGTGCCCATGGTGCTCTGGATGTGCCCATGACCCTCTGGATATGCCCATGGCCCTCTGGATGTGCCCATGGCCCTCTGGATGTGCCCATGGCCCCCTGGCCATGCCCATGGCCCTCTGGCTGTGCCCAGGGCCCCCTGGCCATGCCCATGGCTCTCTGGATGTGCCCATGGCCCTCTGGATGTGCCCATGGCCCTCTGGATATGCCCAGGACCCTCTGGTTGTGCCCAGGACCCTCTGGCTGTGCCCATGGCCCTCTGACCATTCCCAGGACCCTCTCTGGGTGTGCCCAGGACCCTCTGGTTGTGCCCAGGACCCTCTGGATGTGCCCAGGGCCCTCTGACCATTCCCAGGACCCTCTCTGGATGTGCCCAGGACCCTCTCTGGATGTGCCCAGGACCCTCTCTGGGTGTGCCCAGGATGTTCTGCCTGTGCCCAGGACCCTCTGGTCCTGCCCAGGACACTCTGGATGTGACTATCCAAGCCATTCCTCACCCACAAACAGCCCAGGCACCAAATCCCTCTGTCTGGAGTTTCCAGGGAAGGCAGTTGAGCAGGCCTGTGTCACAGCCCTGGAGAGGCCCAGAGATGGCACCTGCAGCTCTTCCCTTACCCACTGCTGGAGTCGTTCTGTCCTAGAAGGCCATCAGGTCTGGGTGCCTTAATTAACTTTGCTGTTGTGTACCTTGATTAGATTACTTTTCTGCCTCTGGGCTACTTCTCCCAGTCTACAGCCTCCTTAAAATGCGGCTGCAGAGCTTACGCTAAACCATCCAGCAGAATGGAAATTGGTTTTAGCAGTTTCTCTGGAGCTTTGGAACACCCTCCTCGCTGCACCTGATGCAGGCAGAGGAGAAATGAGAGGGATGCAGGCAAATCTGGGTGTGAGCAGCCCCCTCCCCGACCCCTGGGAGATGGGAATGGGGGCTGGACAGGTGGGCAGGAGCTGCACCTGGATGGGAGACAGAGGTAAAGAGCAGGGAGGTGTCTGCCTGGCATGGCCCACATTAGCTTGATAAAAAACCAAAAAACCAAGAAGCAAAACAACAAAAAAACAAACAAACAAAAAACCCAAAACCAAACCAACATCAACAAAGAAAAAAAAACCAAAACCAAATCAAACCAAACAAAAAACAAACCAAAAAAAAAAAAAAAATTTGATTTAGTGTCCAAACTTCCAGCACTACTTTGTCACCTGGTCAAACTAATCATAAAGGTCAGGGCATTTGCAACATAAAAGAGCAAATATCAATGTCAGAGAACACAAAGGAAAGGAAAGGAAAGGAAAGGAAAGGAAAGGAAAGGAAAGGAAAGGAAAGGAAAGGAAAGGAAAGGAAAGGAAAGGAAAGGAAAGGAAAGGAAAGGAAAGGAAAGGAAAGGAAAGGAAAGGAAAGGAAAGGAAAGGAAAGGAAAGGAAAGGAAAGGAAAGGAAAGGAAAGGAAAGGAAAGGAAAGGAAAGGAAAGGAAAGGAAAGGAAAGGAAAGGAAAGGAAAGGAAAGGAAAGGAAAGGAAAGGAAAGGAAAGGAAAGGAAAGGAAAGGAAAGGAAAGGAAAGGAAAGGAAGAAAAAGAAGGAAGGACCCATCACCGTCTGCAATTCAGCAGGTGCAATTGAAAATCCCACTGAGGCATTTGCTACCCTGACAATATAATTTCTCACTTTTTGGTCACAAGTTCCATCTAATTCACTCTGGCTGGGGCTGGCAGGCAGCACACCGTGGCAGGGCTGTTTCCAGCTGTGTCCTTTATGCTTTTTCCCATGCTCCACTGAAGGGCTCAGACTGTTTTTTCCCTCTTGTGCTTTCTTGCGTAGTGGAACCATTATAACAGAGCAGGTACCCCTTCCATGGGCACCCCTTCCCTGGGCTCCCCACCCCAGCCCTGCACATCACACACATCCTGGGAGCATCCCGTGGTCTGTAAAGTGAGCACAAACAAAGGAAAACAAGTTTAAATAAATTATAAATCCCCAAAAGTGAGTATTTATTCAGAGTGAGAAAACAAGAGCTGGTGAATGGAGGTGTTGAAGCTCAGGAGCACAGCTGAGAGCAGGAGCTGCTTCAGAAAACTGACATGGAGAGACAATACAGGAGTGAAAATCTGGAAACTACAGATTTGGGTCAACAAATCTCAAGTTCAGTAAGAGAGCTGGGTTTCCATAAAGCACCGTGATTCCTCCACTTAGGGATAATAATCTACATTGTTCTTAAAAGGCAGGATGTCAGCAGCACAAACCAAATAATAGACCCTTCTTAGGCAGCGAGAGGATAATGGCTCCCAAGACAAAAGGAGAATTTATTTATCATAAAATACTCTTGAGAATCAGGTAGTCACCTGGTGTTTAATGCAGACATTGCAGACCCAAAGGAATTTTGCTGGAGTGTGACAGGGAGTGGGAAAGGTTTCTGTCTCATGAAAATTCATTGAAAATTACAATAATGCTGCTGGGAAGGCAACGGCATCCAGCGGGAAGGGAGGCACTGCCTCATCCATACGGATCCCCTGTGCTGAGGGCTCAGCTGTGCCCGGCTGATGGTCCCATCCCATCCAGGGCCCACTGAGGAGATGGAGCAGCCCCGTGTGGGCTGGGGTGGGCCCCAGGATGGACCCACCCAGTGCAGGGAGCCCCATTGCTATCAGCAGCACCCACAGGGGCTCTGCTGGCACCATCCTGGCTGCAGGGACCATGGATGGGGCCCTTTGCTGCAGGACAGTCCCCTGGGAGCTCTGCAGGCTGAAATGCCTCGGTGCTCTGGCACACACAGCTTCTATGGAAAATCCTTTCCTTGGGATTGTTCCTCCTGAGAAGCTGGGAGGCCTCAGGAACAAAATGCAAACAATGGTTATCTGCTGCTGTGGGATGCAACAGGTGCATCTGGGATTGGGCTCAGGTGGTTGTTTCTGATTAATGGCCAATCACTGTCAGCTGGCTCAGACAGAGAGTCTGAGCCACAAACCTTTGTTATCATTCCTTTCTATTCTATTCTTAGCCAGCTTTCTGATGAAATCCTTTCTTCTATTCTTTTAGTATAGTTTTAATGTAATATATATAATAAAATAATAAATCAGCCCTCTGAACCATAGAGTCAGATCCTCGTCTCTGCCCTCACCCAAGAACCCTGTGAGCACCAGCACAGTGCTTCTCCTCGATGTGCCCAGGTCCTGCTTCTCCTTGATGTGCCCAGTGGGCAGCAGGTCCTGCATCCCTGGACATCCCTGGACATCCCAGGGGCTCTCAGTGCTCACTGTGGGGTGGCAGCAGGAAGCCTCCAAGAGCAGATCATCAATACCAATAAATCAGGATTGGAAAAACAGCGTGCACGTGCTGCACCCATTTCATAGGCCAACGATTTTCATTTTTGAGATGCCCACAGTGTTTGATTTGCTGTCTTTGCAGGAAGGCAGACAGCAAGGTAGGGTGCTGTGCCATCACCCCTGCACTGCATCACCCACAGCACAGCACCAGGAAGGACATTCAAGAGCACTCCTGTTCTTCTGTCTGTTGGTTCTTTTCCTGCATTTCTTCTCAAAAGACTTGTTTATACCTGACTTTCCTGATCAGATACAGGAAACAATGATCTATTATTAACCAATCAATCTAAACCTGTATTTGCAAGTTCTGTTGAATTCCTGGCTTTGCTCCTGCCTTGAGAGAATTCCAAACACCTGCTGTGCACCTACAGCACAATCCAGGCAGCACTGCTGCCACACAGCCACTGCTGATCCCTGCTGATCCCTGCTGCCCACTGCTGATCCCTGCTGATCCCTGCTGACCACTGCTGACCATGCTGATCCCTGCTGACCACTGCTGACCACTGCTGACCACTGCTGACCACTGCTGATCCCTGCTGACCACTGCTGACCATGCTGACCACTGCTGACCACTGTTGATCCCTGCTGACCACTGCTGACCATGCTGATCCCTGCTGACCACTGCTGACCATGCTGACCAGTGCTGATCCCTGCTGACCACTGCTGATCCCTGCTGACCACTGCTGACCACTGCTGATCCCTGCTGACCATGCTGATCACTGCTGACCACTGCTGATCCCTGCTGACCACTGCTGACCACTGCTGACCACTGCTGATCCCTGCTGACCACTGCTGACCATGCTGACCATGCTGATCACTGCTGACCACTGCTGATCCCTGCTGACCACTGCTGACCACTGCTGACCACTGCTGATCCCTGCTGACCACTGCTGATCCCTGCTGACCACTGCTGATCCCTGCTGATCCCTGCTGACCATGCTGATCACTGCTGACCACTGCTCATCCCTGCTGACCACTGCTGATCCCTGCTGATCCCTGCTGATCCCTGCTGCCCACTGCTGCCCACTGCTGATCCCTGCTGATCCCTGCTGATCCCTGCTGACCACTGCTGACCACTGCTGATCCCTGCTGATCCCTGCTGATCCCTGCTGCCCACTGCTGCCCACTGCTGATCCCTGCTGCCCACTGCTGCCCACTGCTGACCACTGCTGACCACTGCTGACCACTGCTGATCCCTGCTGACCATGCTGATCCCTGCTGATCCCTGCTGACCACTGCTGACCACTGCTGATCCCTGCTGCCCACTGCTGATCCCTGCTGATCCCTGCTGATCCCTGCTGCCCACTGCTGATCCCTGCTGACCACTGCTGACCACTGCTGATCCCTGCTGCCCACTGCTGATCCCTGCTGACCACTGCTGATCCCTGCTGATCCCTGCTGCCCACTGCTGATCCCTGCTGATCCCTGCTGCCCACTGCTGATCCCTGCTGATCCCTGCTGACCACTGCTGACCACTGCTGATCCCTGCTGATCCCTGCTGATCCCTGCTGATCCCTGCTGACCACTGCTGACCACTGCTGACCACTGCTGACCACTGCTGATCCCTGCTGCCCACTGCTGACCACTGCTGATCCCTGCTGACCACTGCTGATCCCTGCTGACCACTGGGCCCCTTGCCTCTCCCATGGCTGGGAAAGCAGCAGGATGGCTGGTGTGGCCTTCATCCCCAGCTTGGTGTCACTGCTGGCGTCCCCTCCTCCTCCCACCTTCTGTCTCCTGCTTCTCTTTGTGTCACCAGAGAAGCGTCACTGGCCCTTCCTGATGTCCCCGTGGTACACAGTGCCAATGAGTGACAGGGACACAAAACTGGCCTTTTGGAGGTAATTGCTGTTTCCTCTCGAGAGGATGGACACGTGTAGGAAGGAAGGACATGCACCAAGCTGTGTGTGCATCTCCCCACTTCACATAGCCCCCTAGTTTTATTTTTTTTTCTGTCTTTTTAAATGAAAAAATGGCATATTCTGCTGTGTGAAATCAGTACATATGTATATAATACATAAAGGAAAACAAAAATGGAAGGGCTGCACTGCAGATGTTGAGTAAAGCCAACCACTAACCAAATGCCCCCCAAAGATGCAGTGACTGACAGTGAGAAGCACCAGCATTGTCTGATTTCTTGGCAAAGGGGGCCAATCTCCAGGAGTGGAGTCCTCCAAGCAGAGAGTTTGCCCAGCTGTGCAGCAGCTGGAGGCAGCCCCAGCTGGGCACCAGCCCCAGTCAGAACCTGCCCAGTGCATGGACACTGATAATCGATACGGATCAATATGGATCAATACGGATCAGCAGGAGGGTGCAGGGAGCTCTCAGCGCTGATGCCCAGGCATTATCCTGTCCATAAAATGCATCCTCGTGCCCAGGAGTTTCTGTTTCGCTCCTGCTGTGTCTGCAAGGAGCTCCTGCCCTGAGCACACAGTGAGGAGCAGCTGTGATTGCCTTCCAGCCCACCCCACACCAGCACACGGAACAGAGGGCTGGGAAGGGGAGCCCTGACCTCCCTCTGCTCTCCAAACCCCCACCAGCCCTCTGCACTGCTTCCAAATCACACCCTGAGCTTAGGATTCACCGTGTGTGCAGAGGCACTGAACCCACCAACACTCAACGGCACAAATCAGCAAACACTGCGGTGCGTTATCAAATTAAAGATCAGAAATTGAAACGTTTCTTGTAAAGTATGATCCTCGCCTTGATCTGTGCGTTTGGAAAAATCAATAAAATAATGTGCAACAACCATGCAAGGTTTCTTTTAATGACTTGCGTCTTCATAAATACCATATTCATTACAGACCTCCATCAAAATATATTATCTGCACTTGCCCACGCTGCCGCTCCTTGATTGGAAAGCTTCACCTTGCTACGGCATGAAAAATGGATAAGAATGGAATGGAATACAAAAGGGCCACTTATTATTTGTCAGCTGGCAGTGTTTGCCCTTTTAAAGCAGATATCAAAATTTGAAATGTGATCTCGTGGCAGCAGCAGGTTTCTGCTGGAGTGCCCGTGGCAGCGTGGGGAGGTGAGGAGCCCTCGGACAGCGCTGGATTAATGTCAGAAACACCACGGCTGTGCTGGAGCGAGGAACACATCGAGGAACACACTGAGGAACACACTGAGGAACACATCGAGGAACACACTGAGGAACACACTGAGGAACACACTGAGGAACACACTGAGGAACACACCGAGGAACACATTGAGGAACACATTGAGGAACACACTGAGGAACACACTGAGGAACACACTGAGGAACACATCGAGGAACACACTGAGGAACACACTGAGGAACACATTGAGGAACACACTGAGGAACACACTGAGGAACACACTGAGGAACACACTGAGGAACACATCGAGGAACACACTGAGGAACACACTGAGGAACACATTGAGGAACACACTGAGGAACACACTGAGGAACACACTGAGGAACACACCGAGGAACACACTGAGGAACACATTGAGGAACACACTGAGGAACACACTGAGGAACACACTGAGGAACACATCGAGGAACACACTGAGGAACACATTGAGGAACACACTGAGGAACACACTGAGGAACACACTGAGGAACACATCGAGGAACACACTGAGGAACACATTGAGGAACACATTGAGGAACACATTGAGGAACACATTGAGGAACACACTGAGGAACACATTGAGGAACACATTGAGGAACACATTGAGGAACACATCGAGGAACACATTGAGGAACACACTGAGGAACACACTGAGGAACACATTGAGGAACACACTGAGGAACACATTGAGGAACACATTGAGGAACACATCAAGGAACACATCGAGGAACACACTGAGGAACACATTGAGGAACACACTGAGGAACACATTGAGGAACACACTGAGGAACACATTGAGGAACACATTGAGGAACACATCGAGGAACACACTGAGGAACACACTGAGGAACACACTGAGGAACACACTGAGGAACACATTGAGGAACACATCGAGGAACACATCGAGGAACACATTGAGGAACACGTTGAGGAACACGTTGAGGAACACACTGAGGAACACACTGAGGAACACACTGAGGAACACACTGAGGAACACACTGAGGAACACACCGAGGAACACACTGAGGAACACACTGAGGAACACATCGAGGAACACACTGAGGAACACATTGAGGAACACACTGAGGAACACACTGAGGAACACACTGAGGAACACACTGAGGAACACATCGAGGAACACACTGAGGAACACATCGAGGAACACGTTGAGGAACACGCTGAGGAACACACTGAGGAACACACTGAGGAACACACTGAGGAACACACTGAGGAACACACTGAGGAACACATCGAGGAACACACTGAGGAACACATTGAGGAACACATTGAGGAACACACTGAGGAACACACTGAGGAACACATCGAGGAACACACTGAGGAACACATTGAGGAACACATTGAGGAACACACTGAGGAACACACTGAGGAACACATTGAGGAACACATCGAGGAACACATCGAGGAACACATTGAGGAACACACTGAGGAACACACTGAGGAACACGTCTGCAGGAGCTAATGCCAGCGGGGCAATCAGTGCTTCCCCAGAGCCTCAAAGGTGCAGGGACAGTCCCTGTGCATTGCACACCCTGCGCAGCTGTGTCTCATCGCAGAGAGCCGTGACGGGAGAGCTGGGCTGGGAGGGACAGGGCTGTGCTCAGGGTCACGCCGTGGGAGCCCTGATCAATCCCATCCCTGGGAATCTGGGGGCTCCAGGGAAGAGCTTGCAGGGCTCGCTGCAAGGGGGCTGCTCCCTGCCGTGCTGTGGCTCCTCGTGCAGGTGATGCATCTCCAGGTTTGTTTTCATGTTGTGCACAAGGTGTTTGTGCCTGGAGCCCTTCCTGCTCTCCTGGAACCAGCCGTGTGTCCTGGCTCCCTGCTGCTGTTGGTTTATTTATTTATTCACCCCATCCTTGCCCTGAAATAAACTCTCCCTGTTTGCTTACCTGGAAACCATCTGACTCTGTCTTTCTCTCCTTGATCCGTGAGCACAAACACTAGGAGACCTAATTTCTTCAAGATATTTACCAAAAGATTTAATAATGATTGGATTGGATTTATTGTAGAGAGAGATGGCATTTTTTATCTCAAACAGTACCAAGACCCTTCTCCCCAGCTGCCGAAGCCAATTGATCCAATATTAAATTCCACAAAATGAGCAAACTGCCAATATCGCTATGTACAAAACCCCAACTGCCCTCCCGAAATATTAGCAGCTAATTAAAATTAAACATTATTGCTACCCACATAGCGCTACTGCCTTCATCAGGAAGGTCCTTTGGGGACATTCCCCTCCTCCCTGCCTAGGGGATGGGCTGTTTTGTGTGGAGGAGGAAAACACCCAATGTATGTCAGATATGGAGTCACCGTGTGGCAGCTGAGCCCCACAAGGCCCGGCTGAGCTCTCTGACCTTGACCTTCACTTTGTGCCCCACAGGGATGGGATGGGATGGGATGGGATGGGATGGGATGGGATGGGATGGGATGGGATGGGATGGGATGGGATGGGATGGGATGGGATGGGATGGGGTGGGATGGGATGGGATGGGATGGGGTGGGATGGGATGGGATCCATGGGATGGGATGGGATCCATGGGATGGGATGGGATGGGATCCATGGGATGGGATGGGATGGGATAATGGGATGGGATGGGATGGGATAATGGGATGGGATGGGATGGGATGGGATGGGATGGGATGGGATGGGATGGGCTCTCCTCACAAGCCCTGCTGGGGTTCCCTGAGAAGCCACAAACTGCTGCTTCCCTCTGTTCCTCATCCCAGGGAGCGGAATTTAGATGTACAAATGTGAGGCTGGCCGTGCGCAAGGAACGCTGTGGTGCAAATTCAGCAGGAATTGCCCAATCCAGCCTCCAGCCTGGCTCTGTGTGAGCCCATGAGCCCTGCATGGAGCTGCTCCTGGGGCAGGTCAGCTGCAGGAGAGGGTGGGCAGCACCCACACCCTGGGATCTGCTGCACATCGCTCTGACACCTGCCCAAACCTTCTCCAAAGCGGTTTTCAAACATCTGAACAAGTCTGTGAAAAGGAAAATGCAAATAAACAGAGTTGTTTTTTTTTTTTCCAAGGCGTTGAAGGGGATTAGTGAGAGTCCCACCCTCTCTGCACCCATTTGCATTCGGTGTTCCGACAGCACTTGACTCTGAAATCATTCCAGTAAAGCGGAAAATTAATATTCTAATATGCCTGCTTCTCCAGCAGCTCCAAATAAGTAAAGTGGAAGTAGTAAAGAAAGTGTTTTAGCATTAACTCTGGGTATGAATATTTATTGTAACTTGCCCTCAGCCACCTGCCCATCCTGTCCCTGCTCGCTGGCAGGAGCCCCAGCAGGAATTATTTCCACGTTGTTTATCCAAGAGTGGAACAGCTCCTTTCTGAGAGGCCTCTGATTGTCCTTTAGAGAGGGTTCTGCTCAGGTAATTGTGGTCACTGGCCAGGCTGGGAGGGGTCAGACCCGTGGCTGTCCCAGAGCGGGGGGCTGTGGGCACGGGGGGGCCTGGGGGTCCCCAAAGCTGCACCTGGGCAGGGCAGGGGGCACCGACAGACAGGTGAGGGGGGCATTCTGGGCCCTGATGGAATTAGGGATCCATTCTGTACTGTGATCGAATTAGGGATCTGTTCCTTCCTCTGTAGAATTAGGGATCCATTCTGTGCCGTTGTGGAATTAGGGATCTGTTCCCTGCTCTGCTGGAATTAGGGATCCATTCTGTGCCACGCTGGAAGCAGGCATCCATTCTGTACTGTGATTGAATTAGGGATCCATTCTGTGCCATGGGATCCATTCCCTCCTCTGCTGGAATTAGGGATGCATTCTGTGCTGTGCTGGATTTAGGGATGAATTCTGTGCTGTGATTGAATTAGGGATCCGTTCCTTCCTCTGCTGGAATTAAGGATCCATTCTGTGCCATGGGATCCATTCCCTCCTCTGCGGGAATTAGGGATCCACTCAGTGCTCTGCTGGAATTAGGGATCCACACTGTATTCTGCTGGAATTAGGGATCCATTCTGTGCTGGAATTAGGGATCTGTTCCCTGCTCTGCTGGAATTAGGGATCCATTAATTGCCATGATGGAATTAGAGATCCATTCTGTGTCGTGCTGGAATTAGGGATCCATTCCCTCCTCTGCTGGAATCAGGGATCTGCTCCCTACTCTGCTGGAATTAGGGATGCATTTTGTGCTGTGTTGAAATTAGGGATCCATCCTGTGTCGTGCTGGAATTAGGGATCCATTCCCTGCTCTGCTGGAATTAGGGATCCATTCTGTGCCATTGTGGAATTAGGGATTCATTCCCTAGTCTGCTGGAATTAGGGATGCATTCTGTGCTGTGTTGAAATTAGGGATCCATTCTGTGCCGTTGTGGAATTAGGGATCCATTCTGTGTTCTGCTGGAATCAGGGATCCATTCCCTGCTCTGCTGGAATTAGGGATCCATTCTGTGCTCTGCTGGAATCAGGGATCCGTTCCCTGCTCTGCTGGAATCAGGGATGGTTCCCCACTGTCAGGACACTGAAATCGTGGTGCATGCCCACTGTTCTGTTTGTGTAGAGAGAGAACTTCACAGTGAAAATTGAAATTCCGGGGCTGTCTGGCTGAGGGTCACCCTCAGGCCCTGCCTTCAGCCCCAGACATCCCCAGCTGGCCCCAGGCACTGCCCGCTCGTGGCTGGCACCAGCTCAGGACACAACACCTGCACTCTCAGGTATGTTATCATCAAAACATCACCTAAAAAATTCCAGCGTTGTGACAACATTAAATAATTACGGCTTATTCCCATTTTTTCCCTATTTTTGTGCCTGCAGTCTGCGATGACTGAATATACAGGAGGAGTGAATCACTCATTTCCAAGTATAAAACTTGCATACTGTAAGCCTGAATTATTCATATTATTCCTGGCCAGCCCTACCGCTATTTACACTCTTGATGCTGAAAAATATTCATCAAAGAGGAATTTTAGCAATTAAAATTTAAAGATGGAGTTTGACAACGCCGGTGATTGAACCGAAAATTCAGGGTGTGACTGGTGTCAGGTGGGGCACAGTTTTCTGGAGTGAATTTAGCCCAAAATTTAATGCTCTTTTGGGTTTTGTTGGTTTTGGTTTTTTGGGGGTTTTTTTCTTCATTTTTTTGTGGTTTTTGTGGGGGTTTTTTTGTTGTTGTTGTTTTTTGGTTTTTGGTTTTTGGTTTTTTGGAGTTTTTTTTGTTGGGTTTTTTTTGTGTGTTTTGTTTTTGTTTGGTTGGGTTTCTTTATTTTTTCTTTGTTTGTTGGTGTTTTTTGTTGTTGTTTTTGGTTTTTTTGGGGTTTTGGGGTTTTTTGGGTTTTTTTTGGGTTTTTTTGTTTGGGTTTTTTTGTTTTTATTTTTGTTGTTGTTGTTTTGGGGTTTTTTTTTTGTTTTTGGTTTTTTTGTTTTGTTTTGGTTTTTTTGTTTGTTTTTTTTGTTGTTTTTTTTTTTGTTTGTTTGTTTTTGTTGTTTTTTTTTGTTTTGTTTTTTTTTGGGGGGGGGGTTGTGTTGTTTTGGTTTTTTTATAAATTTTCCCTGGTATTCTCCTGAGCTGGAAGCCAAGCAGTCTCGGTGCAGCACACAGAGGGAGTTTTGGCAGCTGTCAGCATCCCTGGTGGCAGAGCCCACAGCCCCGCATGTGCCACAGACGCATCCCTCCTTTCCTGCTCTCCTGCTTTCCCACCCAAACAGACTCCTCTGCTTCCCCACCTGCCCGTCACCAGCAGGCGTTTGCTGCTCAGGCTTTTTTACACCTCCATCACAACGTTAAGAAACACTGAAATCTCTCTATTTAAATTGCTCTGGTGGAGTACAATGCATTAATCATAAATATTTTATATGAATCCGTCCCTTTTTTTGGGCACATCTCAGCAGTGCCTTAGTAACGTCCTTTCCACAGAACTTTAATCTGTGTTCCTGTGGAAGCATAAATAGAGGGGAGAAACCCGGGTGAGCGTTCGCTCCGTGTCTCCCGCTGAACGGGAGCAGTCCCGGGAGGTTTCCCCAGCCCGGCCGGTAATTTTGGGCTGCAGGCTGTCCCGGGCTGCCCTGGGGCGATGATGGGGCCGGATCCCATCTCGGGACATGATGCGGCCGTGCCGGCGATAGCGAATGGCAGCCCGCCCATGGAGCATTCCGCTCCGCCGCACGGGAACAGCCAGGTGTAATTTTAATTCATTTTCTGCCGTTTTATCCTTTCCGCCGGATTGTTTACAGCCCGCCGCTTCCCTCCCCCTGCCCGGGCCGCTGGTGCCGCTCTGCAGCCCCGGGGATCGGCAATCGCTGGGCCAGGCAGCATAAACCTTAATGCTGATCGTCCTGGATTGTCAGCACCCATTGCTTGGTGTGACCCCTTAAACCCCTCACAGCAGGGGCAAAACGCCTTTTATCTCCCATCACGGCAGGACTGCATCCCTGAGAGCCACATCCCTCCATCCCCGGAACACCATCCCCCCATCCCTGGGATCAGCATCCCTTCATCCCTGGGATCAGCATCCCTCCATCACTGGGATCAGCATCCCTCCCTCCATCCCTGTGATCAGCATCCCTCCATCCCTGGGATCAGCATCCCTCCATCCCTGTGATCAGCATCCCTCCATCCCTGGATCAGCATCCCACAACCCTGGGATCAGCATCCATCCATCCCTGGGATCAGCATCCCTCCATCCCTGGATCAGCATCCCTCCATCCCTGTGATCAGCATCCCTCCATCCCTGGGATCAGCATCCCCCCATCCCTGGGATCACCATCCCTCCATCCCTGTGATCAGCATCCCTCCATCCCTGTGATCAGCATCCCTCCATCCACCCCTGGATCAGCATCCCTCCATCCCTGGGATCACCATCCCTCCATCCCTGGGATCACCATCCCTCCATCCCTGGGATCACCATCCCTCCATCCCTGGGATCACCATCCCTCCATCCCTGGGATCACCATCCCTCCATCCCTGGGATCAGCATCCCCCCATCCCTGGGATCACCATCCCTCCATCCCTGTGATCAGCATCCCTCCATCCACCCCTGGGATCAGCATCCCTCCATCCCTGGGATCAGCATCCCTCCATCCCTGGGATCACCATCCCTCCATCCCTGTGATCAGCATCCCTCCCTCCAAACCCATCCTTGTCCCCCAGGGCAGAGCTCCCCCAGCGCACAGAGACTCCCCAGCCTGGAAAATGGCTTTTTCCCCCCCAAAAAAGTCACCAGCTATTCCCTTTCCTTCAAATGGCACCAAAGGTTTTATTGTGGCGTGGGGCATTTCGTCAGTGAGGACATTTCTGAAAGGCAGCCCTTCCTTCCCAGAAAATAATCCAGGTTTTGGCAAGCTGCACTGCAGAGCATCCATGGCCTTTATGCACAAAGCCTTGGGGATGACAAGTCCCTGTGGAGAAGTCAGGGCTGGAAATTTCCAGCAGAGCTGGGGGAAGAGAGAGGTTTTTTGTGCTTGTGAGTTTCTGAGGCACTTTGACAGACCCTAAGTTGGAGAGCTGAACTTTGTTTTCTTGCTATAATACCAACAGTGAAAGAACAAAAAAGTAAAACAAAAAAAATTCCAGTCTTCAAGTCTTCAGAACTATTCTTTAGCCAGCAACAGTGGGAGTTGTGCACTGAGGTGGAGAATAGGGGGTGATCTAAGAGTACATTTTAAATAGCTTCTGAAACACAGGCAACCCTAATTAACATTTTATGGTACTGGAATTATAACAAGAAAAGCAATTTAGTCTGTGAAACTCTATTTGTAACAATGGCAATGATAAACAAAGGGAGAAAACGTTCAGGGAAGAGCAGAAGATGAAATGGAGAAGAAGTAAAGGTGGAGGAGATGCAGCTCCAGCAGTTAATAAGTGACTGAAAGAGATATTTTTGGAGAATGATGGAGACACAGTAAAACCAAACGACCAGTGAAGAAGCTGGGCAAGTGGGGAATGCCTCCCTCTCTGAGCTGTTTCTCCTGAGCAATGCTTTCATTCAGGTCTGCTCCCTCCTAATCTTCACACACTGAAACAGCTCCAGGAGCAGCAATGCAAGGAAACCAAAGCAGCTCTAATCCTCAGTTCATGGGCAGCCCTGCATCAGCCTTGGAGCTCACTGCAAAGCTTTCCTTCATTGGCTCTGAGCAGCTCCAGGGACACCAGGGCCTCCAAAGCCAGGGAATTGCATCCAAACAAGGATCTCTGCATCCAAACAACTGCATCTAAACAAGGATCCCTGCATCCAAACAAGGATCCCTGCATCCAAACAATTGCATCCAAACAAGGATCCCTGCATCCAAAAACCTGCATCCAAACAAGGATCCCTGCACCTAAACAATTGCATCCAAAGAAGGATCCCTGCGTCCAGCAAGGCTGGAAGAGGCTGCCCAGGGCTGCAGGGACCACAGCAGCCAGCACAGGGGAGCCACAGCAGCTGCACGTCAATTCTTCAACCCCAAGAGGCATGAATTATGCTACTCAAACACATTTTCTTTTTACTTTGTTGGGGGGTTTTTTGTTTTGTTTTGTTTTGTTTTGTTTTTAGTTTGATTTTTTTTTCCTGTGAGTGTGGCTTCAATTCCTTTTGCTCTCAGGCTCCTCTGGCCTGAATTTTTTGTCACCTGATGGCTGGACTGCAAAAGGAAAAGTGGGGACTCTTACACAGATTTTGGGACATTTCTCTCAGCGAGCTCCTCTGAAGTGCAGGGATCCGCTCTGATAAGGAAACTGCCTGATAAGCAGGGGAGATGCAGCCTCAGATCCTCGGGCAAAGCCACCTCTGATTCCCCAGCACTGCATTTCAGCAGGACACAGCTCTGGGAAACACCAAAAGCCTCCAGCTCCATGGCTCAGAGCAGAACATCTGCCCCAAAAAGCACCTTGGGTCTGATGTCACGTCCTGGAGAGGCTTTGGTGCTCTGGGGGCCAATTACTGAGCATCTCAGGCTTCCTTCAGTGACCATTGATTTTCCCCTCTAATTTGCATCTATAGAATAATGTTTGTCGGCGTGAACATGCAGGAAAAATAAGAAATTGGGGGTATTTTTAGTTTGCCTAACGAGGCACCACAGGCATGATGAGAGCTCTGAACACGGCAGTAATCACAGGTTAATGATCTCATCCTCGCCGTCGGGTTAATCATGCAGACAAATAGCAAGGCAAATCCTGGAATATTTATTCACTGCTGGAACAGTGGAAGAGACAGAGTTGGCTTCCCAGAATGCTGCGTTCAAAATAAAGCCTGCCATCAAGGTGCCTGTTGGTTGGGTTTCTATGATTCCTGTTTTACTGTGGAATTGGTATCTTAAAAGATTCCTATTTATTGTTTTGTAGGTTGGAAATTAATTTACATCTATTACTGCAAAGAAGCCCCCATTGGTGAGGCACTTGCTAGGTAAAGGTTATTTGTAATGACCAAATTTGTCACTGTTTGGGATCTCATAAAGGTCACAGTGGAAGGTTTTCTCTTGCTTTAAATAAAAATCTGTATTTTAAAAAGAAATGTGCTTAACTTTCATTTCATAGAAATATCAAACCTGTTTGCACTATAATTTACTTTTGGAGCTCTTGACATTTACGCAGCTGCCTGTCTTTGGAGAACAATCTCTTGATTTGGCTGGGAGTGCTCGCAGGGAAACAGGGAGGGATGGGAATGGAGAGTGCCCAGGGACCTGCCCTGGCTCAGGGGCACCCACCCGGGCACAGCTGGGGCACAGGGTGGGCACTGCCACCCAGGCACAGCCGGGGCACAGGGCTGGCACTGCCATGGTGGGCACAGCCGGGGCACAGGGCTGGCACTGCCCCCTGGGAGCTGGCAGTGCCACCCAGCAGCTGGAAAGGGGTGGGAAGGCTGGAAAGCCATGGTGGGCATTGCACCCAGGGAACAGCAGCTTGTGCAGCATCACCTGCTGCTCACACACACACAGAGCCCTGTGCCCAGGCACATCCCGGGCAGGGACAGCAGCCACTGGCACCTCCTGCTGCCTGGCAAGGAGCCCTTGGGCCAGGGGCGATGGTAAATCCTGAATTTCTTTTCCTTGCAGACACAAAACCCCACAGGTTGTAGCAGGGAGAGCTCAACCCTCTGCAGGTTATCCCACTGTTTGCTCCTTTCCTTATCCAGCTGCGGGGGTCCAGTTTAAATTACAGCTTTTTGGGGTAACCAAGGGGTTTACAGCAGATTGAGCATTTTATTTCACTTTATTTGCATGCCATTTCTGTTTCAGTGGGACACTCAGACCATTTGGGCACTCCTGGAACCAGAGCTGGGTGCCTGGGGGGACAGAGGGCATGGAGGGGCACAGCATCCCACAGAGGGGACAGGAGCAGCCCTGGGGAGGGCACTGAGCTGCTCTGGGTGGGAAGGGATTCCTCTTCCTCTCTGGGTTATCTCTCAGGGACCCTGAGCCCTGCAGGGGCACAGGGGGTGGATGTGCCAGGGCTCAAAACCCAGCACCCATGTGAGACTGCCCAGGTCACTCACAGCCCAGGCAGGCCAAGGAAGCAGCTGAGTCAATGGGGAATTATTGAAATGGCAGAGGCAGCAGAGAGAATGGGATCAGCCCAGGTAATGCCAGACACACCTGAAGCAGCTGAGCTAATGGCAGAATTATTGAAATGGCAGGGGCAGCAGAGAGAACAGGATCAGTCCAGGTAATGCCAGACACACCTGAAGCAGCTGAGTCAATGGGGAATTATTGAAATGGCAGAGGCAGCAGAGAGAACGGGATCAGTCCAGGTAATGCCAGACACACCTGAATCAGCTGAGTCAATGGGGAATTATTGAAATGGCAGAGGCAGCAGAGAGAATGGGATCAGCCCAGGTAATGCCAGACACACCTGAAGCAGCTGAGTCAATGGGGAATTATTGAAATGGCAGGGGCAGCAGAGAGAACAGGATCAGCCCAGTCAATGCCAGACACACCTGAAGCAGCTGAGCTAATGGAGAATTATTGAAATGGCAGGGGCAGCAGAGAGAACAGGATCAGTCCAGGTAATGCCAGACACACCTGAAGCAGCTGAGTCAATGGCAGAATTATTGAAATGGCAGGGGCAGCAGAGAGAACGGGGTCAGTCCAGTCAATGCCAGACACACCCGTGCGAGGTCTCCATCAGCCAACGAGGGGGAACAGAAGGGCTCTGCCACCACCCTGCCCCTGCAGTGCCAAAACCCCCGTTGTGTTTGGGAGGGAGCTGGGGCCGGCTGCTGGTTAACCCTTGCAGGGCCGTGTGCCAGCAGCCTTGGCCCGGGCGCAGCCCCCAGCCCCAGGTGTTGTGCATTATCAGGATCACGCCCTGCCCCACCCTGCTCTTCTCCTCAGCTCTCTGCCCCACACTCGAGCCAGCTGTGGGTCATTAGGCTGATTGGAGAGGCCATAAATTGGGGTGGGGAGGGCTGGGGCGGGAGCTCTGAGTGACCGGGGACGTGGAAGGTGTGACCCAGACATCTACAACGTGAGTGCTGTGTTTTCTTATTTGTTAATTTGTGGTTAGCCAGACTAATCGGGGGGCTCAAGAAGGATTCTGATCAATGTTTTAATTGCTCTCTCCTTGCTTAAAGGAAACCTTTGTCACTGTGTGTGCGTGAAAGATGTCACTAAAATGGCAACCATTGTCTGGGTTTGGGGTGTGTTTTGGGCTGTAACTGTGTTATATGAACACGTGGGGCTGTGTGTGCTGGCTGCAGCCCTGCTCTCTCTGCTGCAGAGTTTGTGAAGCAGTGGCATGTTCCTGTCCTGGTTTAACCCTGAGAGGGAGGGATTGGCCTGAGTTTGGGTGGTGCAATGCTGGGAAGTGGCACGCAAGGTGCTGTAATGCCAGTTCAGCATTTGCCAATGTCCCAAAGGGTGAACAAGGATTGAGGAGCACACGGAGCAGGGAAAGGGAGCTCCAGCCTTTTGTTATCAGCAGCTGAGGGAGCTCGGGGAAAGCAGGGCCAGCCTGGGCGTGGGGATTACACAGAGGCAGATTTTGTGCTTGTACTGCCACTGCCTCGAGCCATATTAGATCCGTGTGCTTTGATAAAAACGGCTTTGCTGGTTTGTTTTAATGTTTACTGGCGTGAGTAAAATCCCCTGAGCTCTGCGCAGAATTTCTGTGTGAGGCTGAGCTGGGATGCTCTGAATTGCTCTGAACTTTGATATAAGATGGGATGCTCTGAATTTCTGTGTGAGTGTGAGCTAGGATGCTCTGAATTGCTCTGAATTTTGATATAAGATGGGATGCTCTGAATTTCTGTGTGAGGCTGAGCTGGGATGCTCTGAATTTCTGGTCCACTCTGTGTGAGAGTGTTCCTGCAGCCCTTGCCCTGCCCATAAGAGGCTCTGAGGTTTGGGTTCTAACCAGGCACCTGAGAACTTCTTATAAGCATAATTCTGCAGCAAACAAACCAATGCAGGCTCTCAGCTTTAAAGTCTGTGTGTGTGTGTCTGTAATGTACGTCTTGTGTGTTTGTGTGCATTAAAATCATGGCCCCGAAGCTGTTCAGGCACTCGGGAATTCCAATATAAATATTTATCGAGAATTTCTCCTCTTTGAGATCAAGCACGCGACAGCTCCTGCTGCATCCTGCCTTGCATGTGCTTTTATTTTGTTGTACACGAGTTGTTGAGCAGAACTTTGCATTTGCAGCTGTGGAATGCTGTTTGGGAAGGTGGAGAAACACTACTGACAAGGAGGGATGGCTCCCACTGCCAGAGGGAAGGGAGGGATGGGATATTGGGAATTAGAAATTGTTCCTGGCAGGGTGGGGATGCCCTGGAATAGAAGGTGCTGAGGAGAGGAAAGGGAGAGCAGAGCCCAAGCCCCTGTGTGTCCCCAGGTTCTTCCCCGAGCTCCTCCATGCACAAAAAGCAGCAATTTTAATGCCATGCAGCAAGGCCATCAAATGCTGAGTGCATTATCCCTCCCCACTTCTAAATGGATGTGAAAATCTGCTCGGTTCATAACCACCAAGCTACAGCTGCAAAAAAAGTCCTGACAAGTTGGTAATGACATCCTCAATCTAATAATTGCAGGAACAAAGCCAATAAAAAAGGGGCTTGTCATTGTTTTGAACAACACAAATTTAATATATTGGGAATTAAAGTTTGAGCTTAATGAGGAAAAGTAATTTAGATGTAAACAACCGGTCTGAGTCAAAAGCCTGGGGATTTCAGCAGGCCATTATGCAGCACAGAGTGCTTTTAGAGCCGGCTGAGCTGTCAGAGGCTCTCCTGCATCTTCAGGCTGTGTGTGCCCCAGCATGGGCAGGGGAGATCAGCCTGGGGCATGGGAATGGCACGGGGACAGGGGCACACAGATGATGGCACAGGGACACACAGCGGGTGTGACAGGGACAGGGGGACACACAGGGACACAGAGCTGGCCCATCCCCACCTCCCAAATTCAGGGCCAGCAGCCTGACCCAGCTCATCCAGGGCCTCTTTGCTCTCCTTCCTCTCAGTCCAGCAGTCTGTTCATCTCTCTATCTCATTATTTTAGAACAGGAAGTTTAGGGGAAATGATGAGCTAATTATAGCTCTGCTTCACATCTCCATCTTGAGACTGTTACACTCAGGAATAAGAGTGTCAAACTTATGTTGAGGGATGAGAATGTGTCACAGGAAAAGAGCTCTTCCTCGCACACTTTTTATATAAAATGTGTGTTTCCTAAGTCATCGTTCTGGCTGAGAAAATGATCCCTTAATGCTTTGCCTCAAGGGGAAATAAGTGAAGGTTTATGGGTGAAGCAATGACAAAAGCCTGGGTGCCAGGGTGGGATGAGTTGTTTCATCAATGCAGAAATTCCTCAGTGCAGGAGTGGCCACCAAAAGCCCTTGAAAGAATGGCTGCAGGAAGGAAAATACAAAAATGTTGTGTTAGGAGTTAAATGGGCTGGTGGTCAGGGTGGGCTCTTCTCCATGGGCACAGCTATTGAGGCTGGGGGAGTCTGCCTGGTTCCTGGGTGCTGACATTTTTATTCCTTGGTATGGAGGTGTTCTCCTCATCTGCTCAGTGGTTTACACGATAGAATGGGATCTAGGGAAGAGTTTCTCAGAGATTTTATGTTCAGAGCCAGTTAACTTTCATTGCAGTGTTTGGGCACACATGCTCAGCTGGGAGCAGGGCTGGGATGGGTGCTGTGGGGTGGTTTGTGTTAGAGCCTAAATGAGAGATGTGGGACTCCTGGTGTCTAGCCAAAATGCAGTTTATTGTACCCAAAATGCAGTT
The DNA here is from genome assembly GCF_028018845.1 of Melospiza georgiana. NCBI lineage: Eukaryota > Metazoa > Chordata > Aves > Passeriformes > Passerellidae > Melospiza > Melospiza georgiana. The sequence continues at coordinate 31,453,074 of NC_080438.1, read as the reverse complement.
TATTGTACCCAAGATGTCACAGCAGCCCAGGGTGGTGGGTGACAGAGCTGTGCCCACAGCTGTCAGCTCCAGCTGCAGGCAGGCCTGGAGACCCTTTGGCTTTGGTTGCAATGCATTATTTACTTTTCTTTTGGTTACAATACATTATATACTTTTCTTTGGTTACAATGCATTATTTACTTTTCTTTGTGGAGCATCTTCATACAGCAGAACCAATCCACACCTTAACTTTTACCTACAGCCCATCATAACTACTGTAATTACCATATTCATGTCACTGTTCTCCAATCACTCAAAGTCAGTACATTACAGTTTAAGCCAGCAGTTGTTTTTCAGTTTTCTTGCAGTGGAAAATTCTGAGACCTTTTTTCTGCTTGCCACATTTGCTGCCTTGTTTGCCTGTGCTCTCTGCTATCTTCTTGTTTGGGGTGGGTTTCTCCTTTGCTCTAAGCCATAAAACCCCTTCTAACTAACACACCCTTTGCCTCCTTGGTTATCCAGTGGGACTGGCCCAGCAATTCTTTTCTTCTCTATCAAAACTTGCTGCCATCTCTATTCCTTCATCAGACTCTGCATTTAAAAATCTTTCTGCCAAGCACACACATATCTGTGAGACTTTCTTGCCAAACTTTCATCCTTCCCAACAGGTTTGGATTGGGAGGGACCCCAAATCCCACCCTGCAGTGCCCCCCTGCCATGGCAGGGACCCCTCCCACTGTCCCAGGTGCTCCAGCCCCACTGCCCAGCCTGGCCTTGGATGTGAGCTCACCACTTGTCTGAACTTGTAATGGAGTTTGGTTTCTCCTCTCCATGAAATGTCTGAGTGTTTGTAACTCCTCCTCCTGCAAACGGAGCACTTGACCAAGAGTGGGCCAGCTCCTCTAAGCTTCTGCTGGTATTTGAGAGAATAGCGCTGGGTTGAATAAACTTTGCATGATAAACGCTGAGAATGAGCCTGGAGTCACCCGGTCTTGCCCTAAGGCACAAGTACAATGAAGCTGCTGTGGTGTCTCTTTAAAGAGCTCCAGAAAACCCTTCAGCCCTGATCCTTGCGGTCCCTGCTGCTCAAGGGGACTTGGCAAGGCAGGGATGTGATTGGGCACTTTTCTGTACTCTCAGGGCTGGTTTTGTAAATATTTCTTGTTATAAAACACTTACAATTTGCACCCATTATCAGTGCTCTCTGCAAATCCATATCTGCTATTCATCTCTGCTGGGGTAATTCCCACACTGCTGCGGGGAGCCCAGGGCTCCAATTCCCGTTTTTATGTTTATGGGTTGCTGTATGGCTTTCCAGCCGCATGTTTTTATGGAAGTGGAATAAATATGTACAGCTGAGAGCTCTAAATACTTGAAAGGCTGAAGTAGCTGACTCCTGCTCTGGTGAGAGCAGTTTCTGCCTGAGTAAATGCATTTTGTTCTCTGGGCTGTGGCAGAGGAGGAGAGGGGCTAGCACCCTGAAACTGCTGCGTAATGCACAGGGGACACCACTCAGGATGGCTTTGGGGCTGCTTCCAAGGTAAAGTGCTGCAGAAAGAGGCTTTTATGGCTCCATCCCTGGCCAGACACACCCTGGAGCACTCAGAAAGGGTTTCCAGGCTGCCAGGGCTGGAGGCAGAGCAGCTCTAGGGTAGGGAGGGAGCCCACAGCCCCCTCGGAGCCCTGGAAGGGCTGCCCGGGACAGGCACAGCCCGTGAGGAGGATGAAGGTGCTCCTGAGCCCCTGCCCTCCTCTCAATGGGTGTGAGACGCAGGCAGGGCTGGGGAGGGCACGGCCCCTTCCTCTGCTGAGAAAATGGGGCTGCAGCTCCCATTCCTGCCTCTGGGACAGGGACAGGGGGCTCTGCCAGGGGGGTCAGGGTGGGTTTGGGGACAGGTTCATCCCCAGAGGGTGCTGGCACAGCCCTGAGGCTGCCAGAGCTCCAGGAGGGTTTGGACAGCCAGGGATGCTCAGCGTGGGATTTGGGGTCTGTGCAGGGCCAGGGGCTGGATCAGTGATCCTTGCATGGATCCTCATGGGCTGGGTGTTTCTCAGGTTGTTTTCCCAACTCAGGATGTTTTCTATATCTCTCTCTTTTTTCTTTTCATTTTTTTTTTTTAATCTGGGGATAACAAACTTATTCAAATCAGTTCCAGGGAACAATTGCAGCAATCCGTTGCTCGTGTTGTAAGGTGGGGCTTTGGCACTCCTTGGGTTTGGTGCTCTCGGCCTTCAGCCAGGCAGAAAAGGCTCTTGCACAATTCCTTCGCACCCACCAGCCAAAGGGATGAGGAATAAACAACCCCAGTCTTTTAAATTGGGTCTATATGTGTGGGGCTGCCCCGTGGTTAGTGCCCAGCTCCATCCTTCTCCTGCTGCAGTGCCTTGCAGGAAGTGGGGTAAATCCAAAGGGATTCAGGTCCACCATTTAAATACCCTTTGTGTGCCCCAAAACAAGGAGTGGGAGCTGTTGGCAGGTTCCCTTCTGCATCTGCATCACCAACACTGGCACTGCAGCAAAGTTTAAAATACAACCAGCACCCAGGTGTGATGGTGTTTACAGGGCTTCTTGGATGAGGAAAGATGAGGATCTGACTCCATGTTTCAGAAGGCTGAGTCATTATTTTATGATATATTTTATATTAAAACTATACTAAAAGAATAGAAGAAAAGGTTTCATCAGAAGGCTGGCTAAGAATAGAAAAAGAAAGGTTTGTGGCTCAGCTCTCTGTCTGAGCCAGCTGTGATTGGCCATTAATCAGAAACAACCCCATGAGCCCAATCCCAGATGCACCTGTTGCATCCCACAGCAGCAGATAACCATTGTTTGCATTTTGTTCCTGTGGCCTCCCAGCTTCTCAGGAGGAAAACTCCTAAGGAAAGGATTTTCATAGGCAGATCATGAAAATAATCTCATTTGTGGGAGCTGGTGCCATCCCAGCTCGGCCGGGGCCTGCTCAGGGTGTGGGGGATGCTGATCTCAGTGCGCTCCTGCCCAGCCTGCAATAGGAACAGACTCCTCTGTGATTACAGGGTTTGTGTGATAAAAGCACTCCTGTTGCTGTTTCAGTGCAGTTTCTGTGGGAAAGCTCTTTGTGCTGCACCATCCTGAGAGGTGTGGAGGAGCCCCAGCAGCCTCAGCCCTCCTCCCCTGTCTGAGGGGCTTGCTCAGTGCAGGGGGAGATGAACAGAGGGGTTTGACAAAGTAATTGGGGCAGGGGAAGTTGTTTCTTGTTATCCCAACATCACTGATCAGCTCCTTCATTAGAGCTGTTCCAGATGCTGAAAGAGGCCACAGGTGAGGGACTCAGTATGTACTGCAGGGCCAGAGACTGGAGCCAAAGGGGGGGAAAAGGACCAAAATTTGGGCTTTGATTTGATTTATTGTTTTAATGGTCAAGTTACATCATTTGAAATCCAAGTGTGAAAATAAGCCACCCCAAAATCATTATTTTATGGGAAAAACAAACATCATTTTTCTTGTAACATCTTCCACCCTCATGCAGCAGCTTTGCCTTTAATCTCACTATTTTCCAGCACTTGTGAGAATGCTGTGAGGTGTGCTCGGAGTGTAGCAAGCAGCTCAGATCTCTGCTCAGGTTAAACTCAATTTTCAGGCAGGAGTGGTGTGAAATACCTGCAGTCCCCAGCCCCTCTTTTCTGTGTGCTCATTTTAGATCTGCTTTGTGTTAAATGATGAGCCCATCCCTGCTCCTGAAGGTCAGGCACAGCAGCTGTGTGACAAAACAGGGCCCATAATTATGGTGAGGGCTTTGCACACTCTGCAAACACAAAACCAGCTCTGGGTGTGTTTCACAGGGGCCCTGGTGCTGCCAGAGGCAGCCACTGCTCCGTGGGTAGCTCTGTGTAACCCGGGAGTGTGGGCTTGTTCAGCCACCTCCTCATCATCATTCACTCAGCCAGCAAACTTCGACTTATCTTGGATTTAATGACTTGGGAGTAATCAGGATAATCTGCATCTTTGGCATAGGGAAATGAAGATGAGAGTTTTTTCTTTTTTTTTATTTTAAATCCAGGGTGTGTTCTCAGTGGTGTACCCGAGGTGTTGGTGGTTCCCCTCTCCCTGCAGCTGAGGTGAGGCAGGTGTGGTGTGCATTTGGCAGGATCTCACCTGTCAGGGTGAATTCCTGGGCTGGGCTGGCTTGGGGGGACCCCAAACCCACCAAACCCACCCAGTGCCAGCCCTGCCATGGCAGGGACACCTTCCCCTGGCGCTGGGCAGTGCCAGGCAGCCCCACAGCCCGGGGTGGTTTCAGTGGTGGGATATCCATCCCCTGGCACGAGAATGTTTATTGCAACCAGCACCACCTCTTCAGAGGGGCCGTGAGGTAATAAATTGCATTAATCCCAGGCTGTTATGACACTTGGAAGTGCCCTGCAATTACTCATGCTGTTAATTGACTGCGAGGAGTGTGCTCTGGCAATTAGTTATCAGCACTGCCAACTGCTCGAGAGGGCAGGCGGTGCGCTGTGCTGGTGGGACTGGGGGCACGGGAGAGGGGACTGGGGTCCCCCTGGGCCTGGCAGCACAAGGAGCCCCAGGGAGTCACTGCAGGCTGAAGGCTGCTCCTCATCCTCCTCCTGAGCGCCTGCATGGGGTCTGGGGGGTGACCATGTTTGCAGGGGTCTCAGACTGAGGATCTGACTCCATGTTTCAGAAGGCTGATTTATTATTTTATGATATATTAAATTTTTATATTAAATATAATTATATTAAAAGAAAATTATATATTAAAACTGTACTAAAAGAAATAGAGGAAAAGGATTTCATCAGAAAGCTAGCAAAGAAAAGAATGATAACAAAACCTGGTGACTGCTCACAGCCTGGACACGGGTGGCTGTCACTGGTCATCGAGTAAAAACAATTCACATAATGGGTAAACAATACTTCAAATCAGATTCCAAAGCAGCAAAACATGGAGAGGCTGAAGGTTCCCAGCTTCTCAAGAGAAAAGACCCTAAGAAAAGTATTTTACAGCAAATATGTCCGTGCCACCCTTGCTCAGGGCTGTGCTCACAGTGCCACAGCCACGGGGACACTTTGATGTCTGCACCAGTGATTAATGGCCGTAACCTACACTTTAAAGTGCAAAGGCAATTAAATAAATCTTTTTATGCTCGCTCCCTTTCCTATGAACCAATAGATGTAAAAGTGTCTCCAAAGCCTTATTTATCTTGCATTAAATCAGCTGTAATTGTAAAAATATTCCGGGGCATCTGTGATCCAAATGCTGCTGCCGGTTTGATCCTTCCAGCTCCAGGCTCTGCCAGGCTCGGCTTTTCCCCTGAGCCCTGCTGGCCCTGGGAGTGACCATTACCCAAAAACTGCAGAGAGGGACAGAGGGATGCATGAGATGCGCTGTTTATGTGGTGATTTTAGGGCCTGGTGAGGTGAAATGCAATCAGTTTGGGCTGTTGATCCGAGCTGTGAGGCTGGCGTTGAGGTCCTGCTGGTGTTACGGAGCACGGTGCTGCCCCCGGGGCAGGTGTGCCAGAGCCCAGTGAGGCTGGAAAGCCCTCCCAGAGCCAGCCCAGCAGCTCCTAGCCCTGCTCTGTGTCCCGCCTGGAGGGCTCCTCTTCACTTCCCAGCCCCGGGCTGGGGCTGGCCCCCCGACTTAAATGGTTTGCATTATGCACAATGTCAATTATTTTCTGGAGAGTTCCATTAAAAATTACAGGTTGTTTTACCCCTCTCTGGGCCACAGTCCAGGAAGGATGGACATTGAGTTTGCTGTGTCTTTCTCCTCTGAGATGCCCATGGCTCTGAAGTCAGCGAGTTCAGGCACCACAAGCCCCTGGAGATCAGGGCCGGAGCTGATTTTGTAAATAATACCACTCATATGTTTATTTTAGGGTGAAAATATTCTGAAACACCCACCACAATTTAGGTTGTGGTGGTAACTGACTTCCTTTTGTGGCGCCCACAAATTGAAGCACTGCAGATTTTATGGGGATGAGACACAAACTGGGGCTCTGAGGAGAAAGCTGGTGGGTTTGTCTCATGGAAGGCTTTGAGCAGAGATGGCTCCCCACCTCTCTGCCTGCCCACAGCACCTTGGGCAGCAGGTTTGGGTTTCTGGGCTCCGGGGCAGAGGCTGCAGGCTGGAACAGAGATTCACAATTTGATGTGCTCAGTGAACACCTTCACATGTCTCAGGAATGAGGTTATTGGGTTATTGCTTCTGCCTCTCCTGGCAATGCTCTCCCAGTGCAGGCATGTGGGAAGCTCAGTGAATGAATTACAGAAAAACCTCTCACATTTGTGTGGGCTGACCCACCAAATGCTTCGTTTCTGTACTAGCAAAACCACTCTGTTTCCTGAAAAACCCTCCAGCCCTGCTCAGCTGGGAGCTCCATGGGCCTGGTGTGGAGTGGGTGATGAGCAAGGATTTCATGGGTAATGGCTTAATCAATTTAGGATGAATAAAGGATGTCAGTGGAACTCACACCCCTGTGCACTACTGAAAGTTACTCAAACCCTTCCTCAGGTGAGGAGGTGACCTGGCTATGGGAAAATGCTCCTAATTCAAAGAGAACTGTTTGGGACAGTCAGAAGGAAGCCCTGTGGCTGTGCAGGGACAGCGATTGCTTGGCCAGGTGCAGTTTGGGGCTCATGGCCCCAAGGACCTTAACCCCCTTCTCCTGAGTTTGTGGGGCTGGAGGGGCTCAGAAAACAGGAGAGGAAAAGAAATCCCATCAGCAGGAGCCCCGTGCTGCCCTGGGGGAGCATCCTGGGCATTGGTGATGGGGTAAATGAGGCTGGAACAGATTGCCCGCAGCTGAGACTGCTGCTCAAACTTCCATGTCTTCAGATGCTTTCATTTGTCTGCTGTGTTTATTTTCTGTGCCCAAAGAGCCAGAGCTGCCCCAGCTTCCCTGCAGCTGCTGACACCCAGGAGCTCACTGGGTTACCCTGCCCCAACAGTCCCTGCATGGAGAGGAGAGCTCTGTCTGCAGGCTGCTCTGGAATGGCTTTGCTTTGCTGCTGTCGCAGTGCTTTATTATTTGTTTATTTATTTGTCATCAAAACGTCCAGTAACTTTGTGTTTGTGGCCTGTGAGAGGGCTGTGAATGGCAGAGCTGGTTGGGAATGGAGTTACTGAGCCAGGCCCAAAGGAGGGCTGGCTCTGGGTGGGTTTGCTCTGTGCTGATGGGATGCTGTCTCACAGCTTCAGCAGCAGTGCTGGGCACAGAGGGCTGAGCTGCAGCACTGGGAATGGCCCGTGCCATCTTCCCCTGTTTAATTTGCGTGACAGCGTGCCAAGGTATCTGTGATTTGGCTTTTTAACATGTAGGTTATTCCCTGGGACCATGAATTCAGCTGCAAACCCGGGGAGGGCTGTTTCCTTTGGGCTCCCCCGAGGGCCTGGCCTGCCCTTGGCATCCTCGCCTGGGGCAGCTCAGCCTGGGCTCCCAGCACAGCAAAATCCCAAACTGGAGCTGAGGGAAAGGCCAGGGGCTTGCAGCAGCCCCTCTGCCCTGCTCTGCACCCCGGGCAGGCTGGGGCTGTGGTGGTGTGTGAGGGTCCCCAGGACGAGGGGAGGGATGAGGATCTGACTCCATGTTTCAGAAGGCTGATTCATTATTTTATTATATGATATGATATTATATTAAAAGAAAATGATATATTAAAACTGTACTAAAGAAAGAGAATACATCAGAAGGCTAGAAAAGAATGAATAATAAAATCTTGTGAGTGACCAGAGCCTGACGCAGCTGGACTGGGATTGGCCATCAAGTAAAGACAATCATCTTCTGGATAATGAAATTCCAGCTGTGGAATTTCACACCTCTGTGCTTGTCATCAGCCTTCGTGTTAAAACACCCAAAAGTTTAATCGTTACTGGTTTCATTGCAAGGAAAACCATAGCAGTGGAGAGCTTTACAAGTTTCCCAGATTTGCTGTCTTTACCTGTGGATTCCCAGCTGCTCCTGCAGTGGGATTGGATCTATCAATTGATGATCTAATTGTTCTTACAACTGATGTGGATGTGTCAGGATAATTTTCCTGGATTTCCCTGAGTGCCCCTCATTCTGTGCCTCCTGGAGTAGCTTTGTTTTATGTCTTGGATGATAATTGCAATCCCTTCCTCATGTGTTCATCATTCTTATGGGTTTGCTCAAATCCATCTCAGGCTGCTGGAGCTTTTCCCTCCAAAGCTAATGTGAACTAAAAGCCTGCTTTAGCTGTCTAAGGCTAAATTACATTTGGTGATCCAGATAAAATCTTTTCTCTCTTTAAACCAATTTTGGGACATAAATAATACTTATCTATTGCTAGGTGGGGTTTTTTTTTCCCTGTTTGCTACTCTTAGATGTGTTTTCCCTGAAAATCCTGGAGGATGCTCAGCTGATTCTCCTGATATTAAACATTCCTGTTAAAAGCTTTTGGTTTTATAAAAGTGAAAATGAAGGTAATATTGCAAACAGAGTAATGGGAAAGAGGATAATAACAGGAAAGGAAAAGGAATGATAATAAAGTCTTGTGACTGACCAGACAGTCTGAGCCAGCTGGCTGTGATTGGCCATTAATTAGAAACAGCCACATGAGGCCAATCCCAGATGCACCTGTTGCATTCTACAGATAATCATTGTTTGCATTTTGTTCTTGAGGCCTCCCAGCTTCTCAGGAGAAAAATCCTGGAAAAAGGATTTTTCATACAATACATGGCTACAATATTGAACACAGAAGAAGATTTATGGTATTGTAATGGGAACTTTGCTCTCTGACCCTCTTACTCACTCTCTCATATCCTCTTTACCTCTCTCTTTACTTCTATTTGGGGCTTGCCCCGAGCTGTGTCTGTTTACATTCCTGTAGCAAACTTTCTCACACACTTTGTGTAAATAACTCATTGTTCTGCATTCTTTTATAGAGGAAATCTGATGGACCGCTGGTTTGTGCAGTGTCACTGGAGAGGTGGCACTGTCACCCTCCAACCCACCGTCACTTTTGGGAATCTATAAATGTTGGAGTCAGAAAATAAACTTCAATTTTCTTCGCCTTGAGAGCAGCAGTGTGTGCTCGTGTTGTTTGGTGCCCTGCAGTGACAGGATCAGGAGCAAACAAAAGCAGGTTTGCACCTGCCCAGACAAATGTGGGTCATCACAAACGTGGTGCTCCTCACCCACGTGGGGAGAAACAAGACAGCACAAGCCAGCCAGGAATGCAGGGCAACAAATCAGGGAGAAAATCACTCATTGGCTCCTCTTTGGAATGGGTTTTATTAAAAATGGCTTTTAATCTTGCTCTTGATAAGGGAAAGTAATGGCAGCTGTATATTATGTGTGCTGCTCAAAATCCACATTTAGAGGGCACGGAGAGGGGGGAGCCCTTGGTAGCTGATATTTTCTGTCCAGTGCTTGTCCTGGTGCTGTTGGCAATCAAACTCAATTGCTGCCTCCATGGCTGGAGGGATGCTGTGGGGAGAGCAGCAGTGTGTGCTCTGTGCCATCCCTGGGCTGTATTTGATACCCTGGGTAAAGCTCACCCTGCTTCCTCCTGCAGGTCACTATCAGCCAGCCTTGGCCTGCTTTTTCCATGGGTTTTGTACAAAATCCTGCAGCTTTGTTTTATTTCAGCATCTCCTGCCCTGGGCCTGCTGTGTGGGGCAGCATTTAAACCCCAGTGTGAACGGTGTGAATGAGCAGTTGTGCTCTTGCTCTGCTCCCTGGGTGTGGCAGGAAAGCAGATTGTCCTCAGCTCAGAGTGCTGCTCAGACTTCCATGTCTTCAGATGCTCTCATTTATCTGCTGTGTTCATTTCCTGTGCCCAAAGACCCAGCTTATGTTCTTATGGATCATTTCTGGGGCTGTTCCTGCGCTGCTCTGGGTCAGTGACCCCTCTTGGGTCCATCAGGAGTGGCCTGTTTGGGGTTCATGAGGTCTGTGCCAGGCTCCCTTTGTGATTGTTTTTGTTGGGCAGCATTAAACACAGGGATAAAATCTGTGTGAAGCCACCCCAAAGGCAGAGCTGCTGTGGCAGCCCTGGTGTGCCCAAACCTGCTCAGCTCAGCAGCTCTGCAGGTGCTCCAGGCCCCAACGTGGGACACAGCAATTGCTTTTCCGAGGGATTTGGTTTCTTTCCCCCCTAATTAAAATAATTAAATGGTATTTAATTGTAAGCCTTCATCTGCGCCTTTGTTCCATCTCATTAAGTGATTTGTTTGGATTATCACACTTGTTTCCACCTTGTGGAGCAGGAGCAGCCCCCAGCTCCTCTGCCATGGCAGGGACACCTTCCCCTGTCCCAGGTGCTACCAACCCTGTCCAGCCTGGCCCTGGGCACTGCAGGGTCCAGGGGCAGCCACAGCAAATCTGGGAATCCTATCCCAGGGCCTGCCCACCCTCACAGGGAAGAGTTTTTTTCATAGTATCCAATCTAAACCTACTCTTTCTCAGCTTGCAGCCATTCCCCCTTGTCCTGTCACTAAAGGTTCTTGTGAATTATATCCTCATGAAGAGAACCATGCTTTAAAATTCAGTGTCAGCATGGGTTATGGCTTCACCAGTGAGCAAACAGCCCAATAAAGACCTGGCTGTGGTTGCACTGGTAACAGAGCAGAATGACAGGGGTCTAGAAATAAGCTTTATACAGGTCTGATTTCAGCACACCTTGCAAAACCCCATCTATGACAGCAAAGAGTTTCCAGCAGAAATGAAATGAATTTTTAAATAAATTCTGGCATTTAAAAAAAATTTCCTTAAAAGTTCTCCTTTTAGGCCATTATTTCTATATCATATTGCATAAGCTTGCACTTCTCAATTTGTAAAAAAGAAATTACTTTCCAGGTGTCCATAGTTCAAATCTCTAGTAAAATCATGATACATTTATATTAAATAGCTTAAATCTCTAGTGAAGTCATGATACATTTATATTAAATAAACATTGATATCAGTGATTATTTTATTTTAATTGGATATTAAGAGTTTATCACCCTGGTTTGTTCTGTTGCTGTTTGGGGCTGCCCATTGAGGAGAAAATGTGGCATCCTGGTGCTTTCCAGTGCATTCCACCTCTCTCCCTCCTGGTTCCCCCATTTTCCTGTGCTGGGGTCAATGCTGTGAGCCAAGCCATCCTTGGGGATGTGCCTCACACGTGTTGCTGCTTTTCAGGTTGGAGTTGTGGCTAAAAGAGAGAAAAAAAAAATCATCCCTGCATTTCTATACATAGCTCTTTCTGCTGTTTTAGAGGATCAGGGGTTTTTCAGGCCTCACGTTGTGTTTTGAAAAGATGAGGCTGAAGCACCTGCTGAAGGCTCAGAAGGAGCTGAGGGCTCCCAGCAAGCCTGCTGGAATTAAGAATAGCTGAAATGATGGAGTCAGGGTTAGAGACAAAGACAATTTTCCATGCAGTCTGTCCAAGTTCTTTGCAGGAAGCAGGAAAACGATAATTCTAGGTTTTTATCTCCCTGGCTGATTGGCTGTTCCTCCTGAAACAGTTCTGGCACTGAGTGGCTGTGCCTTGTTTGCTCCCCAGGACCCCAAGGCTCAGGTTTTTGGATGGGTATGTCACATTTGCTGCACCTGTGCTGCTGCTTTCTGCTGCTCGTGGAGCACCTCCCCAGCCAGGATGTATTTAAAGGATTATTGATGGAGCCCTGGTGACCTTTCCTGTGGTTTGCTGATGTGTGTTTGTCTGGCTGAGAAATGGAGCCAGCACTGGATTTCCCCCATCTCTCCCACCACGGATCAGAGTCGTGGGATGGTTTGGGAGGGACCTTAAATAAATCCCAGCCAGAGCCACCCCAGCCATGGCAGGGACACCTTCCCCTGTCCCAGGGCTCCAAACCCCAATGCCCAACCCGGCCCTGGGCACTGCAGGGATCCAGGGCAGCCACAGCTGCTCTGGCAGGTGACACACGTGGCAATGGGTGAATCCAAGTGTAAAAAACCCTTTGCAATGGATCATGAACAAAGGCTGCTGGGGAAGGGACACGTCCTGATCCGCTCAGTCTCGTTCCGATCACAGTTCATCTGCTGAGAAGGAGTTGGAAGATAAATGTCACAGGAGAAGTGCAACAACTCCCAGGGCTTTGAATGATCAAAGGCTCCCTTGAAAAGCCTGGTGCCAACTCTTGACGCCGTGTCACAACTCTTTGTGTCAGTCCTGGAGGAAAAACAAAATAGAGCTGATTTTTGGAGATGCAAGCAGAATCATCCGTATCGAGTAGGTAGGAACACAGCTGCTTATTAGGAGGGTTTTTTCCCCCCCTAAAATGTCTTTTAAGTGTCTGGTTACAGTGTTATGGCTGCAGGCAACACGGGATCTGCACATATTGCATTGCCTCCGGCTAGCAAATGTTTCTGGGGTTTGTAATATTTTAAGCAGGTAGCACGGAGCGAGGCTGCGAGTCAATCTGGCTACAGCCAATCAATTATTCACAGTGCACTCCCAGCAAAATCATTTAAAGGAAAACTCTCCTGCCAGTCACTAACAGGCGTGCACACAAAGAAATGATGTCTGTAGCAAAAATAAGCAGCTTACAGTGTGATTGCCAATAAAAAAATCAAACCTAGCTCCCTAGAAAGAACTCCACCTGCTTGCTAAAAAATCTGTCCATTGAATATGTTTTTAATAAGGGGATGGATTTGATGACTCAGAGCTGTGGCTTGGAAGGAGTTTGAGTTTCAGCTGACCCAGACTCTGCATCTGAATTTGGCCAAGGTAAGCATTTTGCCATGCCCTGAGGAAAATGCTGCTCCTGTGGAGGGGTCCCAAAGGACCTCGGAGCCCCTCTCCTTCCACCCTGCTGCCAAGGGCAGCTCCTTCCACCCCAAACCCCTCTGGGCTCTGTGCCTTTGATTTATTAAAAGAATATGGATATTGATCTGGTACCGATATCTAACTGTGATGGACAAAAACTCTCTAAGAGTTTAAAGCTAGAAACTGTATGTTTATTGTGAGATAACTCCCAAATACACACTGCAATTTACAGGTGATTGCAGAGTCCTTTTATCTGTACAAGTATTGAATATCCAGAATACAAATGCATATTCATAACTTTGGTACATCCCATTCCCAATATGGATATTGATCCAGTACCAGTATCCTAAAACTCCCTAACAGTTTAGAGTTAGAAAGTGTGTGTTTATTGTGGGATAGCTCCCAAATACACACTGTGATTTACAGGTGATTACAGAGCCCTTTTATCTGTACAAGTATTGAATACCCAAAATACAAATGCATATTTGTAACTTTGGTAATTAGTTCAAAATCCATTAGGCATGTGTAGCTTGTTCCTCAAAATGAGTCAGTGGTCCCTTACATGGGGAGGGGTCCCAAAATGAGGAAGTAAATGAAGTCTTCCTCGTTCTGACCTTTTTAACTTTTAAATGCAGATATGACAAATGGACCCTTGGTAGAACTCCTATTCCCATCTTCAATTGGTTTCAGAACAGAGGAGGCCACAATTGTCTCATGTTCCTAAAAGCTATTTATCAGTTTCTATATTCTTCATTATAAACCCAGCTAACCAAACATTGTGCTGACAAGCAATCAATTATTAGTTAACCACTAACTCTTGACTTCATCAAGGCCCACCCATTTATTTTAATTAACTCAAATACAGCTTATGTCTAACTAAAATCTTAGTTCCTTGAAAAATCTCTTAATTCCTTGAAGTTTATGTCTCACTTTTTATTTATCTATATGTTATTAATCTCTTCTACGCTGTTTTCCCTGGTGTAGCTGCAGATTCCTCTCTTTTTTTTCTGCAAAGATTCTCTGCATTCCCCAAGGAATGTGACCCCTGTGCTGTTCCTGGAAGGGCTCTCCTGTCACTGCTGGAAATACTCAAATACAGGGAGGGGTTTGCCCAAATCAGCCAAGATTTGTGTGGGACTGTAGCCAGGAGGGATCCCTGATCCCCAGGGGTTATTTGTGGGGTCAGAGATAAAATTACAGCTCCATATTTCAGATGCAATTACAAAAAAATTATATATTTATGGCTCCTTTCACTTTATTTATTGGACATTCCTGCAATGAAAATACTATCAGTCAGAGTGCTGAACTGAATATGGATTTGGGCTTAATTCCCCTGGTTTTAGTTTTCCCTCACTGGGATCCTTCCTGAGTAAGGTGGTTCATAGTTTACTTCCATCCTTTCCCAGCTTCTCCTGAAATAACCAAAACCGCCGGATCAGATTCTTTATTACCTCTTTCTTCCAGTGAAACCTTTCTTCCTGTGTAAGTTCTCCGCCGAAAGAAAGGAAATAACTTGTCATTTAGTTTAATAAAGGATGGATTTATTTTCTGCCACTTAATCATGTTTGAAGCGCACGTCGATGTCAAAGATCAAAATCTTTCAGGAGTTTGGGGCGGGGAGAATAATCCATTTTGAGCTTGCCCTGTCAAACACTCCTAGCCTGTGGGGCCTCATGAAATGTGAATTTGATGGGAGCTGATGGGAGAGGCAGGAGCAGCATTGATCCCTGCAGGATCAGGGGCTGACTGCTCAGTTCTGGGCTTCAGCAAACAGCTCCACCTCTTCTGCAACAGGCAAACACTCCCTTGGTGCCAGCCCCGCGCTAATCAAAGGGAGAGGAGAACTTCAGCAATATTTTTTTAATTTTTTAAGTGGTTTTTTTTTGCTCTTTAGACGCCTCATACAAGACAAGAAAGGGACAGCTGGAGCATAAAGCCAGCAGCAGATAATGTTGGCAGTGTGGAAGAAAACCCCATTCACAGGTTCATAAGGCAGCCCTGCCAATGAGACTGCAGCCAGAGCACCTCATTCAGGTGCAGAACAGAATGAAATAAAGAAGGCAGTGCTTGTGCTGGGAGCTGATAGCCTGCAGCGAGAGGGGCTGGGCAGCAGGGGTGGCACTGCCCTGCCCACTCTGTGCCTGGTGCCACTGTGCCCCCGGGGTGGCACTCTGCACCTGTGGCCTCGCCCTCCCGACTGCTCCAGACTTTTTTTACTTAAATTATTACTTTTTTTTTTTTTTTCCGTACGTGCCATTAAAATTTGTAACAATCTTCATCAAAATGTCAGTTTTCGTTAGAAATCATTTTCCCTAAAAGGGCAAGCCACCTCTATTTTATGTTGGAGCTGCCTCGTGCTCATGTAAATCGTTCCTATTGATTTACCCTCGGCGCTCCTTGGAAAAAGAGATTTTATTTTCTGAGTCCCTGTAACCCCGACTGCTGGGCAGCGTGGCTGGGTTTATATTTCATAAATATACTGCAGGGATTATTTTGTGCTAAGGGTCAGCTACATATCCACAAATGGCAGATTTAAATGTCTCAAACGTGGCTGAGATTTATCCAGCTGAAATATTAAACAGCTAAATTTCAGCTTTTAGCTGGAATAATGGGGAAAATCAGAGGCCTGGGTTTCTGCTGGCCATAAACATCAGTGAGTCCTTTTCTTCTTGTTTCCTGTTGCTTTGCTTTGGTATTTATATTTGCCTTTTCTAAAGTAGTGCAGCACCCTATATTAAGGGTTGACAACTTAATTATATGTGATTGATCTGCTTATTTTGAGTGAGTTGTTAGCAGAATGCAAATGGCAAGCGTTGTTCTTTGCCTGTGTTTGCTGTCTGCGAGGAGGGGCAGGGCAGGGAGGTGGCTCCTGCAGGGACAGCCAGCCCAGAGTGACACTGGTGCCACTCGGGGACACTTGGGTGGGAAAAGCCCTTTGGGAGCATCCTGTGACCCAGCTCACAGCAACCCTGCCTTTCCATGAATCAGAATTGATGGGCGCCTGGACCAGCCCACAGCAACCCTGCCTTTCCATGAATCAGAATTGATGGGCCTTCCAGCTGGGGTGGGTCAGCACTGGGGCTCCATGTGGGAGATGGCTTGCTCCAAACTGCTGGGACTAATTGCTGGCAAATGATGGGAATTTGGGCATCAGTTCCTGCTCAGACAGAGCCACTTCCCAGCACTGCTGGGGTTTGTTTCCTGCAGTTGTCAAAAGCTGCTGGCAATGCTTGCACTTGCTCATTCTTGTGCACAGATAAACCACAATTGGTTCTGGGGTTTCAATTAAGCATTGAAATTATGTCCCGGATTGCTTCGAATCATCTCTCTTGCATTGTTTAAAATGTTTTTTCCTTGTTGATGTGTCAGACACAAACATTTGAGATGTTGGCCAGTAGAATATCTCTGCCTCTACACCCAAAAATTACATTGCTGCTTCAAGTGTATTGAGAATGCTTGTTTTATTGCTTTATTATTTCCTTGATTGTTTTTATTGCTTTATTCTTGATTAGACTTAGTTTGGACTCAATTCTGGACTCGGCACGCCTACATATCAGAGTTGACTCTCTGTGCTGGTAATTCTGTCCTGATGCTTTCCAGAATCTCTGGCCATGAAAGCCAGGAGCTCTTTCTGAGAGCCAAAGAGGTGAATGCTGAATATGAGTCTCCCTTCTCATTTAAATATCTATAAATCTCTGGTTAAAAACCCCAAGGTTCTGCTGCGCCAGTGTGTGCCTGTGCAGGTGGGACCTGCAGCTCTGAGTGCTGGGCCATGGCAGGGGGGCTTGGACTGAAAATGAACACCAAAAATTGGAAAAACATAAATAATGATGGCACAGACTGGTTCAAGCACTGAAAGATCTGCCTTGGCAATTGCAAGCTTAAAGGGGAAGGTGAAATGTTGATTATTGCCCACCAGGACCTCTGTGAAGAGATTTCTGTGGGCATCACAATTCCTCACGGAAAGGTGTGGCAGGAGCAGGCCAGAAGACATCCCAGAAAGTTTTGGGCATGTCACACCTACCTAGGGACATCTCAGATTCTCAGACCCAGCTGTTTTTGAATTATTTACAATGCAGATTTAATGTCTTTGTTGGTCACAGCCTGTGACTCAGCATTTCAGGGCTGAATTCTGGTGGCTGATAAAGGACAGGCTCGTGGTGCACAGTTTCTCTCTGATGGGGCACTAATGGAGTGTCCCTGGTTCCTGAATCTCACCATGTAACAGCAGCAAATTCTCATTCAGACCTTTGTGTCCAGCCTGGCTGGAGTCACCCGGGGGCTGCAGAGCTCTCCAGGGTGGGTGGGCACAGAACCAAAACAGGGCTGGGGCCAGCAGCCTCACTGGCTTAAAAACCAGGAATTATTCCTGCTGAAGTGTAATAAATAGACTTGTGCTTGATTGAAAACGTATTTTCATGCTAAGGTCAGGCGTTTCATTGGTATTTCAGTTTGAAAAAATAGTAATTAAAAAAATTCTAGGTAAGTCACCAGATGTTTGCTTTTGGGGCGATAGTATCTGACTGACTCATTTAACGTTGCTCTGATTTGGATTTGTTTTTAAAAAGTGCAAATGAGCATTTCCTGGGCAGGCCTCAGAGCTGATCTTTGAGCAGCTTTTGGAATGCCTAAAGATCAGGACTGTAAGTGGATGTGGGAAGGTTTCCCTTGCAAATGCACCCTTGGAAGCAGATGGCTCTGTCCCTGCCGCCCCAGCCGTGGTCCCTGGTGCAGGGCAAGGAGAATTGCTGGGGCTGGGTCTCTCCATCAGTGCAGGGACGTGTTTGTGTGAGCACAGACACTTCATGTCCCAGAAACCACGAGTGTGTGCAGCAGCAAGGAGTGCTTCCCCGAGCAGCTGAGCTTATTTTAGAAATCTATCATCTCCCAGCAGACCGAGGGTCATCTCGTGCAGTTATTCAATTTATTTGACAGGTACAGGCTCTTTTTCAAATGCCACTCTGAGGATGGAGGGGGAATATTCAAACTCTGAGCTGCGTGGCGTTGCTCTGAGATGGGGGAGATAAATCACATTCTGAAGTGGTTGGTTTGTGTTTTTCCTGCTGTTCCACCTCCTCTTGCACCAACCTTTCTGTGTTTGGGAGGATAATTGGTCTGTGATAATGTGACTGTGAAAATCCATTTGTCCTTGGCCAGGAGCATGGCTAAAGCTGACTTTATTTTTGTTTATTCACCCTTTTTCACTTATAATGGCCAAGCTTGGAGGACCTTTGGCTCTGCACAGCTCCTGACAGGAGGGGACAGCCGGGGGACAGTCAGGGAGCAGGGACAGGAGGAGAGGGAATGGCCCTGAGTTGTGTTGGGGGAGAATTGGGTTGGGCACAGCAGGAATTTCCCCATGGAAAGGGGGCTCAGGCACTGGAACTGCCCAGGGACATTTGGAGTGCCCATCCCTGGAGGGGGCACTCAGAGCCCTGGGCTGGGGACAGGGTGGGCATCGGGCACAGCTTGGTCAGTGATCCTGCAGGGCTTTTCCAGCCTCACTGGGATCCTGCCTGCATTCTCATTTTTGGCTCCAGAAGCACAGGTGCCTTTCCCTTGCCAGCCCTGCGAGCAGCAGAGATGGATTTTGGGAGCAGGGATGAACCTCTCTGCTCTGCTCTCTGCCCAGCACTCGCTGCTTCCCCAGCCCCTGTTGTTAGTCAAAGGAAATGACTGATATGCAAATGCTGTTTCCTATAAACTCCAGCAGTGCTGTGATTCCAGCATCAATTATGGAAGTGCTATAAGGCACGGCTCTGCAACACTGCTCCGAGAGTTACAAAGGCACTGTCTGGAGCTTCCTCAGGTTTTTAATCTCAGCACCCTAGGAGGAAACATGCAGTCCACACAGCCTCCCCACCCGATATTTTATTAATGAGATTAAATGAGTAAGTAAATTATACATGTAAATCAAACAGAAAACAGAATGGGATAATATGAAGTCAGCACATTAATCAATTTATCAGCTTGGTTTGTTTGATGTGCTGTGATCAGCAATCTTTGTACCTTCCAACCACTGTGCTGCATACCAAAAATAAAGAGCAAAAACCCCTCACCTCCTTTAAAACCTCCCTTCACATCATGCAGATATTCCAGAACCATCTGTGGTCCTGTGCTCTCGGATGAGCTGGGACTGTCACAGACATCTTTTATGGAAAATCCTTCCCTTAGGATTGTTCCTCCTGAGAGGCTGAGAGGCTCAGGAACAAAATGCAAACAATGGTTATCTGCTGCTGTGGAATGCAACAGGTGCATCTGGGATTGGGCTCATGGGGTTGTTTCTGATTAATGGCCAATCACAGCTGGCTTGGAGAGAGAGCCTGAGACACAAATCTTTGTTATCATTCCTTATTATTCTATTCTTAGCTGGCCTTCTGATGAAATCCCTTCTTCTATCCTATTAGTATAGTTTTAATGTAATATATACCATAAAATAATAAATCAGCCTTCTGAAACGTGGAGTCAGATCCTCGTCTCTGCCCTCATCCTGCCACCCCTGTGAGCACCAGCACACTGGGAGCACTGTGGGCACTTCCAGCCCCAGCCCTGCTGGCATTCTGGGATTCCACTGGGGCAGGATCTCAATGTTCCAGGGAACTCGTGCTCTCTTCGGGGTGCTTTAAAAGGAAAAACCCAGGGGCGCTGTGGCAATGTGCTGGAGGTGACTTTGTCCCACGGGCAGGAGTGTGTCACAGCCCAGGACAGAAAACATTCTTGTTTTCACTTGTTGGGTTGGGATGCCCTGGGGGCAGTGCGGAGGGCAGGGCAGGCTGTGCCCGGCTGTGCTGCTGCCCTGCTGGCTCAGCCAGCCCCGTTCTCTCCTCCTGCCCAGGCGGGTGTGGGAGGCTGCAGGACAATCCCTGGTGAGTGAATGAAACCCTGCTGGGCTGCTGAGCTGGGATTCACACATTGTGCACACTCGTAAAGCTCTGACACAGCACTAAACTGAGTGCGTGAGGGATCCCCACCAGGACACTGTAAATGTGGGATGTCTTGCTTAAGAAGTTATTTAAAATCCCATCAGTTTTGGTAAGGACTGTTCTGCACCTCTCTGGGCACTGGAGGAACCACTGTGGTTTGGGATACACTGCATGTAAAGCCCTTGGGCTCTAACTGGCTCTGTGTGTGCTGCAGGGAGCCTTGGAAAGCTGTTGGTGCCCTTTTCAATGTTTGGAGAGCGTTTCTTTTAGGCAATTCACCCCTCTCATAGGGAAGTGGTTTGGGTTGGCTCCAGGGTGCAGAGCTGCAAACTGCTGCAATTCCCTACCCTGTGGCCCCAACAGGGAGGAGGTTTGCCCACCACAGAACAGCCACCAGCACCAGATGTTTCTGGGGCCAGTTCTGGGCCAAGACAGACCCTGAAGGGCTGGATAGTGTCCAGGGAAGGGAATGGAGTTGGGAAGGGGCTGCAGAATCCCTGAGGAGCTGGGCAGGGGCTGCAGAATCCCTGAGGAGCCGGGCAGGGGCTGCAGAATCCCTGAGGGAGCTGGGCAGGGGCTGCAGAATCCCTGAGGAGCTGGGCAGGGGCTGCAGAATCCCTGAGGGAGCCGGGCAGGGGCTGCAGAATCCCTGAGGGAGCTGGGCAGGGGCTGCAGAATCCCTGAGGAGCTGGGCAGGGGCTGCAGAATCCCTGAGGAGCCGGGCAGGGGCTGCAGAATCCCTGAGGAGCTGGGCAGGGGCTGCAGAATCCCTGAGGAGCTGGGCAGGGGCTGCAGAATCCCTGAGGAGCTGGGCAGGGGCTGCAGAATCCCTGAGGAGCTGGGCAGGGGCTCAGCCTGGAGCAAAGGAGGCTCAGGGGCCCTTGTGGCTCTGCACAGCTCCTGACAGGAGGGCACAGCCGGGGGACAGTCAGGGAGCAGGGATGGGAGCAGAGGGAACGGCCTGGAGGAAGGGTCAGGGTGGACATCAGCAGGAATTTCCCCATGGAAAGGGTGCTCAGGCCTTGGCACTGCCCAGGGAGGGTTGGAGTGCCCATCCCTGGAGGTGGCACTCAGAGCCCTGGGCTGGTGCCAAAGTGGGCATCGGGCACAGCTGGGACCCGGTGACCTCGGAAGAGGAACAATTGTGTGATTCTTTGCTCAGCAAACTCCTCCCTCTCCTTCGGATCAGAGAACAGCTCCTTTGAGCAGCGAGCCCCCGGGCTCCCAGCCTGGGGGATGAGTGCTGGTGCCGTTTCAGCCCGGAACTCCCGGTGCATGTTTTCAAACCGCGCCCGCTCGCACCTCCTAAAATAGGGAGCGGTGGGCTGGGGGAGCTGACAGCACTCCCTGCCTTTGGCACCAATATTAGCGAGCTGCTGCCGTTTGGCAATTATTTTCATCCCGCTCCATATGGTGAGGAAACTGTTTTCATCCTCATCACATAGCAGTGCAGCCTTGCTGTGCACCCTGTGCTGGGTGCAGGGCGTCCCTGCTGCGGCCACAGCCCTGCTGTGCTCCTGCCAGGACCTGCCTGGGCTTTGGGGCTGCTCTGGGTCAGGGCAGGGTGTCCATGCTGCTCTTGGGGGGGAAAAGCTGTTTTGGGAGGTGCTGGGACAGTGCTGCTGGTTCTGAGGCCTCTGTTGAGGCTAAAGAGGGAATTGCTCACTATTTCTCCATGGAAAAGGTGGTTGGACATTGGCTGACCAGGGCAGTGCTGCACTGATTGCCCTGGAAGGTGACCAAGGAAGGCCTGGATGTGGCACTCTGGGCTGGTGACGGGCTGGGGACCAGCCCCAGGCTGGACTTGCTGGTCTGGACCTCTTTCCTCAGTGATTCTGTGAATTTTGGTTTTGGTGTTGAGCCTGGCTGCTCAGAAGGAGCTGTCTGCCCGGGCAGGGCTGGGTGCCTACCCTGGAGGGACTCCAAGGCCATGTGCACATGGCACCTGGGGACATGGGGCAGTATGGCACTTACCTGGGGACGTGGGGCAGCGGTGGGACATGGAGACATGGGGCAGTGGTGGCACCTGGGGACACGTGGCAGTGTGACACTTACCTGGGGACATGGGGCAGTGCTGGGACGTGGGGCAATGGTGGTATGGGGATGTGGGGCAGTGGTGGCGCTGGGAACATGAGGCAGTGTGGCTCCTGGGGATGTGGGGCAGTGCGGCCGTGGCAGTGCTGGGATGATGGGCTCCATGGTCTCAGGGTTTCCCACCCTGAGGGATGTGAGTGATGGGCACGAGGTGGGAGCAGCTCTGCCTCCTGTTTCAGCACAGGGCCGGTGGCACCAGTGCCATCCTCCCGGGCAGGACAGAGCACGATGACATTCCCAGGGT
The DNA here is from genome assembly GCF_028018845.1 of Melospiza georgiana. Classification (NCBI taxonomy): domain Eukaryota; kingdom Metazoa; phylum Chordata; class Aves; order Passeriformes; family Passerellidae; genus Melospiza; species Melospiza georgiana. Next base: position 31,431,107 of record NC_080438.1, on the reverse strand, counting down.
TGGAGCACAGTAATTAATTAGAGCCTGTGCTTTATAAACCGGCACCCCTGGGCCTGCTCCTCCTGCGAGAGCTCCTTGTTATCCGTGTGCTCTGTGCCAGCTGTGGGCTGAGCTGCTCTGCGGCCTTGTTCTGTCACTGTGAAACCTCGAACCAGAACCCTCAGATCTGTGCCAGTGATGGGCTGGTTCTGTCACTGTGAAACCTCAAACCAGACCCTCAGATCTGTCAGGCTGAAACCTCGAACCAGACCCTCAGATCTGTGCCAGGGAGGAGCTGGTTCTGTCAGGCTGAAACCTTGAACCAGAGCCCTCAGACCTGTGAGGCTGAAACCTCGAACCAGAACCCTCAGATCTGTCACTGTGAAACCTGGAATCAGACCCCTCAGATCTGTGCCAGTGATGGGTTGGTTCTGTCACTGTGAAACCTCAAACCAGACCCCTCAGATCTGTGCCGGTGAGGAGCTGATCCTGAGCTGGAGCTGCCAGAACAGCAGGGCTCCCCTGGGGTTGGGAGTATGGGAAATAATTCCCTATTTCACTGCACACGTGGTTGTGTCATAGATTATGCAGGAAATGGAGAGTGCGTTTTATGGAGATTTTGGCATTTGCTTTCAATCCTATTAGCAGAAAACCCCACCTTTGTGTCAGGAATGCTGAAGTCATTGGTGACAGAGACACTTAAAAGGAAATTTCTGTTGATTCCAATGCTTGACAAAATCGCTGTTTTCATTTTTCTCATGTAAGAGATTAAAATAATCATAAGGAATAAGAAAAAGGAGACAGATAAAAACTTTCCTTTTAAAATGTCAGGGTGCTGGGTCTGTGTTTTCAGAGCTTTATCCTGTGACTTATCTGCATCTTCCACCCCTTTCCCAAATGGAATTTTCAGGGAGTGCTTTTGAAAAGCCTTTTCAGGCTCTGACTGATGATCCAGTGGGATTGGCCTGGGTGAGCTCTTTTCCATAACTTCTGATGGCAGAACCATCAGAAACTGCTCTTGGAAAACTAAAGCTGACAAATTATTAGGGTGCCCTGGGTTGTTTGTGTAAATTTTGGGCAGCTTGAGACTCTTTTGAAGAACACTGAGTGCTGGCCAGGTGCTCCTTGGAAGGGTTTGTGCTGCAGCACAGGAGCAAAGTGTTGTCCTCATTTCTGTGGTGTTTTTGCTCCAGGAGAAAAAACAAAATGCAGCTGTATTAGAGATTATTACCTGAGAGTTCCAAGGCCAGTTGGAATTATTACCTTTTTCCTTCCCTCAAAGATATTAAAATAATATTTAAAAACTAGTTTTACCTCCAGGAGCACTTTATTGATTTCCTCTACGATTCTACTGCTCTTTGGTCATTGTGGAAACATTTAAACCTCCCAAAGTTTCTGCGAATTTGGATGTAAGCCAGAACTCTTCAAATTCTGTGTAGCGTGGGTGTTTTTTTTGGATTTATTTGTTTGTTTGTTTGGTGGTTGTTGTTGTTGCTGTGTCCCCTCCTGTTCCTGTCACCTCATCTGGGACCTCAAAGCCTCAAAGCCCAGGCAGGGACAGGTGAACCGTGTGGCAGGGACACCTCCCACTGTCCCAGGCTGCTCCCAGCCCCAGTGTCCAACCTGGCCTTGGGCACTGCCAGGGATGCAGGGGCAGCCACAGCTGTGTCCCAGCGGGATGGACACTGTGACCAGTGGGATGGACACTGTCCTGGTGGGATGGACACTGTCCTGGAGGGATGGACACTGTCCCAGTGGGATGGACACTGTACCAGTGGGATGGACACTGTACCAGTGGGATGGACACTGTCCTGGAGGGATGGACACTGTCCCAGTGGGATGGACACTGTCCTGGAGGGATGGACACTGTACCAGTGGGATGGACACTGTCCTGGAGGGATGGACACTGTACCAGTGGGATGGACACTGTACCAGCGGGATGGACACTCTACCAGCGGGATGGACACTGTACCAGTGGGATGGACACTGTCCCAGCGAGATGGACACTGTACCAGTGGGATGGACACTGTACCAGCGGGATGGACACTGTCCTGGAGGGATGGACACTGTACCAGTGGGATGGACACTGTACCAGCGGGATGGACACTGTCCTGGAGGGATGGACACTGTCCCAGTGGGATGGACACTGTACCAGTGGGATGGACACTGTACCAGCGGGATGGACACTGTCCTGGAGGGATGGACACTGTACCAGTGGGATGGACACTGTCCTGGAGGGATGGACACTGTACCAGCGGGATGGACACTGTACCAGCGGGATGGACACTGTACCAGTGGGATGGACACTGTACCAGTGGGATGGACACTGTCCCAGCGAGATGGACACTGTACCAGTGGGATGGACACTGTCCTGGAGGGATGGACACTGTCCTGGTGGGATGGACACTGTACCAGTGGGATGGACACTGTACCAGTGGGATGGACACTGTACTAGCGAGATGGACACTGTCCTGGAGGGATGGACACTGTACCAGTGGGATGGACACTGTGACCAGTGGGATGGACACTGTGGCCAGTGCTCTGCTCTCAGGCAGGTGCCAGCCCAGGGGCACGCTGCCTCTGCTGCTGTGCCCTGTTCCCCTGCGCCATGCTGGCTGTGGGACACAGACCCAAAGCACTCATTCTCCTGGAGTTTATTTTTGTCATCCAACTCCCATCTTGTGTCGCCAGCGGGAGGGAACGGGTGCAGGAGAGTTAAACACACAGAAGGAAACGAAGCAAAAAGCCAAGTGTGAAGTCTGGGAATCAGTCTTGAGTATTTGTGCAAACTGTTGAACGAATACTTGCAAACAACAACTAAATTTAGCTTTTTGAAATGGTTCTAAACAAAAACATGCAGCTGAATTACAGGGAATTATCATATGGCGTTAGCAGGGCTGGGCTGGGGGGACCTGGTGCTAAAGCAGCCAAAGGCAGTCAGGGGAGCTGGAGGTGCCTGCCTGCCCTCGGGAGCGCTCACTTGCCAGCCCTGTGCCCTGTGCAAAGGCCAGGGACAGCCTGGCATGGGGCAGCAGCACTGGGCACTGTGCCCCTGCGCTGGCACTGTGGGGCACACTGGGCTCAATGGGCTGGGAGGGCTGTTCCAACCTCAGGCATTCTGTGAAACCCTTTTCCTATGTGTGCACACATCTGGTGGCAGATTTTCCTTCTTTTATTCTTTTTTTTCCCCCCCACTACAATCTCACTGGTCTTGGGGAGGAGGTGGGGTAGGTTCAGATGAAAGAATTCAGTTTCCAGACCAGCCCTGACTGGCACAACTGCTCTGGCCCCTGACCTGCTCATTTTCCCATTGATCTACGAATAACATTAAAGGCAAGATAGGAATCTAAAAATGAACAAAACAAAACAAAAAGCTTCATCTTTGCTACAGTTGATTGAGATTTATAGGATCTTTTGCAAGGTGATTAAATGGTGCTGGGCAGAGATGCCTTTTGTCCTGCTCATTCAAAGAGGAGCAAATTATTTGATTGTTTGCTAAGGTCAAGCGAGAGGAACATCATTGGACTCATTAAAGGCTCAGAGCTCTCCCTGAAACGAGATGTGCACGGTTACACTCTGGATGATCTGAGCGCTGGGCGGACCAGAGCACTCCAAGGGCTCCTCACGCGTGACAGCTCCGTGAAGCTGGTCACATCCAGGCCCAGATCCATGCTCTGGATGGGGTCTGCAGGGATTGCCTGCAGCTCAAAGTGGTGCTCCCCAAAGTCTGTGCAAGAGCACAGCATTGGTGAATGTTGTGCCTCAGAAGTGGATGCGCTTGGCAGATGCGTGATGAGCTGTTCCAGCTGTGCAGGTATGGTGGAGGAATCACCATGTTGTACTCTGGATTTCTGCTCTGAGAGACCAGAATCCACTCTGAGGGATCGGAGCTCTCATGGGATGCACCCCTTTTTGTTAAAGAGTTGGTATGTAAATGGAATTATCTCGTTGGGTGAATCCCACGGTGGGATGGAAGGAGGAGCAGAAAGCTCTGAGGAGCAGCTGTGGGGTTTCGCTGCTCCCCTTGTCACCACATGCCCTTGTCTGGGTTCCCGAAGCCCTTCAGGACCCTTCCCTTTCCAGCTGCCTGCTGTGGGGTGTGTTTGGTTGTTCCCTGGAGAGGCCAAGGGAGAGGCGGTTGTGAATCTCTGAGTGGTGGGTGGTGGTGCAGGCTGAGGGGTGGGACAGCTCCACCTCTGTGAACGCCTCAGTGTGGGTGAGGGCACCTGATACCCTGTGTGTCAGTTCCCGTTGCACGCAGCATTCCCAGCGATATTTTGGCACCTGGTGCTCCATGGTGCCACGCTCTGAGGGCTGGGCACCGCAGGCTGCGGCACGGGTGTGTCACTGGGCACTTGTGTCTGCTCTCAAAGGAGCTCTGTGCCCTCCCTGCCACCCCGGGGAGCCAGCCTGGCTCTCCCCCTCTCCTTCCCCACCAAGGAGGCTCTGCAGCCTCGCTGCTGCAGGAGAAAGGGAAGAATTCCCTTTTGTGCACGCTCGGGTTTCTTCTGGCAGCTGGGAGCATCTAATGGGATGTGGTAATGGAGGGAGCAGCTTCCAGGAACGGGGATGGGGCTTCCCGAAAGAGCCAGCCTGGCTGTTCCAGACCCGCTCCAACTGGAACGTTCTGCTCCCCAGTCCTGATGCAAACCGTGGGCAGGGGAGGAGGGCACGCAGAGCCGTGCACGCCCTGGCAGGGCACGAGAGGGAGACGGGCAGGGACAGTGGCACAACTGGGACATTGTGTGGGCCAGATGTGCCTGAATCACTCTGGAACAGCCCCAGCGCAGCGTTCCTGCAATTCCTGCTCCACAGCAGCCCTTGTGCAACCCCTGTGGAGCCCCAGAGAGAGGGATTCCTGCAGGGATGGGGCTGAGCAGGCAGGGCGCACCGCGGGTCTGGTGTGGGCGCTGAACAGGGCAGTGCCCAGCCTGGAATGTTTACCTGGAAAAGGGGACAGAGGGTGACCAAGGGCAGCAAACACAGCAGAACCCCCTGCTCTGTGCGCCTGCACAGCCTGCCAGGGCTCTGTGTGTGCTGGGGAGGACCCCAGGGGAAAAGAGGCCGCTCATTCCTGGCTGTCTGCAGTGACTGTGGCTGCCAGGGCATTTTGGGCTTTTTTGAAGGGCTCGAGGTGTCCCAGTAGAATTTTGGAAATAATCTGTCGGTGGGTTTATGTTCCTTGGGGAAAGGCTCCTCATGGCCTGGTGGAATCTGTCAGGCAGGCTCTCCAGATGCCCTCCCTGCTGGAATCCTGGGCAGAAATGTGGGTGGTTTGTCCCTCCTTGGTGTGAAAAGGTCTCTGGCTGTCCCGGTGGAATTTTGGGAAATAATCTGTCGATGGATTTTTGCTCCTTGGCAGAGGCTTCTCAACATCCTGGAAGAATCTTTCAGTGGATTTTAGGTCCTTGGCAAAGGTCTGGTAGAATTCTGGGAAATAACAGAGCAGTGGGTTTTAGCTCCTTGGTGAAGATCTCTGAGTGTCTTAGGTCAATTCTAGGAAATAATCTGACGGTGATTTTTCTTTCTCCTTGGTAAAGGTCTCTGGCTTTCCTGGTAGAATTTAGGGAAATAACCTGCCAGTGGTTTATTTGCTCTTTGGAGAAGGTCTGTAGCCTAGAATCCTTTTTTCTAGGTAGAATATTAGGAAGTGAAAGTACCAGAGTGGGCAGCCCTCCGTTCCAGAAAGGTCTGGAGCTTCCAGCACGTCCCGGGGGCCGCTGGCCGGAGCTGCCGGTGCCGTTCCCAGCGCTGCCGCGGGCGCTCCGCTCTTGGCAAGGCGGCCGATTTTCACTCGGTGCTCCGGGGGGCGGGTCGCGGGGGGTTGGGGCCGCGGGGAGGGCGGAGCGGGGAGCCCGGCAAAGAGGGCCGAGCATCCTCCGCCGCCGGGCCGGTTGCCAAGGCGACGGCTGCGTGGCAACGGGCTGGCAGCGGGGACCGCCCGCCGCCGCGCCGAGCCGCGCCGAGCCGTGCCGAGCCGTGCCGAGCGGAGCCGAGCCGCGCCGTGCCGCGCCGAGCCGTGCGGAGCCGAGCCGCGCCGAGCCGAGCGGAGCGGGCGCGCTGCCCTCCGCCCGCGCTGGATGCTGCGGCGGCCGCCCGGGAGCAGCCGCGCTCCGCCGCCCGCCGCCAGCGCAGCCCGGGCCGCCCTCGCCGGCAGCAGCAGCAGCGCTCGCCCGCTCCCCGGGGCCGGCGCGGAGCGGAGATGCTGCCGCCGCCGCGGGGCTCCCACCAGGGGCTGGCCGTCGTGCTGCTCGGCCTCTGCTGGTTCCTGCCTCCCGGGAGATTGGCCGCGCCGGGCGGAGACTTCCCGGGCTCTGCCGTGGACAACCTGGTGGTCAGGAAAGGGGACACGGCCGTGCTGAGGTAGGAGGCGGCCGCGGGCGGGCGGGATGCGCTGCCGCAGCATCCATCCATCCGTCCATTCGCGCATCCATCCGTGCATCCGTCCGTGCCGGGCTGCCCCGGGAGGCTCCGGCCGAGCCCCTGGCTGGCGGGGATGCTGCGGCCCGGGGGTGCCCCGGGGGTGCCCCGGAGTGCAGGAGCTCGTCCCCAGCGCCGGCCGGTACCCGCAGCCCTGAGCCCCGGGCCGCCCGCCGGCTCCCGGCGCGGTTCGTTCCGCGGTTTGCCCTTCTCCACTCTACTGAGAAGCCCTGGCTGTTGCTGGAAGTTTAGGAATGGGCTGTTGGGGTGAAATGATGCAGTTTTGGCTTCCGGGGCTCTGCAGAGCGAGCAGCGCGGGGCTGTGGCAGGGAGAGGACGATTAAGCCCTGCCGGGAGCATTACCATCGGCATTATTTATTTTGATACACAGTTCTATATTTCCCAACGATCGGAGCGCTGGCTCCGTGCCACGAGGAGGTTTTGCGCTTGCCGTGGCTCCGTTCCTGCCTCTCCTAATGGACCCCGTGCTCCCGGATCTCCTGTCTCTTGACTGGAGCAAAATTTGTTTACCGGCAGTCAGACACCACAATCCGCTCGAACCTTTCCTCCTGGTTTGTGTTCAGCAGTCCTCTGCCCTGATTTAATTACCCCCAGCCCCCACTCCAACTTTTTATCCGTGTGTTGTACTTTGCCTTGATCTACTACAGTTCAAACCCCCATTTTCTCCCTCTCTGGAATACGGTTGCAGCTCCTGGCTGGTGAGAAATCTGATTTAATTAGCAGCACTTCTCAGCTATGAAGTCTCTGGCTGTATTGTTTTTTGCTGGGCTGCCACGGAAATCTCCAGGTTGCAATGCATTTTATCCATAAGCATTTTTAGTGATCCAGGAGTCTGCTGTAAAATGCTGCGTGAGGCATTTTCGGTAGGGATTTGGAAGCGTTTTTAGGCTGCTCCTGTTGTAGTAGCTCCTGAAAATACAGTAGATGTCTATGTAGGGCAGCTGACAAGTGGTTTTTATGTGTACCTCAATTATCCTCTGTATTTTGAGACGTGCTCAGGTCCTCGTGCTTTCCGTGGCACGAATGGAGAATCAGAGGAAATAATAATTAAAAAGCGGTTTATTTGTACCGTTGCAGGGAAGGTAACTCGGTGGGTTCTCAGGCTGTCAGACCCACTCAGGCACTATTAAGCGTTGTCAGTACCCAGATACGTTCCAGAGTGCCTTTTTGGGGACGGCTGCGATTGCTCCAAGGCGGGCTCGGCTGGAGCCCATCCCGGCTGCCAGGCCTGTCCGCAGCTCGCTGGGGTTACATAAACGGGCTGGAGCTGGGGCTGGGAGCATCCCCGGGGAGGGCCGGGCCGTGCTTGTGCCGAGGCTGCTGCGGGGAGCGCCGAGCGGGGCGCCGGGATGCGGGAATGCCCGTGCTGCTGGGGTGGGATGGGGGAATATCTGTGCTGGGGTGGGATGGGGGAATGTCCGTGCTGGGGTGGGATGGGGGAATGTCCGTGCTGGGGTGGGATGGGGGAATATCTGTGCTGCTGGGGTGGGATGGGGGAATGTCCGTGCTGGGGTGGGATGGGGGAATATCTGCTGGGGTGGGATGGGGGAATGTCTGTGCTGGGGTGGGATGCTGGAATGTCCGTGCTGGGGTGGGATGGGGGAATGTCCGTGCTGGGGTGGGATGGGGGAATGTCCGTGCTGGGGTGGGATGGGGGAATGTCCGTGCTGGGGTGGGATGGGGGAATGTCTGTGCTGGGGTGGGATGCTGGAATGTCCGTGCTGGGGTGGGATGGGGGAATGTCCGTGCTGCTGGGGTGGGATGGGGGAATGTCCGTGCTGGGGTGGGATGGGGGAATGTCTGTGCTTCGGTGGGATGCAGGAATGTCTGTTCTCCGGTGGGATGCTGGAATGTCCGTGCTGCAGCTGGATCTGCTCCTAGTGCCCTCTGAGCATATCCTCTCGTTCCCTGTGCCCCCTGACCCGCTCCTCTCGCTCCCTGTGCCCTCTGACCAGCCCCTCTCATTCCCTGTGCCCTCTGACCAGCTCTCGTTCCCTGTGCTCTCTGACGATCTCCTCTCGCTCCCGTGCCCTCGGCAGGCTCGCTTTAGTCGGGGTTATTCCCTCTAGAGAGGGGAAATGCGGGACGGCAGCGTGAGCAGCGCCCAGGCTCTGCAGCCCTCTGCTCCTCTGGGTGTCCCTGGCTGCAGGCGCTGTGAGTGTACCTCAATGCACATTACGGTGGTTGCTCTAGCTGTTGGAACTGTCGGCAGTGGGCTCTTGTTTGAGCTCCAGGGGCTGCAGAAGCCATCTGCAGTTTGCTCCCGCAGCTCGGAGCTGCCCGAGCCCGGCCGTGCCCGCGGCGCCGGGGCGGGCTGCGCTCCGCCGTTCTGCATCCCGGAGGATGGCCGGGGCTCCCCGGGCCAGCACGGGCTGCTTCCCCTCTCTGCTGAGGGCTCAGCCTCCCTGTGCCACATTCACCGCATTCCCCGGCCGCGGGGGCGAGGGCCGCAGCTCCCTCTCTGAGCTCCCGCGGGGACACGGGCGGCGCTCCCCGGCTCCGAGGCGGCATTTCCAGCCCCAGGCTCATCTCCGGGCTGGGCCGGGCTGGAGCCGTGCCGAGCCGGGCCCGGGGCTGCCCTCGCCGGGCACACGGCCCCGGGGCTCCGGCTGCAGCTGGGCGCATCTGCCCGTGCCCCGAGGGTGGGAGCGCAGGGACAAACCTCCACCCCAGAGCCTCGTTCTGTGCCCATGTGCCAGGGGAGAAGGCACAGAGCCCCCCTCGGGATGAGCCCAGGCCAGGCTGAGCTGGCTCCCGGCCCCAGCTCTCACACCGGGGCTCCATTGTCTGCCCCAAGAGGGGCAGTAAAGGCTCCTTGGGCTGCTGGGGCTCTCCAGGAGAAGCCTCTGTGTGGTAACACGGTAAAAAAGTTCTGCTCCCTCATTTTTAATGGTTAATTCATGCCTCAGTGCAATCAATCCATTTTGGATCTAGCACACCGAGTTTTCTTGAGGATCATTGCCTCGCTGTCCCCATGCTCCTGGAACACGGCTCCCTGCATGCTGCTGCTGCTGCCCAGCCAGACCCCAACCCTCACCCATGGCCCTGGGGGTGGCTGCCCTCCCCACCCTGTGCCAGGCTGTGCTGGGGCTGGATGGCACCCTGCTGCTGCTGCCCAGGTGGCACAGGGTGCTGGGACTGTCCCCAGGTGGCACTGGGATACTGCGATTGTCCCCAGGTGGCACAGGGTGCTGGGATTGTCCCCAGGTGGCACAGGTGACACAGGGTGCTGGGACTGTCCCCAGGTGACACAGGTGACACAGGGTGCTGGAACTGTCCCCAGGTGGCACTGGGATACTGTGATTGTCCCCAGGTGACACAGGATACTGTGATTGTCCCCAGGTGGCACAGGGTGCTGGGATTGTCCCCAAGTGGCACAGGTGACACAGGGTGCTGGGATTGTCCCCAAGTGGCGCAGGTGACACAGGGTGCTGGGACTGTCCCCAGGTGGCACTGGGATACTGTGATTGTCCCCAGGTGGCACAGGATACTAGGATTGTCCCCAAGTGGCACAGGTGGCACAGGGTGCTGGGATTGTCCCCAGGTGGCACAGGGCGCTGGGACTGTCCCCAGGTGGCACTGGGATACTGTGATTGTCCCCAGGTGGCACAGGATACTAGGATTGTCCCCAAGTGGCACAGGTGACACAGGATACTGGGATTGTCCCCAGGTGGCACTGGGATACTGCGATTGTCCCCAGGTGGCGCAGGTGGCACAGGGTGCTGGGACTGTCCCCAGGTGACACAGGTGGCACAGGGTGCTGGGACTGTCCCCAGGTGACACAGGTGGCACAGGGTGCTGGGACTGTCCCGTGGCTCCCAGGCCAGCACTCCAACAGCAGCAGTCACAGTGCCCACGTGTCCCTTCCCGAGGCTCTGACAGAAGAGAAGGTTTGCCAAGGCTGTCACTGGGCACCTGTTTTGGTGCAGAAGCTCCCCAGCACAGGATTTTAAAGGAAACCCCTCCTTAGCTGAGGAGCTGTGCTGTGATGAGTTATTTGTGCAGCCTCAGTAATTAAAGCTGCTCCCCTTTGTTTGGTTTCAATGGGTGATGGATCCCCGCAGCCCCAACTGTTTGTGTCTGTTGGAGTTAGGAGAAATTCTGTCAGCAACGCAGTTGTTTTGCATGGCAGAACAATTCTGGGAAGGCGCTGATTTTCAGCAGTAGAATTCCATCCTGCATCCTTTCTGTATTTTTCCCAGGCAGCTGGTTAAGATTTTATGAGAACACACGAGGAAGGAGAGCGAGTTCTGAAGCCATAGTTTTATTAAAAGAATAAATTGCTGCGTTGTGCACTGGTAGGAGTTCAGGAAGCAGGCTGGGTGTTCAGAACCAGAACCAGGCTTTGCTGTGGTCCCCTGTCAGGAGAGGGGTCACGCTGTGCTCCATCACCCTGTGCTCCATCATCACCCTGTGCTCCATCATCACCCCGTGCTCCATCACCCTGTGCTACTGCACATCCATCTCACTGACAGCACAAGGGGCAATTTCGGGAGAGGAGTGGCTCGAGAGAGGTGACAAATGTGGGGGAGCCAGCAGGGCCAGCCCTGTCACCTCCTGTGTCCCCTCCCTCCCTGCCTGAGCAGGGCTGGTACCCAGGGGAAACTGCCCCCCTCCAGCTGTTTCGGGGGCTGCTCCCCCTTCCTGGCAGGTGCACGGGGATGTGGGGAGGGCAGGGAGAGCTCACCTGGGCATGGCAGCAGGAGGCATTGGGAAAAGCAGGAATTACCCTTTTCCCGAGCTGGAGCTGCCCCAGGCAGGGCCTGCAGACCCTGCCTGCACTTTGGAACTCATATCCCCCCTTGGGGATCAGAACGTGCACAGCTGAAGATGATCAAAAGTGTTTTTCTAGCGAGTCAAGGTTTTTATTGTGTGTTTTGTTTTCCTGAAAGCTCCCGGGTAATGAAGCCAAGTGTGAGTGAGAGCACCTTTATAGTACCTGTGCGTTGTGTCAGCGCAGCAAATTGGGCTTTGGAGGCTGTCAGGGCTTTTAAAGCAGCACGAGATTCTTTCAGCAGTGTGTGGTTCCAGAGGAGTTTGGGGTGGTGTGCTCTGCGGTCTGGGACCAGCTCAGCATCCAGGGGCTCAAATTAAAACCACAGCGTGAAGGTGAAGGTCAGCACCTGGGATTTACTCTGGGAGCTCTGGGACCCCTGCCCCAGCTGTGGATCCCATGGAATCCTGAGGTCCTGGGAATGGCTGGGGAGCCTGTGGGGCTGGGGCACCTCTGCCAGGCAAACCTGGCACCCAAAGCTGAGCAGCTCCTCAGGGGCATGGGGTGCCTAATTCATAATTAAATTAAATTAAATTAAATTACTGAGGGGCCAGTGACTGTTGGAGATTGGGACTCACCAGTTTTGCCTTCTTTGCCAAGAAGAGCCATCCTTTCTAGCTGAGAGCCCTTGCCCAAGGAGCGATGGTGTCCTGGGAAAGCTGTGGCTGTCTGTCAGACCCCACCCAGTGTCATTTGTGTTACTGAGAGCCAGCGTTTGGAAAGGAGCTCTGCAGCAGGAGGAGAGCAAGTGGGCAGTGAGTCCATGCAGTAATTGGAATTTTGGGATACTCTAACTTTTGGATGCATCCCAGTCTCCCCAGTGCCTGCCCAGGGCTGGGCATGCCTGTGAGCACAGGCACTGGTAGAGTGTAATAAATATAGTAAATATATATAAATAGTAAATATTTATAATATTTATTTATATTATAATAAATATAAATAAATAGTCTGTGCAGAGTGTAACAAATACAAAAGTCCCCTTCTTTCCTTTATGATTTCTAAAGGTTCATTTCTTGACTTCCATCCCCTTGATATTGTGGTGCAATTTGGGTCATAAATCCTTCGGCTCCGTGGGGTTTCATTGCTGAAATGTGACCTGCAGGCCCCTGTGCACACCCCAGTAGATGAAGTTGTTGTTTGCATAAGAATTTCCTCTTCCCAATCCCTGCCAATTATTAAACAAGCACATTATGGCACTTGCCTCTTGTCTGCGTGGCAATAATAAATAAATTCAGCGCAAATTAAAATAATTTATCATTTTAAATGATGGCAAATGTTTCAGCTGCTCTGCAGAGGAACTAACAAAACAAGGAGTCAGTAAGGGATGCAAACTGGGATTTGTTCCAAGGGGCTGTTGTGTTGAGCAGCAAACAGAGCCTTAATGGCTTTCTCCTTGTCACCGAGTGTGACAGAGCGGCTGATGTCCCGGGGCAGGGATCCTGGGAAGGCTCAGCCTGGCTGGGAGCTGCCCCATCACCTGTCCTGCGGTAATTGTGGTGTCACCTGGCTCCAGAGGGAGCTGGAGCTGCAGCATGGCCGGGTCAGGGTGCTGAACGTGGCAGCTGACACGGGGTGAGTGGCTCAGGGGATGGAGCTGTGACAGCGCCCAGCCCCAGCTGCCATGGCATCAGAGCCTCCCTCCCCAAATGCCCTGGGCAGGGCTGGACTCTGAGCACTGACCAAGGAGCTGGAACTGCCCCTGTGAGCCCCAGTTCCTGTCCCAGCCCTTGCCAGCAGGGGACTGGGGTGGCCAATGCCTCCTGAATCTCTGCCCCTGCTTTTCCAGCCCTGCACCTGCCAGCTCTGAGTGTCCCTGGGCACACCTGGTGTCCCTGCAGCATCCCCTGGTCCAGCCTGCCCCTGCCAGCTCTGAGTGTCCCTGGGCACACCTGGTGTCCCTGCAGCATCCCCTGGTCCACGGCCTGGCCAGCCTGGCTGGGTGCCCTCCCTCTGCTGCTGAGCTCCCTCACAGGGCCCAGGGCTGTGATGGTGTACACGGGGGTTCCAGGCTGGGGAAGAGACGGGGATCTGACTCCATGGCTCAGAAGGCTTGATTTACTATTTTCTGATATATATTGTATTAAAACTATACTAAAAGAATAGAAGAAAGGATTTCATCAGAAGGCTGGCTAAGATAAGAATAGAATAAGAAAGAATGATAACAAAGGTTTGTGGCTCAGCTCTGTGTCCAAGCCAGCTGACTGTGATTGGCCATTAATTAGAAACAACCCCATGAGCCCAATCCCAGATGCACCTGTTGCATCCCACAGCAGCAGATAACCATTGTTTGCATTTTGTTCCTGAGGCCTCCCAGCTTCTCAGGAGGAACAATCCCAAGGAAAGGATTTTCCATAAAAGATGTCTGTGACACAGGTGGGGCTGCAGAGAGCTGGGGCTGAGCAGAGGCTGCAGTGCTCACTCAGGGGCTCAGTGAGGTCAGGGCTGAGCAGAGGCTGCAGTGCTCACTCATGGCTGGGCTCAGTGAGGTCAGGGCTGAGCAGAGGCTGCAGTGCTCACTCATGGCTGGGCTCAGTGAGGTCAGGGCTGAGCAGAGGCTGCAGTGCTCGCTCAGGGGCTCAGTGAGGTCAGGGCTGAGCAGAGGCTGCAGTGCTCACTCATGGCTGGGCTCAGTGAGGTCAGGGCTGAGCAGAGGCTGCAGTGCTCGCTCAGGGGCTCAGTGAGGTCAGGGCTGAGCAGAAGGTGCAGTGCTCACTCATGGCTGGGCTCAGTGAGGTCAGGGCTGAGCAGAGGCTGCAGTGCTCACTCATGGCTGGGCTCAGTGAGGACAGGGCTGAGCAGAGGCTGCAGTGCTCACTCAGGGGCTCAGTGAGGTGATCTCTGGGTGCTCAGAGCTCCTTCCAGCCCAAACCCCTCCCGGAGAGACCCCTCTGGGCAGGCTCTGTGCAGGCTTTGCTGCTGTGCCCATGGGCCAGGGCAGGGCTGGGCAGGGACTGTGCCCCAGCTCCAGGTGCAGAGTCCAGGCCACATCCATGGCACGAGGGGCAGCAGCAAATCTGTTATGAAAGTGGCCTAATTATAACGAGCAGCTTTCCCCCTGGCTGGAACAAGCGGACTAGAAAATAGTACTAGACTTTTCATTCAGAGACTATTAAACAGCAGAGGAAGGGAGAACAAAATATAGCTTTTGTCACAGCTCTTTTTATTTCCTTTTTTTTTTTTTTTCTTTTTGTATAGAGTCCTGCACATGGTCAGAAATTAGTTTCAAATTAATTTAACTATGGCATTTAGTATTTGGTTTGTGATTTTTTTTTTACCTGCATAAGCCCCCTTGGTGTTACATTTCTGGTGGCCCCAGGGAGGGGAGAGATCAGGCTGGGGGCAGAGGGGATCCCAGGGCATCGTGCAGGAACAGGGGCTGGAGCAGGGCAGGTTTGCATTGGGAAGAAATTCTTCAGCCCAAAGAAGTCTCTGGTTCTCTGGGTTTCACACAAACTCAGGTTTTGTGACCTGCTCCAGCTTTGGTCTCTTGGAGTGGGTTTGGTTTCTGCACCCACAGTTCCAAGCATCAGCCCACAATATTTACCCTGAGCTGTTCTCAGAGGGGTGCTGGGTTCCCCCATGATTTATTGGAGCTGTGCTGAGCACATCAACCCCCCAAGCACCTCTGGGGCTCCATGGCCTCCTCCTGAGTGTTCCCTTCCCCTTTCTGCATTCCTGGCTCCTGGGCTGGCTCTGCCCTGAGTCACAGCCACCTCAGCCCACAGAGATAAAGAAATGCACTGAGTCATCCTTAACCTTCCATTCCACTCTTTAATCTGCATTAGTACCTCAAAACAATATCCCTTCTGAGCCCTCCCTCAGCTAATCTTGCGAGAGGAAAACGGATTTGGACATGTATAAAACATGGAAAGTCACAGAACCAAAAAAGTGGATGAAATTCACAGCAATCAAGCTTTTCAAGGCAGCCAGCCCAGAACCATCACGCTGGAATTAAAAATAAATTTGGCTACAGGAAATCATTCTCCTGCTCTGCTCCCCTCGGTGGGCTGGTGTAGGAGGGCAGGAGGCACAGAGCCCGAGGCTGGGGGAGCTCAGCAGGGCTGGGTGCAGTGCCAGGCACAGAGAGCAGTGCCCTGGGTGCAGCCCCAAACACACAGAGAGCAGTGCCCAGGGTGCAGTGCCAGGCACAGAGAGCAGTGCCCAGGGCACAAGGGGAGCGCAGCAGGGCTGGGTGCAGCCCCAAACACACAGAGAGCAGTGCCCAGGGTGCAGCCCCAAACACACACACAGCAGTGCCCAGGGTGCAGTGCCAGGCACACACACAGCAGTGCCCAGGGTGCAGCCCCAAACACACACACAGCAGTGCCCAGGGTGCAGCCCCAAACACACACACAGCAATGCCCAGGGTGCAGCCCCAAACACACACACAGCAGTGCCCAGGGTCAGCTGGGCTCCCAGTTGGAGTGGAGTCCTGTGGGCTGGGAGAGACAGGAGGGAGGGACAGGGACACTGCTGGGGACAGGGGACAGCCATGGGGACAGGGGCACTGCTGGGCAACAGGTTGGGCGTGGAAGAGAAATGGACTGGAACAGGATTCCCAGATTTGCTGTGGCTGCCCCTGGGTCCCTGGCAGTGCCCAAGGCCAGGTTGGACATTGGGGTTTGAAGCACCTGGGACAGTGGGAGGTGTCCCAGCCATGGCAGGGGAATGGAATGAGATGAGATTTCAAGTCCCTGCCAACCCAAACCAGTCTGTGCATTTCTCCCCCGTAAGAATTCTGTGGTTGTAGAATTGTTTTGTTTGTTTGGGTTGGTTTTGTTTTGGTTTGGTGTTTTTCCTGGCTTTGCTTGCTGTTACTTTTCCCTTTTGTTTAGCTCTGTTTGGGGTGGCATGTTCTGCTCTGGCAGCTGCTGCAGCATCCCAGATTCTGTGATTTGCTGGGCATGTTGGCCCAGGCTGCCCCCAGCCCTGGTGTGGTGCTTCCCTCCCAGCAGAGTCCACACCCTGACCCTGTTCTGGGGGAGCTTTCTAACATTCCTGGGCCTCAACAAAACAGGCACTGTTCCTGTCGTGCTTCCAAAAACATTTTCACCAGTAAGAAATTCTTTAAATAGTCCTCACAGAGTGAGGCTGCTAATTTGCATGACAGCTTGATTAAACGTAACCTGCTTCCACACTTAATTTATTTTGAAACTGCCCAACGTTTTCATTCCATGCCATTAATTTTACATTAGTAGACTGGCTTGATTATTTAAGAAGGAAGGTAATTTTATCATCTTCGTTGGTGTAAGTTCAAACCCATAGTGAAAAATGGTCTGAAAGTGGTTATAAATAACAAAAGCCTTTGCTCCACATAAAGATCTGTTGGACCTGGTGGTGTGATGCAGAAGGAAATGAAGATTTAGGTGCTTTAGTGATCATCTTTGGCTTCAGCAGAGCTTGGCTCCGTGTGGCAATGTCTATTCTGAGCGTGTGGGTTTGGGGACCCAAAGAGGGAATGTTTGAGGGCGCCTCTTGCACAGGTGCTCCACTTTCCCCAGGAAGTGATATTTTTAGGGAAATGCAGTCTCAGAGGCTCGGCAGAGCTGTGGCACTTCCCCCTTGCAGGATCTGCTCCAGGAATGGGCACAGCTCTTTGCTTTCCAGGATGCTGGGGAGCCCCTCGTTGTGCCAAGTCCTGCAGGAAAGGGCCCAGGCGAGATCCCCTAAAACTCTAATTTCTACTCTAATTTAATCATCTTCTCTTTCCAGGGCAAGACTAGTGCAGAAACAGAATTTTTCAGATTTCTTGCAAAACTGGAGCCTGAACTAAAAATTATTTAGGTTATCGACCATCTGTTCTCAAAGGATGGTTTCATGAATATGGCTGTGAATGCAATTTTTAGGTGAAGCTCATGAAATTCCTTTTTTTTTTTCAATTTTTTTTTGTTCCCTTTTGAACATTCCCATTACCCCACACTTTTGCCCTGCAGGCAGGGTTTGGATCCTTCTGGGTCCCCTTGGTTACTCCCTCATTTCCTCTCTCTCTGCTCTTGGAAGCGCAGCTCGCAGTCTCCATGAGGGTGGCACAGAGATGTTTTCTATTTCAGATTTGCAAACTGAAATGTTCACTTTACCTGCTAAACTGTCCCTGTAGATTCCTACCAAGGAGCTGACTAAAAGAGGATAAAATCCCTTCTGTCTCATTTAATCCCCAGGAAATGATTCTTCCGCCTTGGGCACCTCCCTGGGCAGCTGTGCCAAGGCCTGAGCACCTTTCCAGGGGGAAATTCCTGCTGGCACTTTCAGGGATGAGAGGAAGGGGAGATTACAAAGAGGAAGCTGCTCACAGGGACATCCCAATAAGCTGGGTCTGTTTTAAAACCAGGCTTTATGCTGGGCCTAAGTCAAGAGCAGGGCAAAGATCCAGAGGTGTGCACAGCTGGGCATGGAGGAGAACCCAAAGCTTTGCTGATGTGGAAACGTGCTGGGACCTGCTTTCCCAAAGCTGCTGGCAGAGCAGAAAGGGGCAGAGCAGGGACAGAAATATTGTGTGGGAAATAAAGAATGTTTACGGGCAGAAGCTTCAGGAGCCCTGGCTAATTAGCCTGGCAGAGCGGCATTAGGCGCCCTCATTGTGCTGGAGAATGTTTTAATGTCAGAAACCTCCCAAAACCCAATCTTGGCAAAAAACCCATAGTGCAAACTAATGACTAAAAGCTGAAAGTGAACAATTCCAACTTAACTGTGAAGGGAGGGTTTTAGAGGCAATTAGCTGCTGTTTTCTCATTTCTCCATGTTTCTCATTTCTCCATATTTCTCATGTCTCCATGTTTTCTCATTTCTCTATGTTCTCTCATTTCTCCATATTTATTTTCTCACGTCTCCATGTTTTCTCATTTCTCCATGTTTATTTTCTCACGTCTCCATGTTTTCTCTGGGAGCTCTCAGGATGTTTCAGACAACACCCCAAGGGCCTGGGGTGGGTGCCAGATGCGTGTGGGTCCTGCCAGGCTCCCAGGGGTGTTCCAGGGCGATGGGAATCTGCCTGCCCGGGTTTAATGAAGATATCCCCATCTTTGGGATCTAATTTACTGACTGTCACTGTTCATGAAATCTCTCCCAGTAAAACTCGGGGTCTGACGCTGCCAGGGACAGAGACAGAATCCATTTCAGGTGAGCACAGAAATTCAGCCTGTGAGGTACCTGCGACTGTCACAGGTGAAAATCTCTGCTAATGAACTGTGTATTAGTGGGAGACAGGAAGAGAACTCCCTCGGTCTCTTAATTTACTTTGAATAATTCATTAGCTCGCACTCCTCACCCATGGCAGCCGTGGGTAAATCCCACTCTGGAGCTGCTAATTAAAGTTGCAGGATGAAGGGAAGCTACTAATGAGAAGCGAGACAAGTCCTCCAACAATGCAGAGGCACTTGTAGGCACACCAAGTTTATTGTTGGCTTTCACAGGAGGGCAGGGAGCGCTGAGGAGTTCACAGCAGGACTGGGTCACTGCACAGCCCCTGACAGGAGGGAGAGGGACAGGAGCACAGGGAGCAGCTCAGGCTGGGCCAGGGGAGGGTCTGGATGGACATCAGCAGGAATTTCCCCATGGAAAGGGGGTCAGGGATTGGAACTGCCCAGGGAGGGTTGGAGAGCCCATCCCTGGAGGTGGCACTGAATGCTCCGGGCTGGGGACAAGGGGGAAATTGGGCACAGCTGGGACTCAATGGCCTGGAAAGGCTTTTCCAGCCTCAGGGATGCTGAGAGGAGCAGGAATTACCTGTGGCACCAAGATGGGTCCTTAGCAGTCACCCAAACACATGGAGATGGAGAACAGTGCAGTATTTCACATTTTTATGAGATATAAAAGAATAGAGACAATAAATCTGTGCGGACTTTACCAGACACTTTTATGGATAAATACACTGCTAAAATATCACCTCTGTACCAGGTCATGTTTTATAGGTTATAGCAAACCCTTGTTACCTGAGTGAGGGTCTGGGTGTGCCATGTGGTCAAGGGTGTGGATCTCACAGGATGAAAAACACAGCAACAGCTTTGCACGGTAGAAATTAATATTTCTGCTGTTTGCTTCTACAGTGTAGGATGCAGAAATTGAATGCCGTGTGCATAGTAAACAAAACTGCCTTTTTGTGGTTGGTGTTGTCTGGTTTGCTCACTACACAGAAATTTGTGATGTTGCAACACATTTAAATGTGTTTTCTGCTGGTTGGGAATGAGATATCCAGAGATCTGTGTGGGGACATGGAGAGGGACAAAAATACATTTTTAATGATTATTTTCAATGTACAAATTGCAGCTTGCTGCTCAGACAAATTCAGCTGAGTTCAAGCACTTTATCTTACTCAAGAAAATATCTCCCAGAGAAACAGAGCAGCAGAGCCCCCCTGAGCCCGGGCCAGGAGGGTGAGAAACCCTGGGAAAGCTTTTCTGGAACAGCTGCTTTCCTGTGCAAACAGGGAAATGCTAACTGCACCTTCCTAACACAGCAAATTGAGCTGGAGCTGAAGCACACGTAGCTGCGATTTAAAATGCAAGCCACCTCTGCAAATCAATACGAGCTCTATAAAGAGGGTTCAAAACGATGATGCAAATGAATGCTGAGGTGCAATATTCCTGTCAGGCACAACACACTGATCCCTGCCACTCACAGGCTGCTGCTGTCTGTCTGTGCACTGTGACAGAGCCAGGACTGGGAGGGAGGGCAGCTCCCAGCTTGGACCCAGCACAAAGCTGGGTTAAAGCTCTGACTAAGCCTCAGCAGCAGCAGGGTCCTCTGGGTGTCCTGAGGGTGTCCTGGGGGTGTCCTATGGGTGTCCTCTGGGTGTCCTGTGGGTGTCCTGAGGGTGTCCTGTGGGTGTCCTGAGGGTGTCCTGAGGGTGTCCTGTGGGTGTCCTATGGGTGCCCTATGGGTGTCCTGAGGGTGTCCTGAGGGTGTCCTATGGGTGCCCTATGGGTGTCCTGAGGGTGTCCTGTGGGTGTCCTGTGGGTGTCCTGTGGGTGTCCTGAGGGTGTCCTATGGGTGTCCTGAGGGTGTCCTGAGGGTGTCCTGAGGGTGTCCTATGGGTGTCCTGAGGGTGTCCTGAGGGTGTCCTGAGGGTGTCCTGTGGGTGTCCTATGGGTGTCCTCTGGGTGTCCTGAGGGTGTCCTATGGGTGTCCTGAGGGTGTCCTGAGGGTGTCCTGAGGGTGTCCTATGGGTGCCCTATGGGTGTCCTGAGGGTGTCCTGTGGGTGTCCTGTGGGTGTCCTGTGGGTGTCCTGTGGGTGTCCTATGGGTGTCCTGAGGGTGTCCTATGGGTGTCCTGAGGGTGTCCTGTGGGTGCCCTATGGGTGTCCTGTGGGTGTCCTCTGGGTGTCCTGAGGGTGTCCTGTGGGTGTCCTATGGGTGTCCTATGGGTGCCCTGGTGCCTGGAGACCTCCTGGAACCCCCCTCCTGCAGCCTGTGTGGGGTTTGCAGCTTTGAACGAGAACGTGGAGCCTCCTCGTTATACACAGTGACAGATAATCTGCACGAGGACTCATTAGCAGAACGTGTAATTATTGCATCTTGCATTGAAAATTGCTTAAACCTCTATTCTTGACAAATAAAGCAGCTGACCCTTGATTAAAGGAGATGATGGGTATGAGTAATTAAGGCCACACTAAATGTAATACATCTTCAAAGCAGCCCTGTGCAATTTGTCTTCTCTTGCCTCTTTTGAAAGCTTCCCTTGCTTGTTTGAGGCTGTTCCTCCAAGGATTCTGAGTAACTGAATTATTTTGCTGGTTGGTGAATTGGAAAATAATTTCCTAACCTTGATCATAAAAGTTCTGGGAAGCACCTGGGCTTCTTCATGGCATGAGAAATCCACTTAGTGGCAGAACAACTGTCATTTGAAAAAAGTGTTCCCTGGGAGTTGTTGGAGAGGAAGGTGAGCATAGTTTCTATTTTAACCTTATGTTATAACTTAAAACTGTATTTAACACACTACTTAAGAAATTTATCACAGCATAACTTTCTAACACAACACATATAACATACATTTTAATATTTGTGAAAAGCCAATCATAAAATACACATTTTCCACACACTGCAATGCTTTTGCTTTTACAACACGTATTTTTTTGTGTGGTACGGAACCTTGGCTTTCCATTTGGTAATTTAAATCTGTACAGGTCACAGAACCATTGGGGGGGGGTTCATCTTTTCCTGATCTGAAATGGTTCTCTTGCTGTAAATCAAATACACATCGATGTGTTTGTGTTCATGAATTAATTAATTCCTCTCACAGTGATATAAAATCAGCGTTCCATAATCACTCTTCTGCCGTTCTGGAGGCTGCCATGGTGGAATCTTTATGCCATGGAAATCCCAAGGGCACAGGACTCTGCCATCAGATTCTGGAGAGGGCCAGACCTTGCCATGGGCAGGGCAGAGCTGCAGCTGGTGCCAGCAGAGCCAGGACCTGCTGCTCCAGCCACTGCCAGGGGAGCGCGAACCACGCCAAGGGCTGCAACAGCAGCTGGTTTGTGCCCAGGGCCAAAGCAGGGCAAGGGGTGGCTCAGGAGATGGGAGTTCAGTCCTGGGAGGCTCCAGAGAGCTGCTCCAGCTTCCCAGGGTGATCCATTTTGGATGGGAAAACAGATCCGAGGTCCCTGTTACCTTTTCATGATGAGATCTCACTCATTCAGTGTATCATGGGGAAAACAGGGCATGGTGGGTGCCTGTGCTGTGAGGGACCCCCTGGGACTGGATTTATATAGCAGAGATGGCCTTTGAGTCCTAGTAAAATATCAGTGTTGTGCCTGAATATCTGTATACAGGCCCTGCCCCGCTGTGTCCCGGTTGTTCCTGAGGGGCTGCAGCTGCGATGTCCTTCACTGGGCTGCAGCTGCGATGTCCTTCACTGGGCTGCAGCTGTGGCTGGTGAAGATAGCTGGGATAAAGGGGCTGGGTTGGCTGGTCAGGGAGAGCCTGGAAGGAACCACATGCAGGAGAAGGAGTCTGTGCTGTGAAGATCTGCAGCCATAAGAAAACACTGAGAGAAGGTATGGGACTCTAGAAATCTAATAACAACAGTGTGGGACTCTAGAAATATGAATACAACAGATTTACAGCCCTGGAGCTGCAGCTGCCCCAGCCTGGCTGCCCCGGGCTCTCCCTCCTGTGCTCCTGCACAAAGTGGGGCTTTGCTCCAGAGCTGCTTCCAGAGGGAGACAGACACCTCTTCTCTTCCTGAGAGTTGTCTCAGTGACTAATTTGTGCTGTTTTGGTGATAAATTAGTCAATATTGCTGAGTAGCCACGTCTTAAATCCTGTTTTTGTTTCCTTGGGCCCTTCAGGAGTCATTTTTAGTCTGGCCACGAATGTTGTCTGTAGAGAAAAACTGCCAGCAGTGAGGCTGGCCCTGGAACGTGTCTGTGCTTTCCTTGCCACATGAATTTTCCATTTCCTTCCCACAAATGAGAGTGAAGTTTGGTAACACAAGTGGGAGTTGTGACTTCTATCAGAATTAGAGAATAGATTCACCTGGTTCTTTTCATCTGAGCCCAAAGGCAGGCTCTGCACATCCGAGTTCCCATCTCCTGCTCTAATTTGCCAGGCAATCTCAGCAATCTGGAGCAAGTGTGGTTTTATTGAAGGTGGGTGCTGCTGACATGACCATAAACACTCCCCAAAGCTCTCACCCAGCCCGGTGATTGCTTTGTGTGAGCAACAGGCAGAGAATAAATATGAAGAGCAGGACTTTGAGGCAACTTAATAAAGCTGCACTGCTGTCAATGCAGCGAGGGCAATTTCAGTGGTTTAGAAGGAGAATGAGTGTAAAATATGAGATGAGGCTGTGCTGCCAGTGTGGGACAGGCTGCAGGCAGAGATGGATGTGAGCTGAGCTCGGGGGTCTGCCATCCCCCATTCTCCACCCACACGCTCGTTTATTTTCATTTAATGTGTTTTAATACCGGCATTTGGATCTGCACGCAGTTTGAACTGCATTATCTGCATAGAAATGCCTGGGTGGCGGCTGAGAGTCCTCAGGGATGTTTGTGAATCTGGAGACAGATTTATTATTCCTGTTTAGTGTCACAGGACCCCAGACTGGGTTGGGTTGGGAGGGACCTCGAAGCTGGTCCCATTGCTCTGTTCCATGGCAGGGACACCTCCCACTGTCCCCAGTCCAACCTGGCCTTGGGCACTGCCAGGGATCCAGGGGCAGCCACAGCTGCTCTGGGAATTCTATTCCAGAGAATAGAACAATTCCCAATTGCCAGGGACCAATTCCCAATTGCCAGTCTCCTGTCCATGCCTGCCCTCTGGCCATTGCCCATGTCCTGTGTGACTAACCCTGAGGTGTTTGTGCCTGGCTTGGCTTTAGCCTTGCTGTGGGGCAGCAAGGATTGCCATGGGGAGCTGTCACTGTGAGCTTTCCAGAGAACCCCACACCACCTCGCTTTGATAAATCAAATTATTCCTCTCATGATGTGAATGAGATCCATGGGATGCAGGAAAAGAGGAGTGGGGTTTAATTCCCCCCTTGGAATTGCAGGGTGCTGTCAGTGCCTGCTCCAGCTTGCTCTGCACTAGCAATGAGAACAGCTCTGCACGGCTGAGAAAACTTCTCCTGTCACTGAGAGGAGCCCTCCTGGGCTGTGGGGAGCTGTGACAGAGCAGAGCTGCAGCCAGGAGGAGTGTGACGGTGTTCACAGGGGTCTGAGGATGAGGGAAGAGACGAGGATCTGACTCCGTGCTTCAGAAGGCTTGATTTGTTATTTTATGATATATATTACATTAAAACTATACTAAAAAAACAGAAGAAAAGGTTTCATCAGAAGGCTGGCTAAGAATAGAATAGAAAGGAAAGAATGATAACAAGGGCAGCTGTCTCAGACATCCTATAGAGGGACAAACCATCTTACAGAAGGGGCACAAACCATCTTGAATAGCCACAAGAATCTCTTAGAGAGGCACAGAACCCTCGGCCAGAGCCCTCCCCAGCCCTGGGGTGTTGTCTGGGTGGGAACAGGGCGAATGAAGCCCTGGGATGGGGCAGTGTTTCTGGGAAAAGCCTGAGCTTTGGTGGATTTTCCAGAAGTGCTCACAAATAGTTTCAGTGTGCGCGGCACTTCCTCTGACCCCTCCCGTGGTTACCCTTGGGTCATCTGCTTTCCTGGCAGGACACTCCAAACCCCACAAGGGTTTGACATCGGCAGCTCCAGCTGGTTTCCAGCACACACTCAAATCAGGTTTTCCTTCAAGATCACTGGCCTGGAGGAGCTGTGCTGATACCTGGCTGCAGGGCTGTGTTGGGGTTACTGAGTTTTAATGGATTACAAAGCACTCAGTGGCCAACTCTCTAGAATTGTTTTTCTCAGCTAACAAATATTTCTCTATATTTTAGGAGAAGTTAAGTCTCTTTTATTTTCACCTTTACTTGAAGCATGATTAAAAAAAAAATTGTGGATTGTGGAATGAAGGCAAGCAAGAAAAATATTTGTTTCTCTCCTCAAAATAGGATTTTTCTTTGTTTAACTTTCTTTCCCAGCTGAACACTTTGGGAGATTTAGAAGCGTTTTTGATGCAGCGTGGTAGCGAGCAGCGTTATCAGCAAATGGCCTGTTGCTTCAGCATCAATATCATCCCTGCAGCAGCACCTGCCCCTGCAGGAGGGGAGCAGCTGCTGGGCTGGGAGCACAAATGAAACCTTGATGGGTTCACAGCCGGTTCCCATTGCCATGCTCATTCCCTCTGTGCTGCTCTGGCCCAGCCCCAGTGCCAGGGAGAAGCAGAGCCCCCCTGGATTGGTGTGCAGGTCTCTGTGCTGCGAATGGAGAGTGAGGCTGCAATGAGATGGACTTGTGTCCTGGGCAGTGGGGACAGGGATGGAGGGACAGGACACAGGGAATGGCTCCCAGTGCCACAGGGCAGGGCTGGGTGGGACATTGGGAATTGGGAATTGTTCCTGGGGAGAGCTGGGATGGAATTCCCAGAGCAGCTGTGGGGAAACACTGCCCTCGATGGCTCTGCAGCCTTGTGTTCTCTGCTCAAACCCCCAGATCCATTCTGACAGGCTCTGATATGAGCAAATGTGGCCAAAAAAGAGATTTTTCCTCATTGGGGCAATGCCTCATTCCTTTTCTGTTGCTTTTATAGCTTGCTCTGAGAAGATTGAGATGTTTTATTCCTACTCCATTAGAAAATAAAACACTGGTGCAAACAAAATGTTAGTTTGAGAAACAAAGTGTGAGAAATCGGCTGTGATTACACTGTGGTGGAAAATCTTCCTGTTTTATTGAGACATAATCAGTGTGGATCAGTTCTGCTGGGAAGAGCAAGCTGCTGTGACCAGAGCAGCCCAGGGACCTACAGCCAGAGGGAAAATGTGTGTGCAAAGGCTGCTCACCCTGCCCAGAAACTCACCCACGTGTGACCTCACATCTTCCTGACAGGGACTTAGAAAATGTTCTCCTTTGAATCCCTTCTCTGCAATTCCCATAAACCTGGGGAGTGCAAAGATTTTCTATTCCAGTCACTTACCCCTCCAGCATTAATGGAGAAACCTCGGCCAGAATTCTTTTCTCATTATGCATTCCTTAAAAACACAAACCTCAAACCCACAACTGAAGAGCTTTTTCTCCCTGAGTCCAAGTGTGTCAGCTCCAAATTCATGGGATCATTGCAGGTGGAAAGGTTTGTTCCTCCTGACAGCTGTCAGCTTCACTGGGGATGCAAATTAATATTGAAGGGCAACAAATGAATGGCAGGAGAAATCTTGAAAATCTCCTCAGCCCGAGACATTCGGGTGCAGACTTTTAATGCACTAAAATATTAATTGCAAGTAGGCAAATTACTGGGGGATTCAGAGGGTTGGTTTGTGAGGGGAAGGAGCAGATCCCTCTGACAGGCCCAGAGGAGCAAAGCATGTCAGAGCCCACCTGGACAAACAGACACTGGGGGAACTTGGGCACTTCAGTGGAGGAAATCGAATTTCTGTCATTATCACTCAGTTGTTGCTTGCATCTTTCCACAGCTAAATTATTTTACAAACGTTGGCCTCTCCTGTTTGATGAGAGGAAACAGCCTTGTGTTGTGTCAGGGGAGGCATGGTCACATCCACCCTGGTTTTTTTGGCTGTGAATTTTTAATTCTTGCCCCAGCATCCCTGGGAGAAGCTGCAGTTGTCAGAGTATTGGTTGTAAAGATTTACTTCTGTTGGAGTGCTGTGGTACTTTGTGCTATAAACCTCAGGACTGGAGAGCAGCACGGGAAAATTTGGGCTGAGTAATTTTTCCGGATCAATAAATGCATCTGTGAGCAGAAGGGGCTGGAGGCTGAGCCCTCATCCATCACTGGCCCTGGAACCCAGTCAGGCCCAGAGCTTTGTCATCCCAGCCCTGGCGCTGGGCACGGCGCAGCCCTTGCTCACAGAAAATGAATTTATTGACAGCTGGGCCAGGATCGATGACAGCCCGGCTCTTCCTTGGGCAGGAGTTCTCCTGTTGGTGAGCGAGGAAAGGCTGGGGATGGGAGCTGGAGCAGGGATGGGTGCAGGGCAGGGATTTGTTCCACAGACAGCCCTGGGCACCTGGCAGATCCACAGCTCCAGGGTCAGCACTCCAGAGAGTTTCCATTGCATGCTGTGTGCAATGGAGCAGACCAATAAATAATTAATAATTAATAGCCAATAACAGGAAAGGTTCCTGCCCACTGCCAGGCTCTGGAGCTGTCCCTGGCTATTCCACACGCCAGCTCCCTGTTCCAGCTTCCCAGTGGGGCTGGGAGCAGAATATTGCACTGGGGCAGGAATTTCTGCTTCTGTTCTCCAAAAGAGATCCATTTGCAAGAGGTCAGTTTCACACAGCATTCTCTGAGTGATCTGTTTAGCTTTTCCTGATGCATTTTTTCCTGATATATTTTTAGTTGCATTTTTAGGTATAACTCTTGATTTGCTTCTGGTCAACAACACTCCCTTCTCAGTGCTGGTTATCTTTTATATGTCATAGAGTGAATTAATTATAGCAGGGATACCTCTTGGAATGCAGTTTGTGCATGTGTTTGTCACAGTGATCTGTTTAGTGAGACACAATTAAATCAAGGGAAATCTAATGGGATAGAAAATCAGACCTCCCCAAGGGAACTGCTTTGGTTCCTTGGCAGCTCAACAGGAACATGTGCATGATAATCCCAAGGGTTTAGAAATAGACAGAAATAAAGTTATTGCTGCTCCCATGGGAAGGGGCTGCCAGGGCAGCGGGGCAGTCACTGTCCCTGCAGGGATTCAGAAAATGTGTGGCAGTGGCACTCTGTGGTGTCCCTGTGGGCATGGGGGTGTGCAAAGTCTGCACTTGAGGATCCCGGATCCTTCCCAATCCTCCCAGTTCTGGGATTCGTTCTCCTGCTGGGGTCAGGCTGGCTGGTGATCGCTGGGAGCATCTCCAGGTGTTGGGAAGTGTGCTCTGGAACTGTGGGTCCCCGCAGGGATTTGGCTCAGGAGGGCTCCAAAAAGAGAAGCACAGAACTGTTGAGGCTATTGGAAAAGGGACTCAGCCAGCCCAGGTTCTGCTCAGGTGCCACCACCCCACTGAGCAGCTCCGCTGCGAGCCCTCCTGTCCCCTCCTGTCCCTGCAGTGGTTATCTCCTTGTCCTTCTGCAATGAGCACACCTGTTTTGGGCTGCGGTGTTCCATGGGTTGTTTTGTGGGGCACGTCTCTCCAGCAGGGCCTGGCTGAGATCCCCACAGCCCCAGCAGGATGGAGAGCCCACCCCGGGGATGTGCTGGGCTGCCAGGAAAGGTTTGATTTCCCCTGCATCTCCTGGTGCTTTAGCACTGAACTCCTGGGAAACTGAGAACCTGGTGGTCAGGTCATTCCCTTCCTTCAGCAGATAGGAATGTTCCCACCCCTGGAATGTTCCCATCCCCTGGAATAGCCCTGCAGTCCCTGCGGGAAGGGCCCAGCTCCGATCACACTGCATATGCAAATCGGGTAATTAGTCAGTAGCTCACACAATTGCACATTTTGCATGGGTAATTCTGCAGACCGGGCCTCAGGTGCGGAGTGCTCATGGTTTTCCACACGTGCCACTCATTGATTTATTTCAATGCCTCTTTTCACACCCAGATCTCTGTGTGCCCTGAGGAGCAGAAGCTCCCATCCCTTGGAAAGGCAGGGCTGTGCTGGATTGCAATTTCCCAGGGGAGGGGAGAACAGTTCTCTTCATTTTCACTCCATAGTTTGTTTATAATGGGAATCCGCTCTTGGTAGAATATTTGCAATAAAAAGCTTTGAAATTGATTAAATGCCTGAGGTTCCTCTTGGCCATTAACCAAAGCTGGCAGCCATTTATTGCTCTGAGCAGAGCAGGCAGCAGAGATAATCCCCTCAATGTAATCAGTCCCTGCAAGAGAATGAAGTGTAAACAGCAGCGGGGTGATGTCAAAGTTCGGGATTTGGGGAATGATGCGGGAATATCACATTACCAGCACCAGGAGCTTTCCTGCAGCCCTGGGACACTGGCGGCCTCCCTGGGCTCCCCAGGAAGCATCACCCACACCTCAGAGTGCCCAGCTCCTGTCCAGCTGTGGACAAAAAAATCTATTTCTGGAACATGCACCTGAGTTCATTTTTCACTGGAGCTCTGGGTTTTTCTAGGCCACCTGCTTACCCTAAATATTCTCCCTCTGCAGTCTCTGCCTGTGTACAACAGACCCAATTAGTCAGATCTCAATCAGCCCCAGCCTGGGTTTAATGAGGGCTCCTTTGAAGCTGCATCCTTGGGGCTGAGGCAGTTCCCTGTCCCCTCCTTGGGAGAGCTGCTCCACTTCTCCTGCCAGTGTTTGCTCTCTGCCTTCCCAAGGCTGCTGGTGCTTGGCCAGGACACTGGGACGGGGGTTGGGGTCTGCTGTGGCAGGTCAGACCCTCCAGGGAACCCAGGGAACCATGGTGGAGTTATGGGCTGGAGATGGTCCATGACAGGAGCTCCTTCTGCTCCCAGCTCCTGTGGTGAGCCCAGCCCTGCAGGAGCCCCTGGTGGGCTGACATGCCCATCCCTTCAGGACAGGGTGTCTGGCGTGGCCCTGGTGTGTCTCCGTGTTCTCCTAAAGTTCTTCTAAGCCTTCTGTTGTTTACATTTTTTGTAATGGAGTTTCTCACACACTTTTCATGTAAATAATGATTGTTTTGCATTCCTTTCTGGAAGAGGAGAGAATTGATGAACTGTTAGTTTGACTAGCGGAGAAGTGACAACTTCATCTTCCAATCCAGGATCACTTTTGGAATTCTATGAATATCAGGGTCCAGAAACAAACTGCCCTTTTTTTGCCTTGGGCATCTCAGAGTGGGAGTGTCATTCATACTGCAGCACTGGTGGGCTGAGATCCCAATCCCTTCAGCACAGGGTGTGTGTGGGGTGTCCCTGGCCCTGCAGGAGGTGCCCAGGCTCTCAGGGATGTTTTGGGGCCTGTTTTGGGTCACAGGGATGTTTGGGGCATGTTGTGGCTCTCAGGGATGTTGTGGGGCAGGGCTGGGCTCAGGCTGGGGTCCCTCCCTGGCAGGGGCTGAAGGGCTCGGGGTGTCCCCAGGCCAGGAGCTGCCTCTGCTCCCGGCAGGGCTTTGCTCTCCCTGCTGCCTTCTGCTCTGGGCTCTGCCACGCAACAGCCCGGCCCTGGCACACAAGTTTCCAGAATTCATCTTTTGCTGATCCTCTCCTTGCCAAACACATGCCTCCCTTCAGACCTGAGTGCTGGCTGGCAGCATGGATATTGTCCTGGAGCTTTAGAGATGGCAAACGTGTGGGTTCCAGTCCAGGAGATCCTTGGGAAAGCTTCAGAGGTGCTTGTCTGAGAAATTAAAGTCATCACCTGGAAAGGACAATATTTACAGTATCTCTCTGCTTCCATTTCACAGCCTCAGTGTAAATCCTGACTTCCACACAAATTTATTATTTACCTTTGTCATTGGAGACCTTGTCTGGAGTTATTTATCATATATATTGTGTGTGATTATATTTCAACTTCAAATTACCACTGGCAGACACGACCATGCCTTGGCATCTCTCTTTATTACACTTTGTGCTCAGCAATTCATTTTGCCTGATGGAGCCAGGGTGTCACACGGGCAGGTTCCATGATTTATTGCTGTGCTTCCAGACTTTTTGTCTTGAGCCTCCACCTGTTCCCCAGCTGTTATTGGAGCATGTGTCTCACTTTGGGAGGCTTGGAGCTGTGTCTATTGCAATTCCTCTCTGTAATCCCACTGATTACATGGGGCTCTGTAATCAGCACTGGAAATCTGCTCTTCTCCCTTGTTCTGGGTGTGTGTACAACCCACAGCAGATTGCAAATGCTGCTTGCTCTGCTCAGCTGGGACATCAAAGCAAACTCTGATTTAAGCCTAGGTAGCTCAGAGGTCAAAATCAACAGCACTGAGGTGTGCAGGAACCAGTGAGCAGTGGCACTGTGGGATCAGGGAATCGCAGGCTGGGCTGGGCTGGGCTGGGAGGGACCCTAAACCCACCTGGTGAGATGCATTTGTCAAAGGGCATCCACTTTATTTGGGGTATAATGCTAACACTGGACTGTGTCTAGTTGTTCTTCCTAATTCAGCCTGTGGCATGTTCAAGGAAATTGTTCATAACAGGAAGATTTTGTTCCCTCTCCAAGTGTTTCATAATTCTGATAGCATCAGCTCCTGTACAGCCACACTGCCAAATCTGTGCCTTCAGTGAACACCTGGCACCACACCAGTGGCACACCTCAGGGTTGCTGCCACGCCTGACCAAAACTGATTGAGTTTTCTCCAGGGATTTCTGCTGCTTGTCCCTGTGATGCCAGGGTGGGGTTTTCCAGGTCAGGGCTGACTGAGCAACAAGAGGCAAGAATCTGCTTTGCCATGAGGACTCTCCACCATCCCAGGCTGCAGTAACTGCGTTGGGATTTTGGTGTTTGGGTTCCACAGTGGGGAATGGAAGGACTGGGACAAGATGACCCTTAAGGTCCCAAGCCTTCACTCTGGGATCAGGGTGAAGTTGTCTCTTCACAGCTCTATAACAGTAATGTTAATTATTTTCAGCCACACAGTCTGTAAAAGAGCAGAGGGTTCCCAGCCAGTTTTGTGTCTGTGCAGCAGCAGGGCTGGGCAGGGGCTGCTCCACTTTGGGATTCATTTCTGTGGGGTCCCGTCCTGGACATGGGATTGGGGTGTGGGGAGGGATTTGGGCTGAGCCTCAGCCCTCCCCAGCAGTGTTTGGCCTTGAGGCAATGCTGGCTTCACTCACGTTTGGGGAAATGGGCTCAAAGGCAGATTTTGGGCCCATTTCTGCTGGAAATTTGCAGCAAAAAATGGCATTTTCCACTGGGCAGTAAATGGCATTTGGTCCCTAAGTAAATGGCATTTCATTTGGTCTCCATTTAGGATTGTTCCTAGTGCCATGTGTTTCCTTTAGGATGGTTCCTAGTTCCAGGTGTTTCCTTTAGGATCCATCCTGGTGCCAGGTGTTTCCTTTAGGATCCATCCCATGGCCAGATGTTTCCTTTAGGATCGATCCTAGTGCCAGGTGTTTCCTTTAGGATCCATCCCATGGCCAGGTGTTTCCTTTAGGATTGATCCTAGTCCCAGGTGTCTCCTTTAGGATCTATCCTAGTTCCAGGTTTGTTGCCCCGGTAGCATTCCCAGGCTCTGCCAGGTGGATTTTGGGGCAGGCAGGGACAGAACCCAGAGCACCCAGCCCCATCCCGAGGAGCCGAGCACCGCGGCTGCTCTGGAAGAGTCAGAGCTCCCTCTGCTTGCAGGCAATTAGCGTTAATTGCACAGGCACACCGAGGGCAGGGCTGGATCTGCATGTCCCTGCAAACCGGGCTGTGTGTGCTGCTTGGGATGGGGTGTGGGCAGGAGGGTCTCCAGTATGTGTGAGGGCTTCCAGCAAATCTGAAACATAGAGGAAAATTCCTCTCCTTCTCTGTGATTTCTTGGTTTATTTATTTATCTCTTAGTAATAGAAATTATATTACTGTGAGAGACAACTGTCCATCTATATCATTACTTATCATTTTAGGTATATGTGTACATACATATACAATAATAATACAGGGATGCAAATAATATTAAATGAATTAAAAAGCAATCTATTGCTTCAGTCGATTTAAATTGGCAGGTTTAAACTCGAGTCTGGTGTGAATCCCTGGCTTTGCTGATATGGTGCTTAACACCAGCTCAGGGTACTGCCCCAGATTTTCCAAGTCAGGGATTCTTTCTCCTTCTCCGAGGAGGAGAGGGAAATATCATGTGGAAACAACCTTGTTGCAGCAGATTGGAACTGACTGGTGCATTACACTTATGAGAGGAGCCTTTCTGGGGTTTAATTGCACAAAGGCCGGGTGCTGTCGCTCTGTGCTGGGTGCAGGGGCTCCTCTGCACGGCTGTGCCAGTAAAGGGGCAGCAATTGGGCAGGGATTGCACAATTGGCAGGGCAGGCACAGCCATTCCCCTGGTTCAGCCAGCTCTGCAAAGGTGTTTTTGTGATAAGCACGGGTTTGTTCAGAGGGCTGGGGCTGTGGGGCTCTGGGAATTCCTGCAGGGCCATTCCCTGCAAAGAGCGTCCCAGGGATCCCCTACCTGGGATGGAGGAGCAGGTGCTCCCAGAGCTGGGAATGCTCCAGGAGAGCCCTGCAGAGGGGTCAGAGCAGCCAGGAGCTGCAGCTGAGAATGGCTGAGTTCACTTGTTCTGCTAAGCCTGAGGGCAGCGGGTAAGGAATGCACCTGTGTGCGCAGCAACAGCCTCTCCCTGGCTGCAGAGAGAGAGCTGGAAATGAGGGTATTGCTCTCCTCCTGCCCTTCCCCACCCAGGGCAGCTTGGGGCTGGCAGCAGCTCCAGAGATGCTGGTCTGTAGAACAGTTGTTCACTGACAGACAAAGCAGGTCCCTTGTCATGACATAAAAACCCCGGCACAGATAAAACAAAAAAACCCACAAACACACAAAAAACCCCAGCAAAAGTCAACAAACAGAGAAACAACCAACCAATATCAAACCCAGCCAGCAAACAAGAAATAGAGGCAGGGAGACAGAGGGAAAAGGCTCCCAGGTGTGTTGTCAGCAGGAGGGGGACGCAGCCCCTCCTGCTCCTGCCTGTGGCAGGGGATGGTGGCTGTGGTAATTCAGATTAGGATCATTGCACCCTCATCCCACAGCATCAGAGCACTCCTGGCACAGCATTACTCCAAGGGATACCCTTGGGAACTGGGAAGCCACACTGGATTTAACTGGAGGTAACCTGCTGTCCCTCGTGTGAGGTTGGTGGGCTCCTGGCAGTTTGGGGGGTGGAGGCTCTGTGTGCAGTGGGGAAGGAAAGGAGCTGCAGCAAATGAGGGAAATTCTGAGAAAATTCCTCTGTCCAGGCTTAGGAACTGAGTGCCAGGGAGTTAAATGCATCCTTGATCTTGCAGCACGCAGCAGTGAGGCTGTGAAACGCTGTGAAACACGGATGTGGGGTGCGTGTGAGCTGAATGGGAATGTCCTGGAGCAGCTGAGGCCAGCAGCCTGCCCTGGCACCGAGCTGAGGGGACACCCAAGTGCTGGGAGGCAGCACTTCCCTCCCCATGGCAATGCAGGTCAGGATTCAACAAAAGAGCAGCAACGGGCACAGTCCAGCAGCACGGGGTGGGAGAGCTGCTCCCACTGCAGAGGGGGACAGGCACTGCCCACAGCCCTCACCAGAGTGTGCAGTGCCTGCTCGTATCCATATTTATAATGGCTATCAACTGCCCGGTTGGTAACCAAATTCACCTAACCCCAGTGTGGTGGTCGGTCAATTAATGAGGTTATAACTGATCTGCACTGAGAGATATTGGAACGGGGGAAAGGAAAGGTAAGGTTAGCAGAAACCTGTGTCCTGCAAGTGTTGCTGTCCATAAGTCTTTGCATATTCAGCTGTGTAGCCACAGTGAACAAGGGCTGGGGGGATGCTCATAGGAGCAGCAATAAACCTCCAAAACAGGAAAAGCTTCCCAAACCATTCCAGTTACAAACAGGTGCTCATACTGGTTTGGTTTAACTTGGTTTCTCCATTCTGAAATACTTGCAGTGCTGCTACAAACCAGCTATTTGATTTACCTGTGCCTTTTTGCCATCTGCAAAAGCTGATGTACATCAGAGCTGCAAAGGAAAGTCTCTTGGAATGCTGTCTAATTTCCAGCTGGCCACTGTGGGCAGGGGGAGGATGCAGGGAGGGTTCTCCTCTGCTCTGCTGGGCTCCAAGGCTTTCCAAAGAGCCCGGGAGGATGCAGGGCACAGCTCCTTCCAGACCCCTATCACACTGAACCTCTGAGGCCTCAAGTCAGCAAACCAGGGAATAACCACAGTGCCTGTGAGCTTTTCTATAGGCAGGGCAGTGTCTGCCTCTCTGGACACCCTGTGCCAGGGCCTTCTTTCCCAAAATCCCAGCCAAACCCACTCCCATTTGAAAGTCACCCTTCCTTGCGTCTGCCAGTTTCCTCTTCTCTTAATGGGTGAAATAATAAATACAAGTTTGTGTGAGTGTGGTGGCCACAGGTATTTGCTGCACAAGCAAAGATTCCTGGAAAAATTCTTAAATGTCGTCAATGGACATCCCTGAGCTTTCTGAGGAGAAAAAACCCGATTTTTAGGCCGGTTTAATTGTTCTCTGAGTGGTTGTTAGTGAAGAGGTAATTCAGGCTGAGCTGGAGGAGGCTGAGCACAGAGCAGTTATTTGCCATGGTTACCCCGGCCTGAATGAAGGGACAATTATTCCGAGAGGGGCTGGAGATCCTGCTTGCTCTGCCCTCCTTCACAAGTGCTTTTCCCACTCCTTTGTGCCAGCAGCCAAAAAGGCAATTCGGTGCATTTATCCAATTTTAGAGCACGGTGTTTGTAATTAAAGAGTTTGCTGCGGGCCGGGCCTGGGGTGAGGGGTGCCAGGAGGTGCTGGAGGCTGGCATGCAAAATCCCAGTGCTTCCCAGCCCCAGGCCTGCAGGAAGGGCTGCTCTGATTCTGTGTGTCCCAACCATCCAGGGATCCCCTAAATCCTGTACCCAACCTGTATTCAATTACTGGTTTGCACATGTTGGTCCCATCAATTTGGGGAGTCCCACAAATCCTGTACCCTAAACCTGTATTCTCTTACTGGTTTGCACATGTTGGTCCCATCGATTTGGGGATCCCCTAAATCCTGTACCCAGCCTGTGTTCTCTTACTGGTTTGCAAATGTTGGTCCCATCAGTTTGGGGATCCCCTAAATCCTGTACCCCACCTGTATTCTCTTACTGGCTTGCACATGTTGGTGCCATCAATTTGGGGATTCCACAAATCCTGTACCCAGCCTGTATTCTCTTAGTGTCTGCACATGTTGGGCCCATCATTCATTTTAATAGTTGTGAAAAGCCAATCGTAAAATACACATTTTTCACAGGATGAAACCCCTTAACACCAAGGAGAGCAGGGCCATGGGCAGGGCTGGGAATGGCTGGACTGGATGCTCTGAGAGGGCCTTTCCATCCTGCATGTCTCTGGGGTCTGTGCTTGTTCTTGGGCTCTTTCTCAGGTTGTTGTGAGGTTTGCAGCCCCCAGCACCAGCTGCTGTGTTTGAGGTCTCCCTCTTTGTGCCCTTCCCCATGGAATCCTGCTGTGTTCTCCTGGAGGAGCAGGTTCCTGTTCCTCACACCTCCAGCCCAGCCTGGAATTCCTGCTCTCTTCTGTCTGCCTCTCCCTCCCTGCTCCTCTCCCATTTCCAGTCCAGTGCCTGGAGCTCCTGGGAAGGGCAGAGCCAGCTCTGGATGCTCCTGGCTGTGCTGAGAGAGGCTCAAGGCATGCAATGATCTATGAAAGCTCTCCTGGGGCGCTTTGCCACTGAACACAGAGCCTTCAATTTGGGCAGAGGCTTCACAGAATTTACCTTCCTCTTGTCTTGCACCCATGTTCAATAGAATGGGTTTGATCAGGGTCACTGCACAGAGAGAAATACAAGGAGCTTATTTTTCTGAAAGAGAAAAAATTAAATTCATTGTGTAGGAGCAGGTAAGGGGCAGGATTTCAAAGGAGCTGCTCCCCTTGGTGACTCCTCCTCTTCCTTCTGTGCATGTTCTAGTCAGAAACAGAGAAAAGGAAGATGAATTTGTCAAGCAAATCTGAATTATTGGGTTCTGTGTTCTCTTAGACAACAGGAACTCGGTGGTTTAATGCTGTAATTAAGTGCTGTTCTTGTCCTTTGGTTTTTCCCAAGTGCCCAGGCCGCTCCTGTTACAAAATGCTCCGAGACAGAACCGCGTAAAACATTAGAATGGGTGGTGACTTCTGCTTGGCTTTTATCTTTGAGAAGTTTAGCTTTAATATTTAACAATATTTTAATATTTCATAGATGTGGAGCTGTTCCTGCAGCTCGTTCTGCTGGCCCCTCCGGTGCTGTGCTGAGCTAATGGCATTGTTAGGATGGTTGATGGTTTGTTGTTGGGCTGTTACTGATGGGGCTGTCTGGGGGCAGAGCAGGCAGGGCCCCCAGGGGCTGCTCCTGCTTCCCAAAGCTCCTCCTCAGCCTCCTCTGACAGGTCTGGGCTTCTGACAAAAGGTGTGAACAAAACCGGGGCTGTTCTGTCCTGGCTTATCAAAGGTCACTGATAAAACAGTGCTCCTGGAGGTGTGTGGGGATAATTCCTGCCTGGAAAACCAGGGAATCCCAGCCTGATTTGGGTGGGAAGGGACATCAAATCCCCTCCAGTGCCACCCCTGCCATGGCAGGGACACCTCCCACTGTCCCAGGCTGCTCCAGCCCCAGTGTCCAGCCTGGCCCTGGTCACTGCCAGGGGTCCAGGGGCAGCCACAGCAAATCTGGGAATTCTATTCCAGCCCCTGCCCACCCTGCCAGGAACAATTCCCAATATCCCATCCATCCCTGCCCTCTGGCAGTGGGAGTAATTTCCTCCTTGCAGGAATGATCAGGGCTTGTTCTCCTTGTTCTCCTGGTTCTCTTGTTATCCTGGTTCTCTTGTTCTCCTTGTTCTCTTGTTCTCCTTGATCTCCTTGTTCTCCTGGTTCTCTTGTTCTCCTGGTTCTCTTGTTCTCCTGGTTCTCCTGGTTCTCTTGTTCTCCTTGTTCTCTTGTTCTCCTTGATCTCCTTGTTCTCCTGGTTCTCTTGTTCCTGAGTGTTTCCTGAGCTGGGTTCCCTCCTGTGCAGAGCTGCCCATGGAGCTCTGCCAGCTCCTCCTGCCTGGGGAAAGCCCAGGCACTTCCCCACAAACCAGAGTTCTGGCACAATAAAGGGATTATCAGCAGTTTGTGGCCTGGTTTCTCAGGTGTTTGTGGGGTCAGGGGCTGCCCTTCTGTGTCCCAAGGGCTTTTGGCTGGGGAGAGGCTGCTCTCCAGCTGCTGGGGTTTGTGTGGCTATGGATAAAAGGAATTATGCACCCCAGAAATCATCCCCCAAGCACTCCTGGCTGTTTCACCCCTTCCCAGAGGATCTCCCTGAGCTCCTGCCCTGCTCCCTTCCTCCTGCTCTGTGGCTGGAAGCTCAGGGAGCTGTGAGGGATCATTCCTTCTCAGCCAGGCTGGTTTAAAATGGCACCCCCAGGATTTGGAGCACGTTCCTGGCCCTGCTGCTTCATGTGTGGTGGAGACAAAAATCTTCCATTCTGGAAGTGGCACAGCCACAAACCACTTAAATATCATTGACTGGGAGGAACTCCAGGAGTGAGCAGACAGTTCCAGGCTTAACTCATTTCAAGCAGTTTAAGCCTATATTCTATTCCCCAGATATGGAATATAGAACTAATTTCAACTGATTTCAAATAGTTTAAGCATCTATTTTAATCCCCAGGTGTGGCAAAGAGAGAAAACTACAAACAGTTGTTATTTAAAATGCAATTGAAAATAAAGCTAAAATAATAGTAATGACAATAATGTTCAGTTTTATAAGGATTATGTGCATAATAGCACAATAAATCTTCAATTTTAGAGAGTTTGCTCTTATTTTCTGATTTAAGATTATTGATGCTTTTTT
Organism: Melospiza georgiana; assembly: GCF_028018845.1. NCBI lineage: Eukaryota > Metazoa > Chordata > Aves > Passeriformes > Passerellidae > Melospiza > Melospiza georgiana. The sequence goes on along the minus strand of NC_080438.1, from coordinate 31,392,972 downwards.
GGAATAACACATGCCTTGGACTGACATAGGCAAGTGCAAGCAGAGAAGTGCACAGGAGAGCACAGAGAACGCACAAGATAACGGCAATGAAAATCACAATTATTGGAGGCTCTCCTGCCCCTTCCCAGCTCTGGGCACAGACACACCAGGAGTGGCTCCTCCCCAGTGCTTCCCACTGCAGACTCCCCGTGCTTCTCCTCTCCAAAATATGAAATGGTTTTCCTCCTTGACTTGTAACAAGCTATTCTCAAATCTCCCTTACAGTCAATTAAATTCATTAATTAAAAGCAGATAAAGATCAGCGAGTAAAGGCTGAGCTAATATATGCCTAATATATTGTTGTATCATGCTTTGTCAAACATACCAGTAATTGCTCATTTAATTTATTCAGCATTACTGATTTAAATATCTTTCTGGACGTTTTGGAGTCAGTTGTCATTTGCTTAATGTCTTCTGGTTGCATATCAAAATGTCACTTTATTATTTCAATACATTATCTATGACTTTGGTTTCCTTAAAGCCTCTAATTGCTGTGACAGTGCTCACAGAAACACAGGCCTGATCTGAGAATTATCTCAATCTTAATGTGAGCAGGCAGCTCCCCTTGCCAGGAGGGTTTGTTTCTGTGTCACCTTTGCATAACTGCAGTGTCGTGAGGACTGTTGTACCCTGGCAGGGCTGCAGAAGGCAGGGCAGTCCTGCAGGGCTCGGGAAGGGCAGTCCTGCAGGAATTCTGCTGCCAGGTCTCACCAAGCTGTGTGACTGCCCTGGCTCCCTGGGGGTGTGCAGAGAGCAGGAACCAGCGGCTGTTGGAGGGTTGGGTGTTTGCAGGGTTTTTGTTTGTGGGGTTGGGTGTTTGGAGGGTTGGGTGTTTGCAGGGTTGGGTGTTTGCAGGGTTGGGTGTTTGCAGGGTTGGGTGTTTGAAGGGTTGGATGTTTGGGGGTTGGGTGTTTGAAAGGTTGGATGTTTGGAGGATTTGTGTTTGCAGGGTTGGGTGTTTGGGGTTGGATGTTTGCAGGGTTGGGTGTTTGAGGGGTTGGGTGTTTGCAGGGTTGGGTGTTTGAAGGGTTGGGTGTTTGAAGGGTTGGGTGTTTGCAGTGTTGGGTGTTTTAGGGGTTGGGTGTTTTAGGGGTTGGGTGTTTGAAGAGTTGGATATTTGGAGGATTTGTGTTTGCAGGGATTGAGTGTTTGCAGGGATTGAGTGTTTGCAGGGTTGGGTGTTTGCAGGGGTTGGGTGTTTGAAGGGTTGGATGTTTGAGGTTGGGTGTTTTAGGGGCTGGGTGTTTGAAAGGTTGGATGTTTGGAGGATTTGTGTTTGCAGGGTTGGGTGTTTGAGGGTTGGGTGTTTGGAGGGTTTGTGTTTGCAGGGTTAGGTCTTTGAAGGGTTGGGTGTTTGGAGGGTTTGTGTTTGCGGGGTTGGGTGTTTGAAGGGATTGAGTGTTTGCGGGGTTGGGTGTTTGCGGGGTTGGGTGTTTGCAGGGTTGGGTGTTTGCAGGGTTGGGTGTTTGCAGGGTTGGGTGTTTGGGGTTGGATGTTTGCAGGGTTGGGTGTTTGGGGGTTGGGTGTTTGAAAGGTTGGATGTTTGCAGGGTTGGGTGTTTGAGGGTTGGGTGTTTGCAGGGATTGAGTGTTTGCAGGGTTGGGTGTTTGAAGGGTTGGGTGTTTGAAGGGTTGGGTGTTTGGGGTTGGGTGTTTGTGGGGTTGGGTGTTTGCAGGGTTGGATGTTTGGGGTTGGGTGTTTGGGGTTGGGTGTTTGCGGGGTTGGATGTTTGAGGGTTGGGTGTTTGCAGGGTTGTGTGTTTGAAGGGTTGGGTGTTTGCAGGGTTGGGTGTTTGCGGGGTTGGATGTTTGAGGGTTGGGTGTTTGCAGGGTTGGGTGTTTGAAGGGTTGGGTGTTTGAAGGGTTGGGTGTTTGCAGGGTTGTGTGTTTGAAGGGTTGGGTGTTTGCAGGGTTGGGTGTTTGCAGGGTTGTGTGTTTGAAGGGTTGGGTGTTTGCAGGGTTGGGTGTTTGAGGGGTTGGGTGTTTGAAGGGTTGGGTGTTTGCAGGGTTGGGTGTTTGCAGGGGTTGGATGTTTGAAGGGTTGAGTGTTTGGAGGGTTGGGTCTTTGAAAGGTTGGGTCTTTGAAAGGTTGGGTGTTTAGGTTTGGGTGTTTGAGGGTTGGGTGTTTGGGGTTGGGTGTTCGAGGGGTTGTGTAGGTTTGAATGTGGGAGAGAAGACCAAACAATAACAATAGCAACAAAAGTTTCAGTGAATTCTTTCAGTCCTCATGAAGCCTGAAAGTGAAGAGAATTGCACTGGCACCTCTGAATTATAATGATCTGAAAAGTTTTAATTAAGTGTATAAACTGGGGGGAGAGCTGCCTTGTGCTGGAAGAACCAGAGAATCCCACAATGGCTTGGGCTCACAGGGACCTCAAACCCACCCAGTGCCACCCCTGCCATGGCAGGGACACCTCCCACTGTCCCAGTGTCCAGCCTGGCCTCGGGCACTGCCAGGGATCAGGGGCAGCCACAGCTGCTCTGGGAATTCCATCCCAGCCCTGCCCACCCTCCCAGGAACAATTCCCAATTCCCAATCTCCCATCCATCCCTGCCCTCTGGCAGTGGGAGCCATTCCCTGTGTCCTGTCCCTCCATCCCTCGTTGTTGTCTCAAATGCCAGATCCCATCCCAGCCTCAGAACAGATCCACCAAAAACCCAGCCCGTGACAAAAGACTTTACCCAAAATGTTAAAACAATTATTTTTGCAGGATACAAAAGTAAAAAAAAGGATTAAATATTTGGTGAAATGTCAATTTCTAAAGGTCTGCAGACAAATCAATGGCTCGAGCTCAGCAGTTCAGTGGGGGAGCCAGTGGTGGGCAGACTCAGAGGGCAGCTTTAGGACAGCAGTCAATCTAAATTCCATATCCCCTCATAGGTTTTCACAGAAGGATTTGATTATAAAACTCCATCCAGAGGTTGTGAAACTGTGTGTGTGTGTACAGATACAGAAATGGATGCACAAATTGTATTTCCTGTGCTCAGTCCCTGATGCTTTGCATGGTATCCAGCACTGATTTTAGCCCATCAACTTCCCTGCCTGGGGTTTTGTAGAGCTCTGTGAAGCCCTCAGGATAGCAGAATAGCTGGTAGGAGTTGTCAGGCACAGCAAAATATTTCAGCAGTTGGAACTAATTAACTATTGAAGAGGGGGTTTGTTAACAGTCAATGGTGGTGCTTTATTCATGCTCAAATTTTTAAGATAGTTTTTTTTTTTTCCAAGTCCCACACAAATGTAGATAAAGCAGTTACCAATAACTGTTACAGGAACAGTTTGGACGGCTGTCAGTTTGGATGGAATGCCATATGCCCGCTCAGCTGCTCGTGTAATCCTCTCTAGCTCTCCTCAGAATTTACTGCACTGAGAAATGGGCTTGGCTTGGGTTTTACTGGCCACAGGAGCACTTGGGAGAGGAGCAGTGGCGTTGAAGGAACTGTCCCAAGAACATGTATTTTTTCACAAATGTTTGTGAGAGAAAAAGAAGAATTTTGCCATTGAAAGGAGTCTGTGGTGGTGAGGGAAGCACTGGAAATGAGCCCCAGCTCAGGTGACCCTCTGAGCACCAGTGCCACAAGGGAACCTACAGGAAAGCTGGATATTTCCTGTGATATATTCAGGTTCTGGACAAATCCAAGTCTTATCCAAATGGATAACATTTTGTATGAAATCTTGGGGAAAGGTTCAGAAGGGATTACAAGTATCTAAACCCAGATTGTGCCATGGTTCCTGTGTTTGGACTCCATTAACCTCAGCAATTTCCATTTGTTCTTTGACATTTTCAAGTCACTTCTAAGTTTCTGATTAGCAACACTGGGCTTTTAGAGAAGGAGCCAGTGTGGTCAGAGCTCTATCCGTGCTGAGGGAAGTGTGCTTGGCCCCTAGAGAGCAGCGGGGGAATGAGGGGCCAGCACCAGGGCAGGAGCGCAGCCAGGGTCCCTGCCCAGCCATCCCAGCCCGTGCTGGGGGCAGCTCAGCTGGGGCAGGGGCACTGGGACCTGCTGGCACTGCCAGGCTGTGCTGGACAGAGCTGGGCTGTGACAGTTCCTGCAGCCCTGGGCACAGGTGGGACAATTTGTGCTGTCCTGGGCACAGGTGTGACAGTTCCTGCTGTCCTGGGCACGGGTGTGACAGTTCCCCCTGTCCTGGGCACAGGTGGGACAGTTCCCCCTGTCCTGGGCACAGGTGTGACAGTTCCTGCAGTGCTGGGCACAGGTGTGACAGTTCCTGCACTGCTGGGCACAGGTGGGACAATTTGTGCTGTCCTGGGCACAGGTGTGACAGTTCCTGCAGTGCTGGGCACAGGTGTGACAGTTCCTGCAGTGGTGGGCACAGGTGTGACAATTTGTGCTGTCCTGGGCACAGGTGTGACAGTTCCTGCTGTCCTGGGCACAGGTGTGACAGTTCCCCCTGTCCTGGGCACAGGTGTGACAGTTCCTGCTGTTCTGGGCACAGGTGTGACAGTTCCTGCAGCCCTGGGCACAGGTGTGACAGTTCCCCCTGTCCTGGGCACAGGTGTGACAGTTCCTGCTGTCCTGGGCACAGGTGTGACAGTTCCCCCTGTCTTGGGCACAGGTGTGACAGTTCCTGCTGTTCTGGGCACAGGTGTGACAATTTGTGCTGTCCTGGGCACAGGTGTGACAGTTCCTGCTGTTCTGGGCACAGGTGTGACAGTTCCCCCTGTCCTGGGCACAGGTGTGACAGTTCCTGCAGCCCTGGGCACAGGTGTGACAGTTTCTGCTATCCTGGGCACTGATGTGACAGTTCCTGCTGTCCTGGGCACAGGTGTGACAGTTCCTGCTGTTCTGGGCACAGGTGTGACAGTTCCTGCTGTCCTGGGCTCAGATGTGACAGTTCCCCCTGTCCTGGGCACAGGTGTGACAGTTCCTGCTGTCCTGGGCACCGGTGTGACAGTTCCTGCTGTTCTGGGCACCGGTGTGACAGTTCCTGCTGTTCTGGGCACAGGTGTGACAGTTCCTTCTGTCCTGGGCACTGATGTGACAGTTCCTGCTGTTCTGGGCACCGGTGTGACAGTTCCTTCTGTCCTGGGCACTGATGTGACAGTTCCTGCTGTCCTGGGCACAGGTGGGACAGTTCCCCTTGTCCTGGGCACAGGTGTGACAGTTCCTGCAGTTCTGGGCACAGGTGTGACAGTTCCCCCTGTCCTGGGCACAGGTGTGACAGTTCCTGCTGTTCTGGGCACCGGTGTGACAGTTCCTGCTGTTCTGGGCACAGGTGTGACAGTTCCCCCTGTCCTGGGCACAGGTGTGACAGTTCCTGCAGTTCTGGGCACCGGTGTGACAGTTCCTGCTGTTCTGGGCACAGGTGTGACAGTTCCTGCTGTCCTGGGCACAGGTGTGACAGTTCCTGCAGTGCTGGGCACAGGTGTGACAGTTCCTGCTGTTCTGGGCACAGGTGTGACAGTTCCCCCTGTCCTGGGCACAGGTGTGACAGTTCCTGCTGTCCTGGGCACAGGTGTGACAGTTCCCCCTGTCCTGGGCACAGGTGTGACAGTTCCTGCAGTGGTGGGCAGAGGTGTGACAGTTCCTGCTGTCCTGGACACAGGTGTGACAGTTCCTGCTGTCCTGGGCACAGGTGTGACAGTTCCTGCTGTCCTGGACACAGGTGTGACAGTTCCCCCTGTCCTGGGCACAGATGGGACAGTTCCCCCTGTCCTGGGCACAGGTGTGACAATTTCCCCTGTCCTGGGCACAGGTGTGACAGTTCCTGCAGTGGTGGGCACAGGTGTGACAGTTCCTGCTGTCCTGGGCTCAGATGGGACAATGCCTGCAGTGCTGAGCACGGAGCAGTCCTGCAGCCAGGGCTGAGCCACCAAGGCTTGTTTTGCCATCCCAGTGATTGATACACACCTCTTGGACCTTGATTTCAATGTCTGGGAGGTGGATTGCGCCCAAGGTCACCCTCACCCTGAAGGGTTTGCTCGCAGAGTATTTTATTTTTCTCCTTCACCATTGCTTGTCTTAATCTGTTTCCTATTAAACCCAAGCATACCCCCTCCCCTGCCTCTTTTCCTTTGAAATTGGCAGTGAACTACCACTGGAAAAATAAGAACATTCAGACATCCGCTTGGAAGTGTGAACACTTTGTTCTCTCCGCTGCAAACACAGCATTTGTGTTATTTTTGTTCTAATTCTCACTTCACTCCTATTAAGGAGCAATTTCAGCACATTCACTTCACGTTGCTGCCAATTTTCGTGGCATTTCAAAGAAGCAACAAACAGGTGCAGACCTTGCAGGAGTCAGTGCAGTTGGCTCGTGGCTTAAATTGGTTTCATGGAGTTCTACGTATTTTTGGGAATTCTGCTGGTGGATTTGGAGAGTCATCCTTCCGCCCCACGGGGAGTGTGTCCTGTGCAGGGCTGAGCTCCCACTGTGCTCAGCATCGGGCTGCTCATGGCTGGGTGAGAAGTGATTTCCTGAGGATGGGTTTGGAGTGGGCAGCCAAAGGCACTTGGCCACCTCATCCCCTGTCAGGGATGCATTTCACCAGAAAGGCTCATTTCAGGCCAGGTGGGGCCCTTCGTCCTCTGCTCCTTCCTCCTTCCATTGGAACACTCTCAGTTTCTTCCTTGTGATCATTCTCACCCTCTTTTCCATGGGATTTTCCCATTGGGAAGGGATGCTTCAGTCTGGGAATGCTGGGATCAGGAGGTGCTGGAGTCAGGAGGGGCTGGGACTGGGAAGTGCTGGGCTCAGGAGATGCTGAGATCAGGAGATGCTGGGATCAGGAGCAGGACCAAACACTGCCAGGAGCTGGCTGCTGTTTCCCTGCTAAAGGTATGAGATAATGCAGAAATTCCTTCCACAAATCACAGCAGGATTTCCATAGATACTCTGGGGTGTGTTTGGGTTAGGCCATCCCATCCTGGCCACATAAAACCAGATGTGAATTGGTGAAATCACAGAATCCCTGAGGCTGGAGAAGTCCCCCCAGAGCGTGGAGTCCAAGCTGTGGCTGATGCCCAGGTGGGCACCAGCCCAGAGCCCTGAGTGCCACATTCCCTGAGTGAGGAAAGTGCAGTGCATGGGTTGAGAGGAAAGTGCAGCCCATGGGCTGAGAGGAAAGTGCAGCCCATGGGTTGGAAGGAAAGTGCAGTGCATGGGTTGAGAGGAAAGTGCAGCCCATGGGCTGAGAGGAAAGTGCAGTGCATGGGTTGGAAGGAAAGGAAAGTGCAGCCCATGGGTTGGAAGGAAAGTGCAGCCCATGGGTGTCAGGCACTGCCCTGAGCAGGAGGAGGATCCCAAACATTACATCCTGCTCAGGGGCTGCTCCCAAGCCCAGAGTGGCTGTGGAGCTCCTTCCCTGGAATGAAAGTCTGCTGGGTTAACCACAGAGACACTGAAGTTTGGCATTTCAGATGAAACCACATGGAAGAGTTAAAGGTTTAATCCAAATATGAAGAATGGAGTTTATTTTGCCAGGGTAGTTTTCAGTGTAATTGGCTAAATGGCTTTTCTTCGGTGCTTCATGGGGTCAAATGCTGCATGAAGTGTTTCAAAGGGCTGATTTTTAAATTAATCACTCTTGATGGAAAATATGCCATTTGTATAACACATTTTGGTGTGCTACCCTGAAACAACAAGACACTGCGTGAGTGTGACTAGTGGGGAGCACATTTTGGGGCCACCAAAGCCACGCCTTATGGGACTCATGGTTCTGGCATTCCAGAAGACAAAAGTGTCCCTGTGTCCCAAGCCTGGCAGTGCAGCAGGGCTGACCTTTGATGTGGGGAGTTCCTGGTGCTGCAGGGAGATCACTCCACAGCTTGGTCTTTATGTCCCTCTTCTCAAAGGGGGCCAAATCCTTCCCTTTTGTCTTTGAAGTGCTTTTAGAGAGATCTGAGCTTAAAAACTAGCGGAAATCTCCTCCCTACAAAGGCTTTCAGTGTTTGATGTCCTCATCTGATCCCTTCAGAAATGACATCCCCACCTTGCAGAGGGGCAGCCAAGGGCACGGGGGCCTCACTTTGGGGAGCAAACTTCAGAGAAAGGAGAAGGGCATGAAGAAATGAGCTTATCATGGACATGCACAGGTCTTTGGGAAAGCAAATACCGGGTTTGATTTTACACAGATCCTGCCCTCGGCCTCACAGGTGGAAACATGCAGAGGGATTGGTGGTGGAGGGCAGAAATGCATGGGATGCAGTGAGAAGTGATGGAAATGCGACAGCCCAGATCCTGGCAGAGGGGTGGGGTGGGACACTGGGGGAGCTTAGAGCCAGCTGGAAAACAGAGAGGAGATATTTTTTACATTCAATATTATTTATAATATAATATAAATGTAATACTATAAATATAATAAAATACAATTTTTACATTCAATATTATTTATAATATAAACAGAATAGTATAAATAATAAACTACAATATTACTATAATAAAATATAATATTATAAATATAATAAAATATAATATTATTTTTTACATTCAATATTAAGTGAGGACTACTCTTTCCAGGGAGGAAAAGAGAACAGATAAAACCAAGAGCAGGGCAGCAGGAGGACACCCCAGGGGAAGGTGCAGGAGGGCAGCAGCCCCAGCACCTGGAGGAGTTTCTGTGGGCTGTGCAGAGATTTCCCTCAGGCCTGAGCTGTCACAGCCCCAGCTCCTGGAAGCACTGGGGGATTCATCCCCAGCCAGGCAAGATCCTGAGATTGCCTTGGAGCCATTTCTGTCAGGGAACATGCTCAGGCCTGGCCCACACCAGGCAATTATGCTAATGAGGGACGTGAGAAACTAATTTCAGACATAAATAATGTATTATTGACCATAAGATTTCCCTCAAGCTTCCATTTCATTCCTTCTTCATCACTTTGCTGCCGAGGCAAATTAGCCTTGTGGAAGGGATCGTTTGGGTCCCTTTGGGATCCTGGGCTCTGTGAGGAATGAGTCAGCGCCACCTTCCCAGCAACTCCAGGCATCATTGGAGGGAGATAAAGCTCTGGACAAATGGCTCTGTCCTCGGTGGGGAAGGGGATGAGCTCCCACAGTGCCTGCAGAGCTGCCAGCCCCAGCTCATGCCTTGCCCACAGCTCCTTCCCCAGGGAAGGGACCTGAGCCAGGCCCTGTCCCGTGGGAATGGGCCCACGGTGTGCCAGGGGAAATAACAGGATTGCCAGGGGAAATAACAGGATTGCCAGGGAATGTGTGGCCAGCACCTGGAAACTGGAAATCATTTGCTCTAGACCGTGTGAATGCTTCCTTTCATGCAGGAATCCCATCTTTAATTACCCACAAAGGTGTGTGCACACGCCCCACCGTGGTTTTGTCGATATAAAGATGCTTTTGGGGCTGTACTGCGGTGTTTTTTGGGATAGGAAATGAATGTTCCCTTCTCACTCAGCATTTGTGGATGCCCATCGATTCCCTGCTGGAAAGGAGAGGATCCCTGTGGTGCCCTCCCTGGGGCAAAGGGCAGAAGGCTCTGGAGGAACTCCCTCTGCCAGGGCAGCTCAGTGCCCCCTTGTAGGAGCGCTGCGGGATGGGGTGGTTGCATGAACGGAGAGCAGAGATCTCTGCAGCCAGGGCTGGAACCTGGGTTTATTGCACAGGGCCTGGGTGCAGGGCCCTGCTGGGATTTGGGGTTCATTGCAAAGGGTCTAATTACTTCAGACCATCAGGCAGACAGAAAGTGCTCAGGGCTGGGTTTGCCTTTCCAGCAGCCTGTGCAACTCCATCCCAAAAGTGCCTGATGGACCCATCAGGGCATGGCACCACCTTAGAGAGCCCAGGGCTAGAGGGGGCTCAGTCCTGGCTTAGACCACCTGAATTCCAGAGGCTCCTGAAGCAGAAGGAGCCTTTGTTATCCCCCTGGGGCCCAGGCTGTGTGCCCTGCTACCAGAGAGCAGCTCAGTTCATGGATCCCATCTCACCCTGCCTTCCTGAGTCCTGTCAGTCATTAAACCCTGGGATATCCTGAGCTATAGGGACCCCAAAGATCTCCCAGCCCAGCCCCTGGCCCTGCACACACCCCAAATCCCACCCTGGGCATCCCTGGCTGCCCAAACCCCCCTGGAGCTGCTCTGGCAGCCTCAGGGCTGTGCCCATTCCCTGGGGATCTGGGCAGTGCCAGCACCCTCTGGGGATGAGCCTGTCCTGATCCCCCTGGTTAAACCCACTATGATGCTGAATATTCCAGCAGGAGGACTGGAAGCACACGCTCTGTGTTGGATCAGTCCAGGTTTCCTTCCTGCCATGGTGGCTTTGAGCAGAACTCACCCTTTAGGGACCCTCCCAGAACCAGGGTTCAGGTTTGGGTGTCACATTCCTACTCCTGAAGAACATTTCAGCTTTTATTGACTGCCTGAAACTTCTGCTCATGTTCTGGAAAGACTTTTGCCAGTCTTTTGGAATGGTTTGCTAATTTCTCCCTACCTAACTCATCACTAATGGTGTGACCAGGTTAAACTGCACCAGGATAATTCCCAAAGGTGATGATAATGCACCCCAGATCCTGCAGGTCTGGCTGGGAATCAGCCTGTTGGCCCCCCAGGCTCTGAAGCTCACGAGCTGGGATCTGTGCATTTGAAATCAAAGCTTTGCAGTGCTAGAAATGTCATTCCAATCTCCTCTTTTTTGATATTTTCTTTAGGAAAGAATTCCATTCAAACAGAAATGTTCCAGAGAACAAGAATGAAATGTCATCTTTTATATCTTTTAAAGCCCTATATTGTGAGCTTGTAATACAGCCAGTACAACCCTTCAGAGGCAGAGAGTTGCTGCACATCAGAGTTTTGCCCTGGAACATTGGATATTGTCTTCCCCAAATGTCACCCTTTGTGCACTCGGGCCGGGCCGAGCAGGAAAACGTGGAAGGGCTGAATTAATATTTCATTTGATGTTCCTGGTAATTACAACCAGGATTAATTCCTCCAGCCTGAGAGCAGGTTCTGGGCATTCTGGGCACTGTAAATTATTGATTTGTGAGTGGCAGAAGGAGCGTGGCTGAACCAGAATCCAGACTGGTGTGGGCTGAGAGGGACCTCAAATCCCAGCCTGTGCCATGGCAGGGACGCCTCCCACTGTCCCAGGTGCTCCAGCCCCAGTGTCCAGCCTGGCCTTGGGCACTGCCAGGGATGCAGGGGCAGCCACAGCAAATCTGGGCACCTGTGCCAGGGCTTCAGCACAGAACCCCAGAATCACAGTGTAGGAGCATTGTGGGGTAGGACGGTGGGGATGGAGAGCAGAGATCTCTGCAGCCTGGTCTGGAACTTGGGGTTCATTGCACAGGGCCTGGGTGCAGGGCCCTGCTGGGATTTGGGGTTCATTGCACAGGGCCTGGGTGCAGGGCCCTGCTGGGATTTGGGGTTCATTGCACAGGGCCCTGCTGGGATTTGGGGTTCATTGCACAGGGCCTGGGAGCAGGGCCCTGCTGGGATTTGGGGTTTATTGCAAAGGGCCTGGGTGCAGGGCCCTGCTGGGATTTGGGGTTTATTGCACAGGGCCTGGGTGCAGGGCCCTGCTGGGAGCTGCCAGGCACAGCTGGAGCAGGGCTGGGAGGAGAGAGGGGGAGAGAGGATGAGAGAGTAAGAGGGTAGAAGTGTAAGAGAGCAAAGTTCCCATTCCAATACAATAAATCATCTCCTGTGTTGAATATTCTGATTCTCACTCACCAATCTAGTACAAGATACAAATCCTATAGCATTTCCATACAGCCTAGAAGAATCATTACCTTACCACACTGTGTTACATTTTAAACCCTAAAAACTCCTCTTTGGGCCCCTTCTGTAGGGTCTGCTCTGACCCTTGGGCCTGTCTGCAAGCAGAGGGTGTTGTTCCATCAAAAAGGGATCACCTTCAGCTGGCCACGCCATTGTTTTCCCATTGTTCAGTAACTGAGGGATCCCAAAGCTTGCTTTCATTTCAATCTCGCTTATAGTTTCCATATTCTCACAATCTTTTGCCAGACAATCACATTGATAAGGCTTTCCTGTTCCATCTTCCCCAGCACCCTGGCACACCCTGGCACACCCTGGCACACCTGCAGCAGCCCCAGCTCTGCACACCTTCAGCACAGCAGCATCTGCAGAGCAAGCAGAAAAGGCTCAATTTGCCCCAAATCCTCCTGCTGCAGTCACAGCTCAGGGCTGCAGCTCTTTGGGGAGCACCGTGGGCACAGGAAAAGCTGCAATATGAAACACAGCCATTACAAGGGAAATTTCAATTTTGCCAGGGCTGGAAAGCAGCATTAAGCTGTAATTAAAAAGTTATTGCAAACCTCCACAAGGCTCCAATTCCATTTAATGGCTGCAGCTCTCTGTCCATCATCAGGATGAGCCACTTCAGGGGGACACAAACCTGGATTTTGCCTGTTTAATGTTGGGTATAATTAACATTTGCTCATTTCCATCCCACAAGTGGAAATTATACAAAACTGGAATATTTACATTTTATGCACTGAAGTTCTGCTTCAAATCAGGAGATGACCCAACTTGTGCAGGCCTGCAAATTAATTTTAAGAAAAGTAATTATGCTGTTGAAGCCAAAAATGAAACCCACACTTGCTGAGTACAAACCCAAATACACAGAACTTAGTGGGAGCATTATTTATATATTTATTTATTTATTCCTAACAGCATTGCAGCGATGTTAGAAAAAACTGTCAGAACCTTTTACATGGCAGATCTGTGAAAAGCTTTACAAAATTAAGTTATATCTGTATATAATATAAAATCAATGGAACTGTTTAGAAAATCAGAGGTACCACTGTGAGGACAAAAAACTAATCAGAAATAAAACCTTTTGTTTAACTTGAATTAGAGAATACAACTGGTGGGCAGGTGTTTGCATTTGTGTCTTTATGCACCCTTTTCCTGCCGTGGCTTTGCAAGGCACAGAACTGGAGTGGGTTTGGGAATGATGGGAAGGGCAGAGTTTGGGATGTTTGTGGAAGCAGGAGGTTTGCCAGGAGCAGGGTTTCACATTCCACATCTTCATTGTTCAGTCTCAGAGCCAGCTCCTCCTGCTGGAATTTACAAACTCAGATAAAAGTACCCAAAGGCCACCGTGCTCGAGTGAAAGATGCTCACGTGCACAGGCAGGGCTGTGCAGCTGCAGTTTCTCCTGCCCTGGTTTGGTTTTGGTTTTGTTTTTCAGTGGTGCTGCAGAAGGGTTTGCATTCAGCCCTCCTCACCTGGGCAGAGCACAGTGTCAGGAACCCAGCACCGACACTCACTATTATTTTATTCCTGTGTAAATTCTGAATCACAAAACAAACACTTTGGAATTCAACATCAATCTTTAAATGTGGCAGAGGAACCCAAGCTGTAATTTTTTTCCCCCAGGTGAAAACCCATCAGCACAATAACAGAGTGCAGGGTTTGGGCTCTGCTGGGGATGCTGGGATCTCTCACTGCCACCAGGAAAGATTGAAAACTGCAAAATTCTCTTTTCTTTTCTTTTCTTTTCTTTTCTTTTCTTTTCTTTTCTTTTCTTTTCTTTTCTTTTCTTTTCTTTTCTTTTCTTTTCTTTTCTTTTCTTTTCTTTTCTTTTCTTTTCTTTTCCTTTTCCTTTTCCTTTTCCTTTCCTTTCCTTTTCCTTTTCTTCCCTTCTGCCACAGAACAAAAAGCAGGAGAGGGGAAACACCCCAGCTGGGCCAGGGGAGCTCAGCTTGGGTGCTGGGTGCAGGGACACAAATCCCTGGATGTGGCACTGGGGACATGGGGCACTGGTGGCCTTGGCAGTGCCAGGGGCTCCATGGGCTCAGTGGGGTTTGCCAGCCTGGGCCATTTTGGGATTCAGGCACTCAGCTGAAGTCTTTAACAGCCAGGAAAGGTCTCATTTCCCCAGGTGCTGGAGTTTTCCAAGCTGGTATTTCCATGGTTCTTTGTGAGTGCTCACCGTTCACGTATAACCCCTCTGGTGCTCAGTGAGGGTGTCCTTTCCCTTTGTGGTGACACCTCGCTGTCTCAGGGAGATCCAGGTGTCCCATCCCTGCCCATCCCTGCCCATCCCAGCTCTGGAAATGGCATTTCCCACATAACCAGGGGAGCAGAGAGGTGCTGCTGCTGCTGCTGTGGGTTTGTCAATAGTCTCCCATCCACGGCTTTGTGTTTAATAGGCTTTGATGGACTTTTCTTCCATTAATTTGTCTAATTGCCTTTCAAATCCATTTATGCGTCTGGCTCCCACGGCATCCTGTGGTAATGAGTTCCACACTTTAATTATGCACTATGTGAAAAATTACTTTCTTTTCTTTGTTTTGCACCCACTCCCTAATTATTTTCTGACAAGCCTTTGTTCCTGCGTTTTTAGAAACAACAAATAATCGTTGGCCACTTCACACTTGTGCTGCCACCCTGGTTCTCTCTGCTGCTCCTCCTGCCTCTCCTGCCTGAGCTGAGCTGGCTTCAGTGTTCTTTGGTCAGAACCTCTTCTCCCTGGGCTGGGAGATGTGGCAGAGGAGCCCACAGCAGCTGGGGCTGCCCCTGGATCCCTGGCAGTGCCCGAGGCCAGGCTGGACACTGGGACAGGGGGAGGTGTCCCTGCCATGGCAGGGGGGCACTGGGTGGGATTTATGCTCCCCCCCAGACCAAGCCTGTGTGGGATCCTGGGATCTCATCACATTCTCCATACCTTCTTTAGGTCTCCTGACCCTTTATTGAGGCAGGATGCCAGAGATGCAGGCTCCCTGTCCATCAGGGAGTGTCCCTGTCCATCAGGGAGTGTCCCTGTCCATGCAAGATACCTTTCAATTTTGATGATTCTCTGGTTTTATGATCTATGACATCTCCCCGTGTTCCCCTAGCTCTGAAAGGAGCCACACAGATCTTTGAGGTTTGTACTCTGCATCAGAGGGCAGTGGGGTGGAGCTGCCCTGGCTGTCCCTGTGAGCACCACTGGGGCTGCAGCCTTGAGCCCCTGGAGCTGGAAGGGTGTGCCCAGCTCCCTGATCCCATTTCCATTCCCATTTTGGTGGGCTGGAGCTGTCTCAGCTGCCCAGCACAGCCAGAGGTGACAGCCTGGAGGGCAAGGGGTTAACTGGTGACAGCCTGGAGGGCAAAGGGTTAACTGGGCTGGCCCCTGTTCCCGGGCAGGCAGCTCTAAATGCCACATTTATGAAAGCTGGCTGTAAATAATGCAGATATCTCATGAGGTGCTCCAGGCAGGCAGCAGGACGTGGGCTCACTTGGGGACATTACAGGCTGAGCTGGAGGGTGATGGTGTTGTGGTCCCATAATAAAGTTCCCTGTTGGGGCAGGGCAGGGCAGCCTGGGGATCTCAGGCACGCTGGGCTTTGCCATGGGGTAACCCTGGGCAGCCCCTCTGTCCCCAGCAGCCCCAGGAGCCCAGCCCTGGGAGGCTCCTGGGGCACTGCCCCGCTGCCAGCCCTGCCCTGTGTGGCCTCCCCGGCTCTGTTCCTGCCTCTCAGAGCTCTTCTGCACCAGGCTGAGCTCATTCCGCAGCCTTTGGAGAGAGGAGTGTCACAGACAGCTTTCATGGAAAATCTTTTCTTTGGGATTGTTCCTCCTGAGAAGCTGGGAGGCCTCAGGAACAAAATGCAAACAATGGTTATCTGCTGCTGTGGGATGCAACAGGTGCATCTGGGATTGGGCTCATGGGGTTGTTTCTAATTAATGGCCAATCACAGTCAGCTGGCTTGGACAGAGAGCTGAGCCACAAACCTTTGTTATCATTCTTTGCTATTCTATTCTTAGCCAGCCTTCTGATGAAATCCTTTCTTCTATTCTTTTAGTATAGTTTTAATGTAATATATATCATAAAATAATAAATCAGCCTTCTGAACCATGGAGTCAGATCCTCATCTCTGCCCTCATCCTCAGACTCCTGTGAGCACAGTCACATAGGAGGAGGTAGGATGAGCAAAGTGCTTCCCATCCTTTCCCCCACCCTTTGTTCCCAGCCCCTCTCCTCACAGCTGACAGATGCCCTGGTCATTTCCAGCTCTGTGCCTTGAAACCCACAGCTTCAGAAGGGCTCTGGGATTGTTAGGGCTCAATTAGTAACAAATAATTAGTGAAGCAAACCCAGCTCCAGATCCTAATCAATACCACGACCTCGCTGCCCCGTCCCTGCAGAGGGATGGGGTTCCCTCCTGCTCTGCTCCTAATCTGGGCTTTAATCCTGGGCCAGGGTTTGATCCTAATGAGATCAGAGCCTGGCAGGGCTGCAGTGTGTAACACCCAGGCAAGTCCTGTAACCATGGTTTCCTTCACGTGCTGCCTTCAGCGCCGAGGGATGTGTGTGCAGGAGGCTGGGATGGGGCTCTGTCCGTGCTTCCATCTGCACACCCTGCAGGGGACAGAGCCACAGCCCCAGAGCCACAGCCCTGGGATGTGCGTGCAGGAGGCTGGGATGGGGCTCTGTCCGTGCTTCCTTCTGCACACCCTGCAGGGGACAGAGCCACAGAGCCACAGCCCCAGAGCGAGCAGGAGCCCCGGGATGTGTGTGCAGGAGGCTGGGATGGGGGTCTGTCCGTGCTTCCATCTGCGCACCCTGCAGGGGACAGAGCCACAGAGCCCCAGCCCCGGGATGTGCGTGCAGGAGGCTGGGATGGGGCTCTGTCCGTGCTTCCTTCTGCACACCCTGCAGGGGACAGAGCCACAGAGCCCCTGCCCTGGGCCAGCAGGAGCCCTGGAGGGGCAGCCTGAGCTGTGTCTGCCCATCCAGACACACCTGGGAGCCTTGGCCGTGCACCTGCAGAGTGTGTGCTCGCCGGGCTGGGGGCACCTCTCACACAGCTCTGGGGGGCTCAGGGTGCCCTCCTCATACAGCCCTGGGGGGCTCTGGGGGCTCAGGGTCCCCTCCTACACAGCTCTCAGTGAGTTGGGAGCCCTGGGCCCCTGAGCTGGCCCTGGCACGGGTGCCCAGATTTGCTGTGGCTGCCCCTGGATCCCTGGCAGTGCCCCAGGCCAGGCTGGACACTGGGGCTGGAGCACCTGGGACAGTGGGAGGGGTCCGTGCCATGGCAGGGTGGCTCTGGGTGGGATTTGGGGTCCCTCACACCCAGCCCACTCGCTGCTGGGGTGTTGGGGATGTGCTGTGGGGGTTCCCAGAGCTGCCTGGGGCTCCCTGGATGCCAGGGGCCGGAAGGGGCAGTGGGGCAGGGCAGGGCAGGGCAGGCAGGGAGCCCTGGCATGGGGAGTGCTGGGTGTGGGTGTTCCCCCTGGGGCAGCCCCTCGAGGGGCTGAGGGACACAGGGGACACCTTGGGGGCCAGTTTGGGGCTGGGGGTCTGTGCAGGGCCCCACCACCCCTGAGGGTGCCTCCATGATTCTTCCTAATCCAATCAACTTATTTGCATAACTACCCGATTTCCAGTGTTCTATTTGCATTAGAATACGGGAATAAATATGCATAAATAAAAGTTATGTTCAAAGAAAATGAAGGCAGCAACGATTCCCTCCCAGCGTTCCAAAGCAATTAAAAAGTTAGACACATGTATGGCTGCTTTTCCATACAAGAACTGTCTGAAAGACCTTCAAAATCTATTTAAATTCTGGCTTGTGTATTATATTAGTTCATTATAAAGCCTTTTAGTTAATTCACTTTATCCTTAAAGGCTTAAAATTCTAATTAAATTTTATATCATACCCCACATTCATTAATATATTCCTTTAAAAGCGTTTATAATTCATTGTCTTTATCACTCTTACAATTAAAATCGTTACTCTAGTTTGGATCTCAGGAACAGGCAGCAGCTGCCTCTGCAAGCTGTGCTGAAAAGGCACAGAGGAACTCATCTGAACTTTTGTGTTTGCTCCCTGTGTGCCAGTGCTGCCTGCAGGGGTGGCAGTGACCCACCAGGGGCCTGTCCCTTCCTGCAGGGACATGTTGCAGGCATCTTTAATGGAAAACCCTTTCCTTGGGATTGTTCCTCCTGAGAAGCTGGAGGCCTCAGGAACAAAATGCAAACAATGGTTATCTGCTGCTGTGGGATGCAACAGGTGCACCTGGGATTGGGCTCATGGGGTTGTTTCTAATTAATGGCCAATCACAGTCAGCTGGCTCGGACTCTCTGTCTGAGACACAAACCTTTGTTATCATTCTTTCTGATTCTACTCTTAGCTTAGCCAGCCTTCTGATGAAATCCTTTCTTCTGTTCTTTTAGTATAGTTTTAATGTAATATATACCATAAAATAATCAATCAGCCTTCTGAACCATGGGGTCAGACCCTCGTCTCTGCCCTCATCCTGGCACCCCTGTGAGCACTGTCACAGGGACACCCCTGCCCTGCCAGTGCTGCCATTCCCAAAGCCATGGGGCACTGGCAGCAGGCAGCTGATGGATTCTCCAGGCAAACAGGTGATTGAGAGGATTATGCTGCAAACCTGCTCTTTGCCTGACCATTCTGGAGTGGCTCTGCCCTGTCTGGGGTGGCTCCGCAGCTGCTCAGGCCCTGGCCAGGACTCCATTTGCATTATTAATGTGTTTTTAACAAATGATCTATAAGGAGCAAGCTGTGACTATCGAGCACAATTACCACTCAAATGAGAGTTTTAATATTGCAGCATCTGCTGCTCTTGCCAGTGGCCAGCTCACAGGCTCCCAGCAAGGCAGATCTGTGCAGCCACCAGGGTTCCTGAGCTGGGAGTCCTGGGGCAAAGCAAGGGAGGGTGTGCAAGTCTTTTGTTGGGTACAGAAAAAACCCCCGAGAATTCCTGGATGAATTTTAATGTAGAAGGTTCTGGGCTAGATGAAAATATTCTGGGTTTAATTGTGAAATTCAGAAGCAGAGCCAAGGCTGGGACATTTGTGTCCCTGTCCTGAAGGGATGAGGGGGAACAGGGATTTCCCATCCACACCCTCCAGTTCTACCAGGAGCCTCTCCCAGCTGGGTTCCTCATCCTCGTCCTCGTCCTCGTCCTCGTCCTCATCCTCATCCTTATCCTCATCCTCATCCTCATCCTCCCAGATCCCACAGACCTGGGCTCCTCACTCTCCTTTCTCTGAGCCACCAGACCTTCAAAGCTGTTTTTCTCCACAGATCTATCGAGGCAACACTTTCAGTGCTGTGCTCCAGAATCTGGTTTCCCCAAATCCCAGAACCCCTGGGTGGGTTGGGTTGGAATATACCTCAAATCCCACCCAGTGCCACCCCTGCCATGGCAGTGCCACCTCCCACTGTCCCAGGTGCTCCCAGCCCCAATGTCCAGGGACACTGCCAGGGATCCAGGGGCAGCCACAGCTGCTCTGGGCACCCTGTTTGTAATTATATCAATAATCACAACTGCAATTCCTAGACTGGAGCTGAAGGACCACCCTGAGCCCACCTGGAATCTCCTCCCAGGCTGCTGTCAGGTAAGGATGCAGGTGCTGGCCCCCACCTTCCCTCTCAGCCTGCAGTGAGTCACTGCAGAGCCCAGGGCTGTGTTTTTACCCTTCATTTTCTCCCAGATTTTGTTTGGGTTTGTTGTAGGTTTTAGCTGTCATCAACCCCTCAGTTGTATAACCCTTTTCCCAGGCTTTTTTGTTATTTTCTCCTTTGCTGCATTAGGATGCAATTATGTACTTCAGCTAATTGCCAGTTACTTAGTGTCAAAATGCATAATGTGTCTGAAATGTCCTCGCCTTCTCTGTCAGCATCCTGTGCAGAGCAGGAACAAATACAAGCTATTACTCTTGTCAAGAATTTACCTGAAAATGCTTTTTTTTTCCTGCTCCATCACATTTTTGGGTGCAGCGTTGTGATTGCAGGCATTTAAAATGTATCAACTTTCTATTTACAAATGATTAGTTCTTGAGGCGGTTTTCGTGCAGGACTTATTTACTCAGAATTATAAATTCACATTTGGTTTGGCACGGGCTTGGGGCTGATAAATCTGGAAACGTTTTTACAGACTAATGTAACTGGACAGCAGCAAGTGCCAGAAAGCATTAGGAAAATGGAAATCTGCTTCACAGCTGAATTTACCCTCTTAGAGACACCGAATGCATTTGAATATTTTATCTCAGATATGTGTGAGGTGGTTGGGAAAAGGTTTAAATTTTAAAAATGGCATAATTAATGGCAGAGCTAATAATGGCACACCTGGCTGAGGTGTGTTTGCTGCTATAAAAGGAGCTTTTTCTGTTCACATTGGCAGACTGCCGGGTTTCTCCTTCGGAGCTCTTAAGTCACATCATTTTTGGCACATGAGAATTATTTTTAAAAGAAAATTAGAAAGATCCAGAGTCAGTCTGCAGGCAAGGGAATACTGGAGGAGGGGGCTTGGGGCAATGTGAGCCTCAGAGAGGCAGTGGGGCTCCACCAGGCAGGTTTTGGTGTCTTTTCTGGAGAGGAAACTCTCCCCCAGTGAAAATAATCTGTTTACTTCTGTGGCTTCATGAAAAGTTACTGGAAATCTGCAGAATCTGGCATTGCACAGCGTTTTGCATCTGAGCTGCCAGGTCATGAAAAGTTTAACAAGCAGCTTACCTAAAACCATGAACCGAACGAAAAGCACAGGGGGAGAGATTGTGCCCCAACCCTCCCTCACTCAGCTGGGCAGCATTCGCTGAGCTGGGTGGTGTCTGTGTGAGGAAACAATGACAAATGTGGGTTTGCCTACAGCTCTGTGCTGGAGCTGCCGTGGAAAGGGATTATTTATTGAAATGCTGAGAGGAGCCGTCCCTCGCAGGAGGTTCTGGGGCTCCGTGGCCAGGGGAGTGAGGGCAGCCAGGCAGTAAATCACACACCACGCTGGGCTCTTCCTGCTCTAGGACTGGCAATCCCACAGAATCACAAACTGCCACCAACTGAGCCCAGGACAGGCTCTGTGTCAGGGCCAGGCGAGGAGGGGTTAGTGAAAATTGTAGGAAAATTAATGCACAAACACCAGAGGTTTATGTCCAAAAAGGAGGCAGAGGAGTCCTTTTGCTTTATTCCAATAAAGGGAGAGGCCGTGGGGCATTCCCCTGGGGTCTCTCAGATTTTTGGAGCACACAGCCTCCTTTTTATCCCAATTTCCCGCATTTCTCTTCTCTCTTTCCCCATTTCTGAGGTACTGAGAGTTTCAGACTCCCTGATACACCTGGTACCAAAGATTTCCCCCTAATGTATAACTCTCCCTTTTCATTTTTAATTCTTATGGAATTTAGGAGATTTTCCCCATTTCTGAGGTACTTGAGAGGTTCAGACTTCCCAGAACACCTGATCCCAAAGATTCCCCTCTAGTGTATAACTCTCCCTTTTAACTTTTAATTCTTATGGATCAAAAATCAGCCCAAAAGAGGAGCCCCCAGAGCCTGCACAAATGGGTAACTCACTGCAGATTGGGGTTTTCCCACTGGGCTTGAGCAGAGGGCTGGGAATCATAGGGACAACAGCTCATCCATCCCTTATCCATGTGGGAAAAGGTTAATTGCTGAGAAATGTGCTTTCCTCCCCATTCATATCCTGGGGTGTGCAGGGAGAGCCTGGCCTCTGAGCAAATCCTTGGTAATTACCAGCACCACAGTATCTGAATGTGAAATTCAGCCTTCATCATTTGCTAAATAACTCCACATTCCTCCACTTGAATCTGCCTTAGGGAAGCTTGAACTAATACAGCTTTTTTCCTTAATTTTCCTGAAACATCCTTTTCTTTAAGGGATATGAGCTTCCTGCTCATCCAGGTTACCTCGTGAAAATGAGATGAAAGCACTCCAGCCACTCTTCCCAGGCTGCATTATGCAAATACGATTTGTACAGAGCCATTCCCTTGGGAACCAAGACCCAAAAACCTCTAAAGTGACAGAAACTTCCTCAGCACTTGGCTTTTCCAGCCCTGCCATCACCGGGTGGCTGGATCCTGTCAGGCTGGATCCTTGGATGGGGAATTCTGGGGGGCTGTGGCAGGAGGCTGCAAGGAGAAGGGTTTGGTGGCTAAAACCAGGATTTTTAGGTCAGGCTGCCACAGGGAGAAATGGTTTGGTGGCTAAACCCAGGATTTTTAGGTCATTAGCTGGCAAGGAGAAGGGTTTGGTGCCTGAAACCAGGATTTTAAGGTCATTATCTGACGTTCCAGAGGGGAATGGTGCCAGCAGGGCCTGCAGAGCTGCAGGAGCCCCCAGGTCCATCAGGGGGGGATGAGCAGCACAGGGATTTGGGTAAAGGGATGTGGGGAGGACCAGTGCAAAGCTTGACAAGAATTAAGATAAGTGTTCTTGGTGTGGTACTCCTGAATTTGAATCTTAATTATGAATTCTGAGAGTCCTTTAAATGAAAGAAAACCATAGGCAATGGTTAAACACCATAAAACACTGCAGAGGTTGGAAAATGGCTTCTCTGATTTCTCCTCTCTGTTTTTCCTCTTTCTCTGTGTTTTCTCCCCTCTGTCTGGTCCTATCCTGTGACATTGGTGGGGTTTTTGCAGAGGAAAGTTTGGGATGTGCTGGTGCTCTCTGGGAACTGAGGAAATTGCAGTTGTAATCGTTTGTCAAGGGCAGCCAGAATCTCAGCAATGTGCTACTCTGTGTTTCGTAGGCTGCAATGGAAATAAATAAATGGGGCTGAGAGCTCAAATGAGTGCCTGCACAGTGGGCAGCAGCACTTCAAATGCTTGGGAGCACAAGGAGGCTGGAACGTGTTCCAGCAGCATATTGAACAATGGGAACCTCATCTGGAGCCTCGCAGCCAATTCCGTTTGCCTCCCCTCAGCTCTAATTAAGATTGACAAGGTTATCCAGAGCAGGAGAACAAATATTACAGAAATTGGAGATGTGTTGACACACGACTAAAGAACTACGTGAAATTAAATTTCCAGACAGGAAATATGAGCACAATTAAGACAAGGCTACTTGAGGAAATGCAGGGAATATTCGTGCAGGATTTCTCGGGCTTTGAGCTCTTGGGCTGTTTTTTGTGCCATTCTCACAGAATTCTGGAATGGTTTGGGTTGGAATGGACCTCAAAGCCATCCATTCCCACTCCTGCCATTCCAGGGCCACCTCCCACTGCCCCAGTGTCCAGCCTGGCCTTGGGCACTGCCAGGGATGCAGGGGCAGCCACAGCTGCTCTGGGCACCTGTGCCAGGGCTGCCCACCCTGCCAGGAACAATTCCCAATTCCCAATGTCCCATCCAGCCCTGCCAGGGAACAATTCCCAATTCCCAATGTCCCATTCCGCCTTCACCAGGAACAATTCCCAATTCCCAGTATCCCATCAGCCCTGCCCCTGGCAGTGGGATCCATCCCCCCTTGTCCCCTGTGAACAGATTCTTTCCATCTGTCCTGAAGCTCCTTCAGGTCCTGGAAAGCCACAGTTGGGCCTCCCCAAAGCTTCTCTTCTCCAGTTGTTGAAGGAAGGTCTTTGACACTTATTCTTGCATAAAAGTAAAATACCAGGACTGGCACAGGGTGCCCAGAGCAGCTGTGGCTGCCCCTGGATCCCTGGCAGTGCCCAAGGCCAGGCTGGACACTGGGACACCCTGGGACAGTGGGAGGTGTCCCTGCCATGAGAATGGAATGAGCTTTAAGGTCCTTTTCAACCCAAACTATTCCATGATTTAACCTAAAATAAAAGTTTGCAGCTGTTTGGTGTAAAGGTGATTTTTCATGTGTGTTTTGTTTGACATAAATATGAATTTGTCGTGTGTTTTCCAGTGTAGTTTCAGGGCATGGTTCCCAGCTGTTAACACACCCAGCATCCTTCCACACCTCACACAGAGATTATCAATAATCAGTGATCGATACAGTTTATAAAAGTCTGTTCTGAAGGGAAATTGCTGCATTTCAAAGGATGGGATTCTATCTTCCCCTCTCTTCTCCAAGTAAAATGAACAGCCATATTATGAACAAAACTTACTTTGAACATGAATAAGGAGACGGGGCATGCTTTCTTCAAAGGGAAAGCATACAGAGAAAGGAGAATTCCCACTGGTTGCTGCCATTAAAAAGCTGTTTATAGGTGAAGTGCTCAAGGAAAGGGCTCCAGAGCAGCCCCCTGGTTCAGGGGCTGTGCAAATGTTGTCAGTGCCCGAGGCAGTGCAGGACGGGGAATGGCCTGAGAAGGGACTCCGGGCACCAAGGGCTTTCCCAGGAGTGACAAAAACTGGGAGATGCGGACAGAGGCACTTTGGGCAGGCAGCGAGGGGGTTTGGTGACCACTGATTGTTCGGGAGCTCAGTGTGTGAGTACTCAGCGTTCAGGGGCTCAATGTTTGTGCGCTCAATGTTTGTTTAAGTGCTCAATGTTTGTTTAAGTGCTCAATGTTTGTTTAAGTGCTCAATGTTTGTGCGCTCAATGTTTGTGTGCTCAATGTTTGTGTGCTCAATGTTTGTGTGCTCAATGTTTGTGCGCTCAATGTTTGTGCGCTCAATGTTTGTGCGCTCAATGATTGTGTGCTCAATGTTTGTATGCTCAATATTTGTGTGCTCAATGTTTGTTTAAGTGCTCAATGTTTGTGCGCTCAATATTTGTGTGCTCAATGTTTGTGTGCTCAATGTTTGTGCGCTCAATGTTTGTGTGCTCAATGTTTGTGTGCTCAATGTTTGTATGCTCAATATTTGTGTGCTCAATGTTTGTTTAAGTGCTCAATGTTTGTGTGCTCAATATTTGTTTCAGTGCTCAGTGATTGTTTAGGTGCTCAAGGATTATTTAAGTGCTCAATGTTTAGGTGCTCAATGTTTAGGTGCTCAATGTTTAGGTTCTCAGTGTTTAAGTGCTCAGTGTTTCAGTGCTCAATGTTTGTTTAGATGTTCTATGTTTAAGTGCTCAGTGTTTGGGTGCTCTGTGTTTGTTTAAGTGCTCAATGACCATTTAGGTGCTCAATGTTTAGGTGCTGAGTGTTTGTTTAGGTGCTCATTGATTGTTTAAGTGCTCATTGTTTGTTTAGGGGCTCATTGATGATTTAAGTGCTCAATGACTGTTTAAGGGGTCAATGATCGTTTAAGTGATTAATGTTTAAGTGCTCCATATGAAAGTGCCCGGTGTTTGTGTAGCTGCTCAATGTTTGGGTGCTCACTGTTTGGGTGTTCAACATTGTTTAAGTGCTCAGTGTTTGTTTAAGTGCTCAATGATTTTTAGGTGCTCAGAGTTTAAGTGCTCAGTGTTAGTTTGGGTCAATGATTGTTCAGGTGCTCAATAATTATTTAAGCACTCAGTGTTCAGTGTTCAATGTTTATTTGGGTGCTCAGTGTTTGTTTAGGTGCTCAGTGTTGGGTGTTCAATGATTGTTCAAGTGCTCCGTGTTTGCTTAGGTGCTCAAGGATTTTTTAAGTGCCCAATGTTTGTTTAGGTGCTCAGTGTTGGTTTGGGTGTTCAGTGGTTAAGTGCCCAATGTTAGTTTGGGTGTTCAATGATTGTTTCAGTGCTCAATGTTCAAGTGCTTAATGTTTGTTTGGGTGTTTAAGAATTGTTTAAGAGGCCAGTGTTTGTTTGTGTGGTCAGTCAGGACTGTTCCTTTAGAAAGGCAACTGGTGAAGGTTTATTTGGGTAGTCCCAAAGGTGGGAATGTTTGTTTGTGTTGTGCAATCGGTTTGTTTGGGTTGTCCAGGAATGTTTGTTTGTGTTTGTTTGGGTAGTCCAGGAATGTCTGCTCGGGTTGTGCAAACAATCCCAAACACCTGTTTGTTTGTTTGTTTGTTTGTTTGTTTGTTTGGGTTGTGGGTGCAATGTTGCCTGGGAAGGTCCCAAACCCCTGTGCTGGCATTGCCACTTGTCTCAGGCAGCACTGGGGGTGTTTAATATCGGTCAGAGGGAACTCAAACTCCCCATTTGGGTCCCTTCTCCTCAAAAGGCTGGGCCGGGTGCCTCTCGAGGGGTCTGAGGGGCTCAGGGCACAGAGGCACCCGCAGCTGAGCCCTGGCCCTGCCTGCTGGGCAGGGAGAGCTCGGTGAGCTGCTCCCCTCCCCAGGACCCTTCTCCATCCATCCCTGGGACCCTTCTCCATCCATCCCCAGGACCCCTCCCCATCCATCCCCAGGACCCCTCCCCATCCATCCCTGAGACCCTTCTCCATCCATCCTCAGGACCCCTCCCCATCCATCCCCGGGACCCCTCCCCATCCATCCCTGGACCCCTCCCCATCCATCCCTGGGACCCCTCCCCATCCCCAGGACCCCTCCCCATCCATCCCCGGGACCCCTCCCCATCCATCCCCGGGACCCCTCCCCATCCATCCCTGGGACCCTTTCCCATCCATCCCCAGGACCCTTTCCCATCCATCCCCAGGACCCCTCCCCATCCATCCCCGGGCCCCCTCCCCATCCATCCCCAGGACCCCTCCCCATCCATCCCTGGGACCCTTCCCCATCCATCCCCAGGACCCCTCCCCATCCCCAGGACCCCTCCCCATCCATCCCTGGGACCCTTTCCCATCCATCCCCAGGAGCCTTTCCCATCCATCCCCAGGACCCCTCCCCATCCATCCCAGGACCCCTCCCCATCCATCCCCATGACCCTTCCCCATCCATCCCTGGGCCCCCTCCCCATCCATCCCTGGGACCCCTCCCCATCCATCCCTGGGCCCCCTCCCCACCCAGCCCAGGACCCCTCCCCATCCATCCCCAGGACCCCTCTCCATCCATCCCTGGGACCCCTCCCCATCCATCCCTGGGACCCCTCCCCATCCATCCCCAAGACCCCTCTCCATCCATCCCCGGGCCCCCTCCCCACCCAGCCCAGGACCCCTCCCCAGTGCTGCCCTGCTGGGCTGGTCCAGGGGGGCTCCTTCCCTCCTTCCCACCAGGATGTGCCCCCCAGGAGCTGCTCAATAGTGTTGTTATTAATGCACTCGTCTGGAGCAGGCAGCTGGGAGGTTCATCCAGAAATCTGACTGTTGCTGGCAAACACAGCCCCAGCCATCTGTGCCAAGGCCCTGTATTTACATCATCCATCCACAACCAGTTCCTGCTCTTGTAAATCAAGAGATCATTGTGATTCTCCTGAAAGATTCATTGTGGTGAGAGACTGCAGCACAATTAAATTTGCCTTCTTTTATTATTTATCACTAATATTCCAACCAGTGGCATATCAACAAAGTAAATGTTCCCGGAGATAAGCCCAGATGAAATCATGGATCAGCCCTGGTGGAAGGGAAACAAATGGAGTCATTCAGTCATCGGTTTGGGCAGGAATTCTATTTCCTGGGAGCCTTTGGTGTTTTGAAATTTTGTTTTCATTCCGCCGGGGGCTGGAGATCGCTTCTGAAATATTCTGGCAAAAATGGAATTGCAAAAGTGCCAGCAGCACCGTGTGACACAGATTGTTACCTAGTGACCTGCTGGGGGGACACTGGTGGGGAATGTGCTCTGCCTGCCAGAGAGCAGGGATGTGCCGTGGATCCCCTGCCTTGGAGCAGGGGCCAGCCTGGGCCTGGGGCAGGAGCTGCTCCTGCCCTGCCTGGGGCTGATCTCCACCAACCCCTCACACAGCTCCAACCCTCTCATTCCACCAACCCCTCACACAGCTCCAACCCTCTCATTCCGCTCCTGCCCTGCCTGGGGCTGACTTCCACCAACCTCTCACACAGCTCCAAACCTCTCATTCCGCTCCTGCCCTGCCTGGGGCTGACTTCCACCAACCCCTCACACAGCTCCAAACCTCTCATTCCGCTCCTGCCCTGCCTGGGGCTGATGTCCATGGGCTGGAGGGCAGCAGAGGGGTCCCAGCACATCCTCTGGGAGCAGTGACACAGCAGCACCCCTGAATGGAAGCGTTTGGGTGGGACTGGCACTCCTCTGGGCTGTTCTCAGCCAGCTTTGGAGGTTTCTGCACCAGGAGCTGCTTGGTCAGACGTGTGGTACCTTTGGGGCTGGTTATTTATTTATAAACCTGCTGTCTCTGCTATAAAAAGCCTTGCAATAGCCCAGTAATAAATGCATTCATCACCGCATCTGCCGTAATCACTGCAGCTCCTGAGCTGCTATTTGGCTCTCATTAGCTGCAACTCCCATTCACCTATAATTTTGGAGAACACACAATTATGTGTTATCACTCCTTCAAGTGATTACTACACTGGATGTTTTTAAGATAATGGCGTGGAACACGCCGTGATGAATTGCACCTCTCCAGGTAGCTTTGTTTCTGTCATTAACTCTATTATTTTATTTAAACCAGCCTGGAGGAGCTGTGGGGCAGGGCTGCCATCACCTGCTCGGGGAAGGGCCCCGGGTCAAGGCTGATCCGATAAAGGACACAACCCAGCACACAATTATCTCCCTGCTGCCTGTCCTCCCCACTCACACTGCAGATATTATTATGAGGAGACCGAAAACCCAACCTGTTTGCACACGGAAAGGTCCTTTTTCATTAAGCTTTGATAGTGATAAAAGCCTTTCCAGGGAGAACATGGGGAAGAACAGGAATGGTGAGAAATCCCTGGAGCTTGGGAGAGAAGAGGTGAGGGGAGCCCAGCTCTGCTGAGGAGCAGGAGCAGCCACAGCTCTACCTGGAGAAGGGGCTGCAGAATCCCTGAGGGAGCTGGGCAGGGGCTGCAGAATCCCTGAGGAGCTGGGCAGGGGCTGCAGAATCCCTGAGGAGCTGGGCAGGGGCTGCAGAATCCCTGAGGGAGCTGGGCAGGGGCTGCAGAATCCCTGAGGGAGCTGGGCAGGGGCTGCAGAATCCCTGAGGAGCTGGGCAGGGGCTGCAGGCACTTACTGGCTGCTCTAATCCAGCTGGATACTCCAGGGTGCCAAAAGCCCTCAGCAACATGCTAGGATATTGGAAATTTGGGAAGTAACAGGAAATGTTTTCTCATTCCCCAGACCTTTGCCTTGCTTTGGTCTCTGAGCTTATTCTTGCTTTTTTTTCTGTTTTTTTTTTTTTTCCCTTTAATTTTGTTTCAGTGTTGTGTGGTAAAAAAGAGTCAGAAAAACCTCTGACATTGGTGGTCTTATAAAATAAACACAATCAACTCCCAAAATTACCAAGACCCTTTCCCTGAGGAATAATGCAAAACCAGAAGGCAAAGCCAGGTCATGAATTTTTTCCTTACCTCTCTGCATTGGTAATGTCTTCTTTGTAATCTCTGGAAGTCAGTGTTTCTGTATCATAAATCCCCAGGAATTAATAAATATCAAAAGCAGCAGCCAGACCTTTTTAATATTGCAAATAATGTGATGAATTTGGGAGTTACTCTCTGAAGCTGGAACCAGGGCTCTCACACCAACAGTGGTGTGGGATATTATTTCTGAGCCTTCAAACAGAAAATAATGTGGGCTCCCATGAAGGAAGTGATTAATGACTAAAAATCCTGGGCTTTACACTGCAGTGTTTTGTCCATTTTAGTATGAAAAATACATCTGTGAAAGGGAGAGGGGGGAAATAATTTTGTATAATTAAAACCAAATGGATTTATTGCAGTTGTGGCAGCAGCGTTTTCTCCGTCCTTGCCATGGGGAAAAATCCATTTCCTGGTGGCAGGAGGGAAACACCCACTAAGGGCATGGCTGGGGTGCTGTGCCAGGAACCCCTGGGAATGTGGAGACCCCAGGAAAATGGGATTTCTCCCATTGGATGGGCTGGCAGGTGCCGAGGGTGGAAGCACAGGGATTAAAGGGCACGCGGCATCGGCTGTAGGGAAATTGCACTCCAAATCCTGCAGAGGAACAAACACTTTTGCTCCTAATTACTAATATTGGGCTGGTTCTCTGCTGGGAGAGGTTCAGATGGAGGGGTGAATCGCTGGTTATCTGCAGACAGATTTCATGCTGGGGCACCCCAAGGCAGATGGGATTATGATGAGCCGGCCCAGCAGCTGGAGATGCCCCGTGTCCTGTGTCCTGTGCTGGTGTCCCCTGTGTGGTGCCACCACAGCAACCTGACTCCCTGGCCAGTGAGCAGCCCCTGGGCAGGAGCAGGAGGGGTTCATGATGCTGTAATTACTC
The DNA here is from genome assembly GCF_028018845.1 of Melospiza georgiana. Classification (NCBI taxonomy): domain Eukaryota; kingdom Metazoa; phylum Chordata; class Aves; order Passeriformes; family Passerellidae; genus Melospiza; species Melospiza georgiana. The sequence continues at coordinate 31,363,165 of NC_080438.1, read as the reverse complement.
AGAAGCAGAATCACGGGTTTGGAGCCACAGCCAATGTGAGAAAGTGAATTCTGAACGCAAAAGCAAAAGGATCCATAACGTAAATAAATCTAAACTGAAAGGAGGCAGGGTTAGACTGGAGATTAGGGACAAATCCTTCCCTGTCAGGGTGGGCAGCCCTGGCACAGGTGCCCAGAGCAGCGCCTGGATCCCTGGCAGTGCCCAAGGCCAGGCTGGGCACTGGGACAGTGGCAGTGTCCCTGCCATGGCAGGGTGGGATTTATTTGAGGTCCATTCCAACCCAAACCATTGCAGAAATGGGAGATTTTTCTCCTCCCAAGCACTGCCCAACACCTTCCATCTGCAGCCCAGGCTCCTTGGACACAGGATGTCTTCCATTCCTACAGCAGGACCAGGCTGGGGAGCATTCCAAGCAATTCCAAGCAATTCCAGGCAGTTCCAGGCAATTCCAGGCAATTCCAAGAAATTCTAGGTAATTCCAGGCAGTTCCAGACCATTCCTGTCCTTCAGGGCAGCCAGGTGGGATCCCAGCCCATGGAGGCTCCTGGAGCAGAGCCCCTGTGCAGTTTTAATTAAGCAAGTGCAAGAGCTGTGTTTTTTACAAAGATTAATGGATCTCTGTTTTAATTACGGTGGAATAATAGACTAGAGAGCTGGGAAAGTGGGAGGCATTAAAAAAAAGAGGATTAAAAACTTGAGGGAAGCTGGGTGAGACTATATTTTTCCGTACTTACAAATTACAGAAGATCATCCCCATTAATAATGATTGGAAAAATAATAAAGTGCCCTCAGCCGTGTATGACAGTTAACATTAAAATCTATTTTTTATGCTTGTTGTGTGGGGAATTTCTGATTACAATCATCAGTTAAAAAAGAAACTGTGCTTCTTTCCAATCTCCCAAATTTAAATACAGAAGAATTCTCTGCTGAGTTCAGCTATGGTTTCATCAATACTTTTCCAAGCCATGGCAAGGTAAAAAGAGCAAAAGTCACTTTTATTTAATGCCTGTTATGCTTACTTTAGTTGTGCTGCAGCATTATCATTAATTGCTAAAAATAATTGTTTCTATGCATAGATTTTGAAAATTACATTGCAGGAAATGCTGCTGGGGTGTACAGGGAGTTTAATAGGAACAGAATTTAGGGAAAGAGAGGAAAAAGAAAAGAGAGGAAAGGGAAAGAGAGGAAGGGGAAAAGCAAGGGAAGGCCCCTGATATTTGCAGTTTTTACTGTTGGTCATCCTTTTAATGAATGATTTCCCGGAGATTGCTGTAGGAAGGGTTTTATTGTTATTATTTTTGTTAAAGCTCCTCGTGCTCTGCTGGAATCGCAGAGGCACAGTGGCACACAAACTCCATGGGGAAAAACTGCTCTTCCTTGGGAAATTGTAAAGGTTTGGGATGAAAGGAAAAGGAAAAGGAAAAGGAAAAGGAAAAGGAAAAGGAAAAGGAAAAGGAAAAGGAAAAGGAAAAGGAAAAGGAAAAGGTTCCGTTAAACAGTGAAAACCCCTGGATTTCCCTGTTTCTGCTCCCCTCCAGAAATCCATCTCAGGCTGTGCTGCTCAGAGCTCAGTGTCCTGCAGGAGAGCTCTGGGCAGTGACAGGGACTCCAGGCCTGCGAGGGGATTTACAAACAGCCAGGGATTAAATCTGTTAGCTTGGAAAACATTTCTGAGATGAATCATCTGATTGCTGCTTCTGTGGGGTAAATATGCACTTTATCCATCACATCCCACGTGGGTGCTGGGCAAGCACAGGGTATTGGCTGCTGCTGAAAACTGTCACAGACATCTTTCATGAAAAATTCTTTCCTTAAGTTAAGAATAGAATGATAACAAAGGTTTGTGGCTCAGCTCTGTGTCCAAGCCAGCTGACTGTGATTGGCCATTAATTAGAAACAACCACATGAGACCAATCCCAGATGCACCTGTTGCATCCCACAGCAGCAGATAACCATTGTTTGCATTTTGTTCCTGAGGCCTCCCAGCTTCTCAGGAGGAACAATCCTAAGGGAAGGATTTTCATAAAAGATGTCTGTGACACCATCCTGAGATCCTGGAGGTCTTTTGCAGCCCCAGTGATTCTGTGAATTCTTTTCTGATTTTCCTTCTTTCCTGGCAAGCCACACAGAGGGCAGAGAGTTGGTGGAGTGGTGGAGCTGGGTTTTTATGCTGGGAGAGGAGGAGGATGAGGATGCTTTTCTCTCCTTGGGGAAGAATTCACAGAGCTGAGGCTTCCCTCCAAGGTTTGGATGTGCGAGTGTGAACAAACAGTGGGAGAGTGGAATTAATGGAGTGGTAAATGCTCACTGAACCACAGGCTACCTGCAGAAATGCTGATTTGTAATTCCTGGATTCCCAGGGTGGCTTGGGGTGGGAAGGACCCTAAATCTGCTGCCACTGCAGCCCAGCCCCGGGCAGGGACAGCTCCCTGCTCAGCTGTGCTGGATGGACTGCATCCAGCTGCTGCAGAAAGCCTCTGGGAAAGGAACACGTGCTAGAAAAACCTCCGTGAATTGGGGCTTTCTCTGCCTCTCCCACCCCGCTGTTCGTTAGAATCGAGTTCAAAACGTTCTCAGGACTTTGAAAGAGGCTCCTTGCCTTCCCTGGATGGGACCAGACCCTGCACAGCTCCTCCTGCAGGGATGCCAACCTCAAAGTGCCACTTCCCGGTGACATCCCAATTCTCTGCTCTATAAATGGGGATATTTTAGCCCTCAGAACCCTTTCAGATTTAATGTTGAGATCATTAATTAAATGAATGGTTATTCTCTTGCTTTGTTTCTGAACCATTTCAGCCTGATGTTTCCAGTTCCTTATTCCTGAATGGAATGTCATTTTCCACTTAAACAATACTGCCAGATGCTTAAGGCACCAAATCACCATTTTCTCCCTCCAGTTTCTATGGTTGTGCTATTTTAATGTTTCATCAAAGGGATGAGCTCTATTGCATTCCCTTCTTCTCTTGGATTTCCTTCATGTAGAAAGCTCTTTATGAGATAAAAATGTCCCATTAGTCTGTTGCACTTTGTATTATCCTCCTTCCCACCTTCCTCCAGCTTTTATAACTGTTTCAAAGCCTTAAATTCCAAGGTGGCCATGGGTGGGGGGTGAGTCTAAAATTTGCCTAATTCGTTCTCCACGTTTCCTGAAGAGTTGTTAACTTGTGGAGGGAAATGCAGATTTCCTGGTGCCACAGCATCACTTCCCGATGGCTGCTGGCTCTGCAGCTCCCTGCTCTCAGCCCTGAGCCTGTGCAGCTTTTCCTGGGCCCTTATTCCATCAGCTGCTCCTCCTTTTCCCACGTGCTGGCTGTGGGAAATGGAGCACAGCACTGTTGGGCCAGGCTTAGGCATCCTCCACCCCTCAGGCTGGCCCAGGCCCCTCAACAGCTCGTGGAATAAAGCTGTTCCTAAATCTCTTCCCTGTCCTGGGACCCCTCACTGCAGCCCCCGAGGGAGAGGGGCTCCCGGGATAACGGGGTGGGGTAATGGGGTGGGATAATGGGGTGGAATAACAGGATGGAGTAATGGGATGGGGTAATGGGGTGGGATAATGGGATGGGATCATGGGGTGGGATAATGGGGTAATGGGATGGGCTGCCAGGTCCCTTCCCACCCAACCCATTGGGGAATTCTGGGCTTCTGTGACCCCTCTGAAAAGAAGCTGTTTTGGGTTCTCTGATGTCCCAATGGTTTTCCTTGGAGAAGTCTCTTGGCTCCTGAGCTCAGCAGTGCAAGGGGCTGTGCCTCAGGAACGGGGCAGGAATTTTCCATGGAGCACACGGTGCTGCTGACCCTCAGGGCTGAGGCTGCAGGACAATAATAACTGAGGCTCTCCTTCCCAGTGCTCCAGCAGCAGAGCAGGGCAGGCAGACACACCTGTGGCTCTGCAGGCTGGGCTGTGGGGTTCAGGATGGCTCTGAGCTAACAGAGATCCCTGGCGTGGGGTTTATCCTCTGATAAACCCCGGCTGTGCTCAGCCCGAACGCAGCAGCGAGCGGCACCAGGCAGCTCCCCCAGCCCCGTGCTCAGGGTTTCCCTTCTCCCCAGGTGCTACCTGGAAGATGGAGCCTCCAAGGGGGCCTGGCTGAACCGCTCCAGCATCATCTTCGCGGGCGGCGACAAGTGGTCGGTGGATCCGCGCGTGTCCATCGCCACGGCCAACCGCCGCGAGTACAGCCTGCAGATCCAGGACGTGGACGTGACCGACGACGGCCCCTACACCTGCTCCGTGCAGACCCAGCACACGCCCAGGACCATGCAGGTGCACCTCACCGTGCAAGGTAGGCCAGCGCTGCCCTGGCGGTACAGGTTTTTGGGGGTTTTTTTTGTTGGTTTTTTTGGGGTTTAGTTGAGTTTTATTTTCAGAAGGTTAATTAATTTCTTCATTATACTATATTATTCTATATTGTTTTACACTATATTATATTACATTATATACACTATATTGTATTACACGTTACATCTAAACTGAATCTGTCAAGCACTCAGCTCTGCACACAACTGCACAGTATCTCATGACTGTCAGTGACAGTCCCAACACACACACCTGCACCTGGCCGGCCAAGGAAGCAAAGCACCATCACCCTGGGAAAACAATCTCCACATTGCATTCTACTTTTGCCAAACACAGGCACAGCAAATGGTAAGAATTGTGTTTTCTTTCTCTGAGGTTCAGAGAATGCGAAACCCAGAAATATTCCAGGGAAGAACTGTGCCTTGCTTTTCTCTGTGAAGAGAAATGTGGTGACATGGCATGGCAAACTGCAACGCCTTCAGAGTCCCCTTTCCTTTCCTTTCCTTTCCTTTCCTTTCCTTTCCTTTCCTTTCCTTTCCTTTCCTTTCCTTTCCTTTCCTTTCCTTTCCTTTCCTTTCCTTTCCTTTCCTTTCCTTTCCTTTCCTTTCCTTTCCTTTCCTTTCCTTTCCTTTCCTTTCCTTTCCTTTCCTTTCCTTTCCTTTCCTTTCGTCAGTTTCCACATGTATTTAATATTTATTGTATTGTTCCAGGGTGAACAATTCTTGGGTTTGATTGTCTTCCCAATAATTAATGCCCCCATGCAAGGGCTAAAAAAACAAGTTGGAAATTAATTGCGTGTATAAAATACATCAACAGGAGCTTAAAATTAATTAGGCTAACTAGGAGCATATAGAGAAATAATAACTCAATAGTTAAAAATATGCATAATTATTAAGCAATTGCATTTATATCTTCAGAAATGCAAAGTATAACCTAAGGCTTTAACTTATTAGTCTTTGGTGCAATCATCATTAACATTTTCTTTTGCATTTTTATGAGTAATAAAGCAATGAATATAGAGGAGAAGAATTGAGCTGGCAATCCCCATTAATCCATGTGGCACAGGAAATCCCTTGGAAATAACGGGGTGAGCCACCTCCCACACCAATTGTCCTTAGTCACGGGAATCCTGCGGGAATCCTGTGGGAATGTTGGGCTGGAGCTCCGAGCTCAGTGTGTGTGCTTTATTAAAATATCATGGAGCCATTTTTGTGATGCTGGCGAGGGGCCTCAGGACCCTCAGGCTCGGTTTGGGGCACGTGCAGGGACACAGGGACAGAGGAGAGGGAACAGCTCAGGCTGGGCCAGGGCAGCTCAGGGTGGGCGCAGCAGGAATTTCCCAATGGAAAGGGGGTCAGGAACTGCCCAGGGAGGGTTGGGGTGCCCATCCCTGCACGTGGCACCTGCAGGTGGCACTGAGAGCCCTGGGTGGGGACACGGTGGGGAGCAGTGCTTG